>NC_092416.1:2599825-2919588 GCF_040894005.1 Engystomops pustulosus | reverse complement strand
AGCACAGCAGTGTGAGGACCCCCCCCCCCCCCCCCCCCCCTATAGTACATTGGAGGAGCTGAAGTCTTGGAATATAAATCCGTATATCACAGACCTGCTGCTACACAATAGTCTGATTGTACATCTCCTCTTCAGAGAGCACAGCAGTGTGAGGATTGCACATCTCTCCAGTGATAGACTGGATACAAGGATTTATGTGATCCCAGCTGATGCCATGAGGTAACAGCGCCCCCTCTGCCATCAGGCAGTGTCGGATATTGCAGTTGAGTGTCATTGATGTGAGTAGGGCTGAGCTGCACTAGCGCATGTGACCTGTGAGTACGTGGGGCGCTGGTTTATTCTATACATCCCCTGTATTTGGGGCCCTCCATGTGGCGCCCCCTCTCTTCCAGTGCTGGGAGTCCTGTTGCCCCTCCTGGAGCTCAGACAGCAGACAGTCCATGCTGTGACTTGTAGTCCTGCTCCAGCCTGAGGATCCCTGGCCATATGTCCTGCGGCTTGTAGCGTCTGAGCCGCTGTGGATTGGGGTCACCTTCCATTATATAAGGGTCGGTGTACAGTCTCTATTCTCAGCAGCGACCTCTCCCGACCCGCCCTTCGCTCCAAATCCCACGACTGCCCTTCCCAGGAGCCACTGGGCTTATGCAACAATTACAGCATGTGCTGCTCCCAGCACCTCCCGGGACCTCCAGCCTCTACCACACAGGCTGCTACATGGCGGGGGCACCGAGGCACCCAACATTAACCTCTTCCAGGCCGGACAGCTGCAGGAGGACAACATGATGTGCACCCTCACTACTATAATACTGCCCCCTATGTACAGGAATATAACTACTATAATACTGCCCCCTATGTACAGGAATATAACTACTATAATACTGCCCCCTATGTACAGGAATATAACTACTATAATACTGCCCCCTATGTACAGGAATATAACTGCTATAATACTGCCCCCTATGTACAAGAATATAACTACTATAATACTGCCCCCTATGTACAGGAATATAACTACTATAATACTGCCCCCTATGTACAGGAATATAACTACTATAATACTGCCCCCTATGTACAAGAATATAACTACTATAATACAGCCTCCTATGTACAAGAATATAACTACTATAATACTGCTCCCTATGTACAAGAATATAACTACTATAATACTGCCCCCTATGTACAGGAATATAACTACTATAATACTGCCCCCTATGTACAAGAATATAACTACTATAATACTGCCCCCTATGTACAAGAATATAACTACTATAATACTGCCCCCTATGTACAAGAATATAACTACTATAATACTGCCCCCTATGTACAAGAATATAACTACTATAATACTGCCCCCTATGTACAGGAATATAACTACTATAATACTGCCCCTATGTACAGGAATATAACTACTATAATACTGCCCCTATGTACAGGAATATAACTACTATAATACTGCCCCTATGTACAGGAATATAACTACTATAATACTGCCCCCTATGTACAAGAATATAACTACTATAATACTGCTCCCTATGTACAAGAATATAACTACTATAATACTGCCCCCTATGTACAAGTATATAACTACTATAATACTGCCCCCTATGTACAGGGATATAACTACTATAATACTGCCCCCTATGTACAGGAATATAACTACTATAATACTGCCTCCTATGTACAGGAATATAACTACTATAATACTGCCCCTATGTACAAGAATATAACTACTATAATACTGCCCCCTATGTACAGGAATATAACTACTATAATACTGCCCCCTATGTACAGGAATATAACTACTATAATACTGCCCCCTATGTACAGGAATATAACTACTATAATACTGCCCCCTATGTACAAGAATATAACTACTATAATACTGCCCCCTATGTACAGGAATATAACTACTATAATACTGCCCCTATGTACAGGAATATAACTACTATAATACTGCCCCCTATGTACAGGAATATAACTACTATAATACTGCCCCCTATGTACAGGAATATAACTACTATAATACTGCCTCCTATGTACAGGAATATAACTACTATAATACTGCCCCCTATGTACAGGAATATAACTAATATAATACTGCCCCCTATGTACAAGAATATAACTACTATAATACTGCCACCTATGCACAGGAATATAACTACTATAATACTGCCCCCTATGTACAGGAATATAACTACTATAATACTGCCTCCTATGTACAAGAATAAAACTACTATAATACTGCCCCCTATGTACAGGAATATAACTACTATAATACTGCCTCCTATGTACAGGAATATACCTACTATAATACTGCCCCCTATGTACAGGAATATAACTACTATAATACTGCCCCCTATGTACAAGAATATAACTACTATAATACTGCCTCCTATGTACAGGAATATAACTACTATAATACTGCCCCCTATGTACAGGAATATAACTACTATAATACTGCCCCCTATGTACAGGAATATAACTACTATAATACTGCCCCCTATGTACAGGAATATAACTACTATAATACTGCCCCCTATGTACAGGAATATAACTACTATAATACTGCCCCCTATGTACAGGAATATAACTACTATAATACTGCCCCCTATGTACAAGAATATAACTACTATAATACTGCCCCCTATGTACAGGAATATAACTACTATAATACTGCCCCCTATGTACAGGAATATAACTACTATAATACTGCCCCCTATGTACAGGAATATAACTACTATAATACTGCCCCCTATGTACAGGAATATAACTACTATAATACTGCCCCCTATGTACAGGAATATAACTACTATAATAATGCCCCCTATGTACAAGAATATAACTACTATAATACTGCCCCCTATGTACAGGAATATAACTACTATAATACTGCCCCCTATGTACAGGAATATAACTACTATAATACTGCCCCCTATGTACAGGAATATAACTAATATAATACTGCCCCCTATGTACAGGAATATAACTACTATAATACTGCCTCCTATGTACAGGAATATAACTACTATAATACTGCCCCCTATGTACAGGAATATAACTACTATAATACTGCCCCCTATGTACAGGAATATAACTACTATAATACTGCCCCCTATGTACAGGAATATAACTACTATAATACTGCCCCCTATGTACAGGAATATAACTACTATAATACTGCCCCCATGTACAAGAATATAACTACTATAATACTGCCCCCTATGTACAGGAATATAACTACTATAATACTGCCCCTATGTACAGGAATATAACTACTATAATACTGCCCCCTATGTACAGGAATATAACTACTATAATACTGCCCCCTATGTACAGGAATAAAACTACTATAATACTGCCCCCTATGTACAGGAATATAACTACTATAATACTGCCCCCATGTACAAGAATATAACTACTATAATACTGCCCCCTATGTACAGGAATATAACTACTATAATACTGCCCCCTATGTACAGGAATATAACTACTATAATACTGCCCCCATGTACAAGAATATAACTACTATAATACTGCCCCCTATGTACAAGAATATAACTACTATAATACTGCCCCCTATGTACAGGGATATAACTACTATAATACTGCCCCCTATGTACAAGAATATAACTACTATAATACTGCCCCCTATGTACAACAATATAACTACTATAATACTGCCCCCTATGTACAACAATATAACTACTATAATACTGCCCCCTATGTACAGGAATATAACTACTATAATACTACCTCCTATGTACAAGAATATAACTACTATAATACTGCCCCCTATGTACAAGAATATAACTACTATAATACTGCCCCCTATGTACAGGAATATAACTACTATAATACTGCCCCCTATGTACAGGAATATAACTACTATAATACTGCCCCCTATGTACAAGAATATAACTACTATAATACTAACCCCTATGTACAAGAATATAACTACTATAATACTGCCCCCTATGTACAGGAATATAACTACTATAATACTGCCCCCTATGTACATGAATATAACTACTATAATACTGCCCCCTATGTACAGGAATATAACTACTATAATACTGCCCCCTATGTACAGGAATATAACTACTATAATACTGCCCCTATGTACAAGAATATAACTACTATAATACTGCCCCCTATGTACAAGAATATAACTACTATAATACTGCCCCCTATGTACAAGAATATAACTACTATAATACTGCCCCCTATGTACAGGAATATAACTACTATAATACTGCCCCCTATGTACAGGAATATAACTACTATAATACTGCCCCCTATGTACAGGAATATAACTACTATAATACTGCCCCCTATGTACAGGAATATAACTACTATAATACTGCCCCCTATGTACAGGAATATAACTACTATAATACTGCCTCCTATGTACAGGAATATAACTACTATAATACTGCCCCCTATGTACAGGAATATAACTACTATAATACTGCCCCCTATGTACAAGAATATAACTACTATAATACTGCCCCCTATGTACAGGAATATAACTACTATAATACTGCCCCCTATGTACAGGAATATAACTACTATAATACTGCCCCCTATGTACAGGAATATAACTACTATAATACTGCTCCCTATGTACAGGAATATAACTACTATAATACTGCCCCCATGTACAAGAATATAAACTACTATAATACTGCCCCCTATGTACAGGGATATAACTACTATAATACTGCCCCCTATGTACAACGATATAACTACTATAATACTGCCTCCTATGTACAGGAATATAACTACTATAATACTACCTCCTATGTACAAGAATATAACTACTATAATACTGCCCCCTATGTACAAGAATATAACTACTATAATACTGCCCCCTGTGTACAGGAATATAACTACTATAATACTACCTCCTATGTACAAGAATATAACTACTATAATACTGCCCCCTATGTACAAGAATATAACTACTATAATACTGCCCACTATGTACAAGAATATAACTACTATAATACTGCCCCCTATGTACAAGAATATAACTACTATAATACTGCCCCCTATGTACAGGAATATAACTACTATAATACTGCCCCCTATGTACAAGAATATAACCACTATAATACTGCCCCCTATGTACAGGAATATAACTACTATAATACTGCTCCCTATGTACAGGAATATAACTACTATAATACTGCCCCCTATGTACAGGAATATAACTACTATAATACTGCCCCCTATGTACAGGAATATAACTACTATAATACTGCCCCCTATGTACAGGAATATAACTACTATAATACTGCCCCCTATGTACAGGAATATAACTACTATAATACTGCCCCCTATGTACAAGAATATAACTACTATAATACTGCCCCCTATGTACAGGGATATAACTACTATAATACTGCCCCCTATGTACAAGAATATAACTACTATAATACTGCCTCCTATGTACAGGGATATAACTACTATAATACTGCCCCCTATGTACAGGAATATAACTACTATAATACTGCCCCCTATGTACAGGAATATAACTACTATAATACTGCCCCCTATGTACAGGAATATAACTACTATAATACTGCTCCCTATGTACAGGAATATAACTACTATAATACTGCCCCCTATGTACAAGAATATAACTACTATAATACTGCCCCCTATGTACAGGAATATAACTACTTTAATACTGCCCCCTATGTACAGGAATATAACTACTATAATACTGCCCCCTATGTACAGGAATATAACTACTATAATACTGCCCCCTATGTACAGGAATATAACTACTATAATACTGCCCCCTATGTACAGGAATATAACTACTATAATACTGCCCCCATGTACAAGAATATAACTACTATAATACTGCCCCCTATGTACAGGAATATAACTACTATAATACTGCCCCTATGTACAGGAATATAACTACTATAATACTGCCCCCTATGTACAGGAATATAACTACTATAATACTGCCCCCTATGTACAGGAATAAAACTACTATAATACTGCCCCCTATGTACAGGAATATAACTACTATAATACTGCCCCCATGTACAAGAATATAACTACTATAATACTGCCCCCTATGTACAGGAATATAACTACTATAATACTGCCCCCTATGTACAGGAATATAACTACTATAATACTGCCCCCATGTACAAGAATATAACTACTATAATACTGCCCCCTATGTACAAGAATATAACTACTATAATACTGCCCCCTATGTACAGGGATATAACTACTATAATACTGCCCCCTATGTACAAGAATATAACTACTATAATACTGCCCCCTATGTACAACAATATAACTACTATAATACTGCCCCCTATGTACAACAATATAACTACTATAATACTGCCCCCTATGTACAGGAATATAACTACTATAATACTACCTCCTATGTACAAGAATATAACTACTATAATACTGCCCCCTATGTACAAGAATATAACTACTATAATACTGCCCCCTATGTACAGGAATATAACTACTATAATACTGCCCCCTATGTACAGGAATATAACTACTATAATACTGCCCCCTATGTACAAGAATATAACTACTATAATACTAACCCCTATGTACAAGAATATAACTACTATAATACTGCCCCCTATGTACAGGAATATAACTACTATAATACTGCCCCCTATGTACATGAATATAACTACTATAATACTGCCCCCTATGTACAGGAATATAACTACTATAATACTGCCCCCTATGTACAGGAATATAACTACTATAATACTGCCCCTATGTACAAGAATATAACTACTATAATACTGCCCCCTATGTACAAGAATATAACTACTATAATACTGCCCCCTATGTACAAGAATATAACTACTATAATACTGCCCCCTATGTACAGGAATATAACTACTATAATACTGCCCCCTATGTACAGGAATATAACTACTATAATACTGCCCCCTATGTACAGGAATATAACTACTATAATACTGCCCCCTATGTACAGGAATATAACTACTATAATACTGCCCCCTATGTACAGGAATATAACTACTATAATACTACCTCCTATGTACAAGAATATAACTACTATAATACTGCCCCCTATGTACAAGAATATAACTACTATAATACTGCCCCCTATGTACAGGAATATAACTACTATAATACTGCCCCCTATGTACAGGAATATAACTACTATAATACTGCCCCCTATGTACAAGAATATAACTACTATAATACTGCCCCCTATGTACAGGAATATAACTACTATAATACTGCCCCCTATGTACAGGAATATAACTACTATAATACTGCCCCCTATGTACAGGAATATAACTACTATAATACTGCTCCCTATGTACAGGAATATAACTACTATAATACTGCCCCCATGTACAAGAATATAAACTACTATAATACTGCCCCCTATGTACAGGGATATAACTACTATAATACTGCCCCCATGTACAAGAATATAAACTACTATAATACTGCCCCCTATGTACAGGGATATAACTACTATAATACTGCCCCCTATGTACAAGAATATAACTACTATAATACTGCCTCCTATGTACAGGAATATAACTACTATAATACTACCTCCTATGTACAAGAATATAACTACTATAATACTGCCCCCTATGTACAAGAATATAACTACTATAATACTGCCCCCTGTGTACAGGAATATAACTACTATAATACTACCTCCTATGTACAAGAATATAACTACTATAATACTGCCCCCTATGTACAAGAATATAACTACTATAATACTGCCCACTATGTACAAGAATATAACTACTATAATACTGCCCCCTATGTACAAGAATATAACTACTATAATACTGCCCCCTATGTACAGGAATATAACTACTATAATACTGCCCCCTATGTACAAGAATATAACCACTATAATACTGCCCCCTATGTACAGGAATATAACTACTATAATACTGCTCCCTATGTACAGGAATATAACTACTATAATACTGCCCCCTATGTACAGGAATATAACTACTATAATACTGCCCCCTATGTACAGGAATATAACTACTATAATACTGCCCCCTATGTACAGGAATATAACTACTATAATACTGCCCCCTATGTACAGGAATATAACTACTATAATACTGCCCCCTATGTACAAGAATATAACTACTATAATACTGCCCCCTATGTACAGGGATATAACTACTATAATACTGCCCCCTATGTACAAGAATATAACTACTATAATACTGCCTCCTATGTACAGGGATATAACTACTATAATACTGCCCCCTATGTACAGGAATATAACTACTATAATACTGCCCCCTATGTACAGGAATATAACTACTATAATACTGCCCCCTATGTACAGGAATATAACTACTATAATACTGCTCCCTATGTACAGGAATATAACTACTATAATACTGCCCCCTATGTACAAGAATATAACTACTATAATACTGCCCCCTATGTACAAGAATATAACTACTATAATACTGCCCCCTATGTACAGGAATATAACTACTTTAATACTGCCCCCTATGTACAGGAATATAACTACTATAATACTGCCCCCTATGTACAGGAATATAACTACTATAATACTGCCCCCTATGTACAGGAATATAACTACTATAATACTGCTCCCTATGTACAGGAATATAACTACTATAATACTGCCCCCTATGTACAAGAATATAACTACTATAATACTGCCCCCTATGTACAAGAATATAACTACTATAATACTGCCCCCTATGTACAGGAATATAACTACTTTAATACTGCCCCCTATGTACAGGAATATAACTACTATAATACTGCCCCCTATGTACAGGAATATAACTACTATAATACTGCCCCCTATGTACAGGAATATAACTACTATAATACTGCCCCCTATGTACAGGAATATAACTACTATAATACTGCCCCCTATGGAGTATCAGCACTTCTTACAGGAGAGGATACGTTACACTGTGTTGGGATCTGTGTCTCGCTGCCGCCATCTGCAGGAAGATGTGTAATGTTGCACCTGGCAGGGTTATGGCTGCTCGGATCCGTCTCTGCAGATCTCACTATAAAGAGAAACGTCCACAAAATGTCTCCTGGAGAGAGGACCGTCACGTGATTCGATTTTAAGCTCTTTTAACGTCCCATCGCTGTGACGTCATTACGTGCGTCCAATACGCCGCCGTCGCAGCTCCAGAGATGCATGACGGGAATTGTAGTTCCCAACGACTACATAAAGCCCTGCCTAATGCATCCAGCGAGGGAACCGGGAACATCATGTACGTCCAACCGAGATACCGGGGGAAGCGGCTACACAGTAAGTGTCACCCGCCCAGACGTGCGGAGCCGGGCTGCGGCCTCCCGACAGCTCAGCTCTGTCTGATGTAGTAACATGGAGGCCACTGACTTCCGGGTGTACGTGTGCACGTGCAGCAGAGGGTGTAGCAAGATGGAGGACAGCTATTGTTATGCTACAGCGGGTTTTTCTTACTGAGAGTTTAAGAATAATTGGGGGCAGTACAGAGGGGGAGGGGCAGATACCTGTATAGTGTGTATAGAGACATGTCTGACAGGTTATCTGTAATCACCTGCAGTATTATAGTAGTTATATCCCTGTACACAGGGGGCAGTATTATAGTAGTTATATCCCTGTACACAGGGGGCAGTATTATAGTAGTTATATCCCTGTACATAGGGGGCGGTATTATAGTAGTTATATTCCTGTACATAGGGGGCAGTATTATAGTAGTTATATTCCTGTACATAGGGGGCAGTATTATAGTAGTTATATTCCTGTACATAGGGGGCAGTATTATAGTAGTTATATTCTTGTACATAGAGGGCAGTATTATAGTAGTTATATCCCTGTACACAGGGGGCAGTATTATAGTAGTTATATTCCTGTACATAGGGGGCAGTATTATAGTAGTTATATTCTTGTACATAGGGGACAGTATTATAGTAGTTATATTCTTGTACATAGGGGCAGTATTATAGTAGTTATATTCCTGTACATAGGGGGCAGTATTATAGTAGTTATATTCTTGTACATAGGGGCAGTATTATAGTAGTCATATTCCTGTACATAGGGGGCAGTATTATAGTAGTTATATTCTTGTACATAGGGGGCAGTATTATAGTAGTTATATTCCTGTACATAGGGGGCAGTATTATAGTAGTTATATTCCTGTACATAGGGGGCAGTATTATAGTAGTTATATTCCTGTACATAGGGGGCAGTATTATAGTAGTTATATTCCTGTACATAGGGGGCAGTATTATAGTAGTTATATTCTTATACATAGGGGGCAGTATTATAGTAGTTATATCCCTGTACATAAGGGGCAGTATTATAGTAGTTATATTCTTGTACATAGGGGGCAGTATTATAGTAGTTATATTCTTATACATAGGGGGCAGTATTATAGCAGTTATATTCCTGTACATAGGGGGCAGTATTATAGTAGTTATATTCCTGTACATAGGGGGCAGCATTATAGTAGTTATATCCCTGTACATAGGGGGCAGTATTATAGTAGTTATATTCTTGTACATAGGGGGCAGTATTATAGTAGTTATATTCCTGTACATAGGGGGCAGTATTATAGTAGTTATATTCTTGTACATAGGAGGCAGTATTATAGTAGTTATATTCCTGTACATAGGGGGCAGGATTATAGTAGTTATATTCTTGTACATAGGGGGCAGGATTATAGTAGTTATATTCTTGTACATAGGGGGCAGGATTATAGTAGTTATATTCTTGTACATAGGGGGCAGGATTATAGTAGTTATATTCCTGTACATAGGGGGCAGGATTATAGTAGTTATATTCCTGTACATAGGGGGCAGTATTATAGTAGTTATATTCCTGTACATAGGGGGCAGGATTATAGTAGTTATATTCTTGTACATAGGGGGCAGGATTATAGTAGTTATATTCCTGTACATAGGGGGCAGTATTATAGTAGTTATATCCCTGTACATAGGGGGCAGTATTATAGTAGTTATATCCCTGTACATAGGGGGCAGTATTATAGTAGTTATATTCTTGTACATAGGGGGCAGTATTATAGTAGTTATATTCCTGTACATAGGGGGCAGGATTATAGTAGTTATATCCCTGTACATAGGGGGCAGTATTATAGTAGTTATATCCCTGTACATAGGGGGCAGTATTATAGTAGTTATATTCCTGTACATAGGGGGCAGTATTATAGTAGTTATATTCCTGTACATAGGGGGCAGGATTATAGTAGTTATATTCTTGTACATAGGGGGCAGTATTATAGTAGTTATATTCCTGTACATAGGGGCAGTATTATAGTAGTTATATTCCTGTACATAGGGGGCAGTATTATAGTAGTTATAATCCTGTACATAGGGGGCAGTATTATAGTAGATATATTCCTGTACATAGGGGGCAGTATTATAGTAGTTATATTCTTGTACATAGGGGGGCAGTATTATAGTAGTTATATTCCTGTACATAGGGGGCAGTATTATAGTAGTTATATTCCTGTACATAGGGGGCAGTATTATAGTAGTTATATCCCTGTACATAGGGGGCAGTATTATAGTAGTTATATCCCTGTACATAGGGGGCAGTATTATAGTAGTTATATTCTTGTACATAGGGGGCAGTATTATAGTAGTTATATTCCTGTACATAGGGGCAGGATTATAGTAGTTATATTCTTGTACATAGGGGGCAGGATTATAGTAGTTATATTCTTGTACATAGGGGGCAGGATTATAGTAGTTATATTCTTGTACATAGGGGGCAGGATTATAGTAGTTATATTCCTGTACATAGGGGGCAGGATTATAGTAGTTATATTCCTGTACATAGGGGGCAGTATTATAGTAGTTATATTCCTGTACATAGGGGGCAGGATTATAGTAGTTATATTCTTGTACATAGGGGGCAGGATTATAGTAGTTATATTCCTGTACATAGGGGGCAGTATTATAGTAGTTATATCCCTGTACATAGGGGGCAGTATTATAGTAGTTATATCCCTGTACATAGGGGGCAGTATTATAGTAGTTATATTCTTGTACATAGGGGGCAGTATTATAGTAGTTATATTCCTGTACATAGGGGGCAGGATTATAGTAGTTATATCCCTGTACATAGGGGGCAGTATTATAGTAGTTATATCCCTGTACATAGGGGGCAGTATTATAGTAGTTATATTCCTGTACATAGGGGGCAGGATTATAGTAGTTATATTCCTGTACATAGGGGGCAGGATTATAGTAGTTATATTCTTGTACATAGGGGGCAGTATTATAGTAGTTATATTCCTGTACATAGGGGCAGTATTATAGTAGTTATATTCCTGTACATAGGGGGCAGTATTATAGTAGTTATAATCCTGTACATAGGGGGCAGTATTATAGTAGATATATTCCTGTACATAGGGGGCAGTATTATAGTAGTTATATTCTTGTACATAGGGGGGCAGTATTATAGTAGTTATATTCCTGTACATAGGGGGCAGTATTATAGTAGTTATATTCCTGTACATAGGGGGCAGTATTATAGTAGTTATATCCCTGTACATAGGGGGCAGTATTATAGTAGTTATATCCCTGTACATAGGGGGCAGTATTATAGTAGTTATATCCCTGTACATAGGGGGCAGTATTATAGTAGTTATATTCCTGTACATAGGGGGCAGTATTATAGTAGTTATATTCCTGTACATAGGGGGCAGTATTATAGTAGTTATATTCTTGTACATAGGGGGCAGTATTATAGTAGTTATATTCCTGTACATAGGGGGCAGTATTATAGTAGTTATATTCCTGTACATAGTGGGCAGTATTATAGTAGTTATATTCTTGTACATAGGGGGCAGTATTATAGTAGTTATATTCCTGTACATAGGGGGCAGTATTATAGTAGTTATATTCTTGTACATAGGGGCAGTATTATAGTAGTTATATTCCTGTACATAGGGGGCAGTATTATAGTAGTTATATTCCTGTACATAGGGGGCAGTATTATAGTAGTTATATTCTTGTACATAGGGGGCAGTATTATAGTAGTTATATTCCTGTACATAGGGGGCAGTATTATAGTAGTTATATTCCTGTACATAGGGGGCAGGATTATAGTAGTTATATTCCTGTACATAGGGGGCAGGATTATAGTAGTTATATTCTTTACGCAGCTCGGAAGGCATCGTAAAACATAATTATCTTGTGCTGTATTATCATGTCTGTGCTGCCCTAGAGTCGCTGGTCCTGTGCTGCGTGATGCTTCGAGTTAGTTGACAAAAATGGATTCAGTATGATGTACGGGGAAGACTTTTATACATACTCGTGTATGTTTACAGTGACTGCACCAGCAGCAGAATAGTGAGTGCAGCTCTGGAGTATAATACAGGATGTAACTCAGGATCAGTACAGGATAAGTAATGTCATGTATGTACACAGTGACTGCACCAGCAGCAGAATAGTGAGTGCAGCTCTGGGGTATAATACAGGATGTAACTCAGGATCAGTACAGGATAAGTAATGTCATGTATGTACACAGTGACTGCACCAGCAGCAGAATAGTGAATGCAGCTCTGGAGTATAATACAGGATGTAACTCAGGATCAGTACAGGATAAGTAATGTCATGTATGTGCACAGTGACTGCACCAGCAGCAGAATAGTGAGTGCAGCTCTGGGGTATAATACAGGATGTAACTCAGGATCAGTACAGGATAAGTAATGTCATGTATGTACAGTGACTGCACCAGCAGCAGAATAGTGAGTGCAGCTCTGGGGTATAATGCAGGATGTAACTCGGGATCAGTACAGGATAAGTAATGTCATGTATGTACACAGTGACTGCACCAGCAGCAGAATAGTGAGTGCAGCTCTGGAGTATAATACAGGATGTAACTCAGGATCAGCACAGGATAAGTAATGTCATGTATGTACAGTGACTGCACCAGCAGAATAGTGAGTGCAGCTCTGGGGTATAATACAGGATGTAACTCAGGATCAGTACAGGATAAGTAATGTCATGTATGTACACAGTGACTGCACCAGCAGCAGAATAGTGAGTGCAGCTCTGGGGTATAATACAGGATGTAACTCAGGATCAGTACAGGATAAGTAATGTCATGTATGTGTACAGTGACTGCACCAGCAGCAGAATAGTGAGTGCAGCTCTGGGGTATAATACAGGATGTAACTCAGGATCAGTACAGGATAAGTAATGTCATGTATGTGTACAGTGACTGCACCAGCAGCAGAATAGTGAGTGCAGCTCTGGGGTATAATACAGGATGTAACTCAGGATCAGTACAGGATAAGTAATGTCATGTATGTACAGTGACTGCACCAGCAGCAGAATAGTGAGTGCAGCTATGGGGTATAATACAGGATGTAACTCGGGATCAGTACTGTGTGCAGAGCTCCACTGTTTGTTTGTTTGTTTTTTTCTTTTTCCCCATTGAGGGGGTGGGGGGATAATCTCTCTCCCTTATAACTTTCCCCTAAATATATAAAAAAAAAAATCTCTGAACACTTTGGTGTCTTCGGGGGTCATTTGTCTTATCTGGGGTTTTTTTGCCTGTCTTTTCCGTCTGCTTCTTTGGTAATTACTAATCTCACTTTCTCCTTGTGTTAAATGGATTTATTTTTTCACGTCTGAGACTTTTGTTAAAAATGTCTCAGAAATGTCTCAGGTCTCTACTTAACATTTTCTACGTTTTCCTTAAGTATGGGTTAGTCTGGAATTTTTTTGCGCCAAAACATTTCACAAATTTTAGACAATATGAAATGATAAATGTGATTTACTGACATCACAAAATGTCTCCACAAAGGCGCCAAAAAAGTCTAACAATACAGAAAAACAGGAATTACCCCACAACAATGGAAACCGCCCAACAAGGGACAACATTTTGGAAACGTCACCACCTGCAAAATGGTGGAATAGTGAGACTTTTCACAGAACACTTGCGGCCCCCTCCCCATGTGACGCACCCTTCCGGTGGGTATGGAGGCGGCTCATGGGCTAAGCTAAGGGTGGGGGTAACATGAGTGGTGGCACCATGTAAATGGCACTGGCAAATCTCGGATTCAATCATTCGCCATACCCACCGCACCCCCACCCCCTCCCCTGTTAGGTCATTGGGTGGGTGAGGGGGGGGGGGGCATTGGATGCTACGGCATCTGTTCTATACAGTCATTCAGCCCAATCACTATAACACCGCCATATACAGTAACGCTGTAGTATCTCAGTACAGGCCGCCCCCACGTTACACACAGGACAAGGTATTTAAGTTTGTCCCTAAAGTTTGAATTTGTATCCAAGTAAAATTGGGTTTTTTGTTTGTGACAATTGGGTTTTCAAAATTTCGTGCTGTCATGGGAACGAAGATGATCAATAAAGCTTCACCTAGAAGCTGATCATTGCCGCCCGGGACTATAATAAAGCATCCGGAGACTTCACCAGGGGTCGTCTGTAAGTCGGATACGTCTGTATATGGGAGAAGGGATCCGGCTCCTCGCGATGAGATTGGCTCCTCTTCTACTTAATGCCTGACCCAAGTGATCGGCACCATCTTGGGTAGAGAAGCTTGAGATGCCACCAAATCTGCTGCTGGTGCTGTTATCCAGCCACGTGGACAAGGCTCCTTACAGACTGAGCTTTACGTGGCCTAAGTAATTTGTAAATGTGGGATTTGGAACAGAACTTTTCATTGGGTCACGCCTCTGCTCTCCTATCCCTCTGCGCCTGAGGGAACGTTGTGGTGTGTCAGTGCCAGACAGAGGAAAGGGGGCGTCCCCATCTCCACCATACTCATAGTAAGGTGGACGGAAGAGGAGGTAAGTGCTGCTCGCCCCTCTCCAGAGATACACGGTGCTGTATTACAGGGAGAGATGGGACATGTCTTATCTTTTCTCCGGGTATGGAGCACCGCACCGCTCTGCGCTCACTGCTGGCCTATGGGGGACGTATATATGGGGGCTATATGTATATAATATATATTCCCCCCCCCCCCCCCCCCCCCAACGGTCATGTAAATGTAGCCGAACAATGACATTTGAAGGATTTGCCTTAGGGGCTCCACGTTTGGGCTGCCCACCTGGCAATCGTCCTAGATTGAAGTTGTAATTCTACTTTGAAGCCTCGGATGCGCCTGGAGCAGCTTTGTAACCACGCGCCACCCACAGGGGAAGTAGCACAGACTAACACAACGATTACTTCAAACCCCCCTCCCCTATAAGCCTGACTACTCGTTGTTGTCAGGCGCGGATGGTGAGGGAAGGCCTCTTGCCCCAGCAGTTACCTTTTTACCTGTTCCTAGGTCATCAAGATTTCTCCTGGGGGGACCTTATCATCGGGCAGTGGAGAGGGGCTGGTAAATTCGGAGCAGAGCACTTCATAAAAGCTTCTAATTGGTTATCTACAGTGGCTCATGGGTCTTACGGACTCTTGAAAGTGGAGGGCTCCACAGCTATGGTATTACTTGGTCTCCTTGCTCTCAATTCTCCAGAAATGAGGCCCTTTTGAAAGCCTTTGCTCCACCATGGGACCCTTTGTCACAATCTCTCCTCCTGCCGTCTGTCAGTCCCTGAGGATGTCGGCTTTCACCAACGCAATGAAGAGACTTGAACTTCTCCCTGAGGTGTCACAGATCGGTCAGTCTTATGTTTCGGGAAGCTGAATATAAATCCTTGCTAGCTGGTGAAGGCGGCATACTATTCTCCCACAGGTCTTGAGTTGATGTACTTTGGTTTTGGCAAGTGCTCTTCCCATTTTGAAAGGAGCCACAGAGTCTCATCACACGGATAGGTGGAGACTGGATTATTTTTGATCCTCCTTATCCAACACTGGGACATTTCCATTCAGATCCCTCTAGTGATTTCTGATCCTGTGGAGGGAGCCCGCGTCTCTGTGATGGCCATGTGGATCTCCATGTAAACCAATCTGCACCTGGAGGACCTCCGCACTCCATGGTGCAGGTGACTAAATCCATGTAACTTGCCTGACTATAGGTGAGATCCGGGAAACCCCGGGGGTGTGTTCAGCTCCTGAGACCCGGCACAAGTGTTTTCTACACACATTTTTCTTGCCATTATTAAAGCAAAAAAAATGCAATCAGACCCCTGTGGGTTAAAGTACCCTGGGGGGTCCAAAAAAGTGAAAATGTTATTAAACTTTGATACCTCGCACCGGTCCGTATGCTGTAGTATGAACGTCATTGGTGTCAGAATAAGGGGAAACGTTATAAAACCCGTGATTGTCTAGACCCAAGGAGTTGTCACAAGGAGCTCACAGTGAAAGCCATAAAAATGGAGAAAATGTAACGCTACGGCAACTTCATTGCACTTTTCAGATTCAGTCCTGGCACCTTGTATATTGCTTGGCTTTGCCCCTGCTTCTGGTGGAGATGCTCTGCGGAGTCCTGGCACCTTGTATATTGCTTGGCTTTGCCCCCTGCTTCTGGTGGAGATGCTCTGCGGAGTCCTGGCACCTTGCATATTGCTTGGCTTTGCCTCCTGCTTCTGGGTGGAGATGCTCTGCGGAGTCCTCTGCCTCGTGTATTGGCCCCTGAGGGAGCGTGTGGGGAGCGCCGCCTCGTGTATTGGCGCCTGGGGGAGCGTGTGGGGAGCGCCGCCTTGTGTATTTTGTGCCTGAGGGAGCGTGTGGGGAGCGCCGCCTCGTGTATTTTGTGCCTGGGGGAGCGTGTGGGGAGCGCCGCCTTGTGTATTTTGTGCCTGGGGGAGCGTGTGGGGAGCGCCGCCTCGTGTATTGGCGCCTGAGGGAGCGTGTGGGGAGCGCCGCCTCGTGTATTGGCGCCTGAGGGAGCGTGTGGGGAGCGCCGCCTCGTGTATTGGCGCCCGAGGGCGTTCTGCCTCGTGTATTGGCGCCCGAGGGCGTTCTGCCTCGTGTATTGGCGCCCGAGGGCGTTCTGCCTCGTGTATTGGCGCCCGAGGGCGTTCTGCCTCGTGTATTGGCGCCCGAGGGCGTTCTGCCTCGTGTATTGGCGCCCGAGGGCGTTCTGCCTCGTGTATTGGCGCCCGAGGGCGTTCTGCCTCGTGTATTGGCGCCCGAGGGCGTTCTGCCTCGTGTATTGGCGCCCGAGGGCGTTCTGCCTCGTGTATTGGCGCCCGAGGGCGCGTGTAGGGAGCGCTGTGCACATTGTGAGTTTGTTGCCTTGCTGTGTCCCCTCACTCATGTCGTCTGAGCCGGGTTGTAATGACACTGTTCATTTCCCGCCACTTCCGCCCTATATAGTAATGGCCGCTCTGGCCACGCCTCTGTCAGACGTGGTGGCCACGCCCATTCTCTTCAGGACGTTTCATGGACTTGTTGTTGGGGGTTACAGTTCTTTGTCTGCCGCGCTGGCCTCTGGGTAGTGTAGTCGCTGTGTGACTGGTGACGTGTTCTCCCGGCGTGCATGGCGCCGCGCGGTGCACTCTGGGACTCGTAGTCTCGCGCTGTCACCTCTATGCTCGTCTCCTGAGTGTACGTGCACTCGGGCTCCCGGCGTGCATTGCGCCAGCGCTCCTGTTCCCCTGCCGCGAGGCACGCCGGGTGTTGTAGTCCCGGGAGGGGTTTCCTGTGATTGGCTGGAGCCAGGGACGGACTCTACTTCCCAGCGACCTCCGCGTAGCGGCCTGGAGCCCCGGGGGCTGAGTGTGTGTGGCGGCCGCGGGGAGGGAGCCGCCGAGCCCGGCCACCATTCAGCGTCTGTGCTCCTCGCTCCTCAGCATGAGCGGCGTCAACCGGACCCGGAGCGACGTCTTCGGTGACCAAGTTCCGCCTGGAGCTGCCAAGGGCCCCGGAGGAGCTACGGGGGGCGCCTCCTCTGTGCCCGCGGGCTTCAGCGCCATCAAACTGGGCAGTGAGTATCCGAGGCCCGGGGGAGGGAGGCGGCGGCCTAGTGTGGTACCGGGGGCCCCGGTGCTGAGGGGGCGGGATTATGTGGTACCGGGGGCCCCGGTGCTGAGGGGGCGGGATTATGTGGTACCGGGGGCCCCGGTGCTGAGGGGGCGGGATTATGTGGTACCGGGGCTCCGGTGCTGAGGGGGGGGGGCAGTGCTGAGGGGCGTATGGTGCGGGGGCGGGTTTGTGAGGTAACGGGGGTCCTGTTCTGGGGTGCTGAGGAGGGTGGGGGGGGGGAATTGTGGGGTAAAGGGGGTGGGGGGGGGAATTGTGGGGTAAAGGGGGTGGGGGGGGGAATTGTGCGGTGTCAGGATTGGAGGCTGTGACCACTGTCCACGGTCTTCTATATCGGGGTGACCTCTCCTCTGCCTGGACCCCCTGGTGTTGGGTAAGTTACCCACAATCCCTTGGGGGGGGGGGGGGGGATCATGTAATTGGTGATGCAGTTCTGGGGGGGCTCAGTAAGTCCCAGCCCTGGACTCGCACAGGTGTGTTGGTTTCGGTTTTTCTGGGGAACACTGAGATTTTATTATCGGTTTCTATAAACGGGTCACATCGCCCGGGGGGGGGGGGCGCGGTCCAGCACGCGGCCCCCCGGAGGTGTATAATGTAGGGGGGTCCTAGATGTGGTCGGGCAGACGTCTATCCTGGCCCAGGACCCGGGGTTAGACGGAGGGGGGAGGGGGTGCTGTGCCCCCTCCCAGGTCCCACCAATCAGGATGTCGCCTGCAGAAGATGTGACTGAACATGTTTTGTCTCTGACTGGTCCTATGTCTCACGTGTACTGGACCTTGTGGAAGGCCTGGTACCAGCAACCTCCATGCTATACCTGGCAGCAGCGGGGCCTGGAGTATTATAAGTGCCCGTACACTTCAGGACTAGGGTTACCCCCGGCAAATGGAGTCCTAAACATGTATTCAGTGCAAGGACGAGCTCAGTGGTGGATACGCAGCTCAGAGCATGCCCACTACTCTCCCATAGAATTACCTGCGCAGCTCAGAGCATGCCCACTACTCTCCCATAGAAGTACCTGCGCAGCTCTGAGCATGCCCTCTATACTCTCCCATAGAAGTACCTGCGCAGCTCAGAGCATGCCCACTACTCTCCCATAGAATTACCTGCGCAGCTCAGAGCATGCCCACTACTCTCCCATAGAAGTACCTGCGCAGCTCAGAGCATGCCCACTACTCTCCCATAGAAGTACCTGCGCAGCTCAGAGCATGCCCACTACTCTCCCATAGAAGTACCTGCGCAGCTCAGAGCATGCCCACTACTCTCCCATAGAAGTACCTGCGCAGCTCAGAGCATGCCCACTACTCTCCCATAGAAGTACCTGCGCAGCTCAGAGCATGCCCTCTATACTCTCCCATAGAAGTACCTGTGCAGCTCAGAGCATGCCCACTATACTCTCCCATAGAAGTACCTGCGCAGCTCAGAGCATGCCCTCTATACTCTCCCATAGAAGTACCTGTGCAGCTCAGAGCATGCCCTCTATACTCTTCCATAGAAGTACCTGCGCAGCTCTGAGCATGCCCACTATACTCTCCCATAGAAGTACCTGCGCAACTCAGAGCATGCCCACTACTCTCCCATAGAAGTACCTGCACAGCTCAGAGCATGCCCACTACTCTCCCATAGAAGTACCTGTGCAGCTCAGAGCATGCCCACTATACTCTCCCATAGAAGTACCTGCGCAGCTCAGAGCATGCCCTCTATACTCTCCCATAGAATTACCTGCGCAGCTCAGAGCATGCCCACTACTCTCCCATAGAAGTACCTGCACAGCTCAGAGCATGCCCTCTATACTCTCCCATAGAAGTACCTGCGCAGTTCTGAGCATGCCCTCTATACTCTCCCATAGAAGTACCTGCACAGCTCAGAGCATGCCCACTACTCTCCCATAGAAGTGCCTGCGCAGCTCAGAGCATGCCCACTACTCTCCCATAGAAGTACCTGCACAGCTCAGAGCATGCCCTCTATACTCTCCCATAGAAGTACCTGCGCAGCTCAGAGCATGCCCTCTATACTCTTCCATAGAATTACCTGCGCAGCTCAGAGCATGCCCTCTATACTCTCCCATAGAAGTACCTGCACAGCTCAGAGCATGCCCACTACTCTCCCATAGAAGTACCTGTGCAGCTCAGAGCATGCCCTCTATACTCTCCCATAGAAGTACCTGTGCAGCTCAGAGCATGCCCTCTATACTCTCCCATAGAAGTACCTGCGCAGCTCAGAGCATGCCCTCTATACTCTCCCATAGAAGTACCTGCGCAGCTCTGAGCATGCCCTCTATACTCTCCCATAGAAGTACCTGCGCAGCTCAGAGCATGCCCACTATACTCTCCCATAGAAGTACCTGTGCAGCTCAGAGCATGCCCACTACTCTCCCATAGAAGTACCTGCGCAGCTCAGAGCATGCCCACTATACTCTCCCATAGAAGTACCTGCGCAGCTCAGAGCATGCCCTCTATACTCTTCCATAGAATTACCTGCGCAGCTCAGAGCATGCCCTCTATACTCTTCCATAGAAGTACCTGCGCAACTCAGAGCATGCTCACTATACTCTCCCATAGAAGTACCTGCGCAGCTCAGAGCATGCCCTCTATACTCTCCCATAGAAGTACCTGCGCAGCTCAGAGCATGCCCTCTATACTCTCCCATAGAAGTGCCTGCGCAGCTCAGAGCATGCCCTCTATACTCTCCCATAGAAGTACCTGCGCAGCTCAGAGCATGCCCTCTATACTCTCCCATAGAAGTACATGTGCCGCTCAGAGCATGCCCTCTATACTCTCCCATAGAAGTACCTGCACAGCTCAGAGCATGCCCACTACTCCCCCACAGAGGGGGGGGGGGGCGGTCCAGCACGCGGCCCCCCGGAGGTGTATAACGTAGGGGGGTCCTAGATGTGGTCGGGCAGACGTCTATCCTGGCCCAGGACCCGGGGTTAGACGGAGGGGGGAGGGGGTGCTGTGCCCCCTCCCAGGTCCCACCAATCAGGATGTCGCCTGCAGAAGATGTGACTGAACATGTTTTGTCTCTGACTGGTCCTATGTCTCACGTGTACTGGACCTTGTGGAAGGCCTGGTACCAGCAACCTCCATGCTATACCTGTCAGCAGCGGGGCCTGGAGTATTATAAGTGCCCGTACACTTCAGGACTAGGGTTACCCCCGGCAAATGGAGTCCTAAACATGTATTCAGTGCAAGGACGAGCTCAGTGGTGGATACGCAGCTCAGAGCATGCCCACTACTCTCCCATAGAAGTACCTGCGCAGCTCAGAGCATGCCCACTACTCTCCCATAGAATTACCTGCGCAGCTCAGAGCATGCCCACTACTCTCCCATAGAATTACCTGCGCAGCTCAGAGCATGCCCACTACTCTCCCATAGAAGTACCTGCGCAGCTCAGAGCATGCCCACTACTCTCCCATAGAAGTACCTGCGCAGCTCAGAGCATGCCCACTACTCTCCCATAGAAGTACCTGCGCAGCTCAGAGCATGCCCTCTATACTCTCCCATAGAAGTACCTGTGCAGCTCAGAGCATGCCCACTATACTCTCCCATAGAAGTACCTGTGCAGCTCAGAGCATGCCCTCTATACTCTCCCATAGAAGTACCTGTGCAGCTCAGAGCATGCCCTCTATACTCTTCCATAGAAGTACCTGCGCAGCTCTGAGCATGCCCACTATACTCTCCCATAGAAGTACCTGCGCAACTCAGAGCATGCCCACTACTCTCCCATAGAAGTACCTGCACAGCTCAGAGCATGCCCTCTATACTCTCCCATAGAAGTACCTGCGCAGCTCAAAGCATGCCCACTATACTCTCCCATAGAAGTACCTGCGCAGCTCAGAGCATGCCCTCTATACTCTCCCATAGAAGTACCTGCGCAGCTCAAAGCATGCCCACTACTCTCCCATAGAATTACCTGCGCAGCTCAGAGCATGCCCACTACTCCCCCACAGAAGTACCTGCGCAGCTCAGAGCATGCCCACTACTCCCCCACAGAAGTACCTGCGCAGCTCAGAGCATGCCCACTACTCTCCCATAGAAGTACCTGCGCTGCTCAGAGCATGCCCACTACTCTCCCATAGAAGTACATGTGCCGCTCAGAGCATGCCCACTACTCTCCCATAGAAGTACCTGCACAGCTCAGAGCATGCCCTCTATACTCTCCCATAGAGGTACCTGCGCAGTTCTGAGCATGCCCACTATACTCTCCCATAGAAGTACCTGTGCAGCTCAGAGCATGCCCACTACTCTCCCACAGAAGTACCTGTGCAGCTCAGAGCATGCCCTCTATACTCTCCCATAGAAGTACCTGCGCAGCTCAGAGCATGCCATCTATACTCTCCCATAGAGGTACCTGCGCAGTTCTGAGCATGCCCACTATACTCTCCCATAGAAGTACCTGCACAGCTCAGAGCATGCCCTCTATACTCTCCCATAGAAGTACCTGTGCAGCTCAGAGCATGCCCACTATACTCTCCCATAGAATTACCTGTGCAGCTCAGAGCATGCCATCTATACTCTCCCATAGAGGTACCTGCGCAGCTCAGAGCATGCCCACTATACTCTCCCATAGAAGTACCTGCACAGCTCAGAGCATGCCCTCTATACTCTCCCATAGAAGTACCTGTGCAGCTCAGAGCATGCCCACTACTCTCCCATAGAAGTACCTGCACAGCTCAGAGCATGCCCACTACTCTCCCATAGAAGTACCTGCACAGCTCAGAGCATGCCCTCTATACTCTCCCATAGAGGTACCTGCGCAGCTCTGAGCATGCCCTCTATACTCTCCCATAGAATTACCTGCGCAACTCAGAGCATGCCCACTATACTCTCCCATAGAAGTACCTGTGCAGCTCAGAGCATGCCCACTACTCTCCCATAGAAGTACCTGCACAGCTCTGAGCATGCCCACTATACTCTCCCATAGAAGTACCTGCACAGCTCAGAGCATGCCCACTACTCTCCCATAGAAGTACCTGCACAGCTCAGAGCATGCCCACTACTCTCCCATAGAAGTACCTGTGCAGCTCAGAGCATGCCCACTACTCTCCCATAGAAGTACCTGCACAGCTCAGAGCATGCCCACTACTCTCCCATAGAAGTACCTGCACAGCTCAGAGCATGCCCACTACTCTCCCATAGAAGTACCTGTGCAGCTCAGAGCATGCCCACTACTCTCCCATAGAAGTACCTGCGCAGCTCAGAGCATGCCCACTACTCTCCCATAGAAGTACCTGCGCAGCTCAGAGCATGCCCACTACTCTCCCATAGAAGTACCACAGGTGATGTCACCAGTTCCCTCTTTGCTAGTGATTTGATGTGGGGACATGTGATAAAGTAGAATTGGAGAACATTTACAATCGGTATCGGGGTTTTAAATCTGTTCCCCTCATTGGATCCCGTCCGGTTCCCCAGGGAATGGGTTGTGTCTTCATTCTGTAATGTTGGGAGTTGTGCTCCGGATCACATGACGCTGAGGCCACTTTATAATACGTCTCATTCTCTTCCAGGGGACAATGGGAAAGTGACGACGGTGGTGGCCACCCCAGGCCAGGGGCCGGACCGCCCGCAGGAAGTGTCCTACACCGACATCAAAGTCATCGGTAACGGCTCCTTCGGAGTGGTGTACCAGGCGCGGCTCGTGGACTGCGGAGAAATGGTGGCCATTAAGAAGGTCCTGCAGGACAAGAGGTTCAAGGTGCTGACCCGACACATCATCCATGGGGGGGCTTGTGCGGCAGGACCCCCGGGCTGAGCCTCTGAGCATCGAGCTGTCATTATTAGTGTAACATGAGCTGCTGTGATCTTGGATCCTATCTCTCGGGTCTTGGGCCAAGTACATGTAACCGGACCGGTTCTGTAGGTAGAGGGGGGGGGAGAAAACAATGCCCCTTATTCAGGTGTGATGAAGTAACATCAATGGGACGCCCCCTCCCCTGTGTAACACTATAGGAGCTCCCGCTATGTACCTGATGATTGGGCTCCCCAGTGGTCATGCTGCTTCTTTCCAGTTTTCCTTGGCCGGTGCTCTGGGTGAGCCCCTCAGGGCACAGCGCTCCAGCATGGCAGTCTATTGGCAGGGAGCTGATATCAGGTTACAGATCTACCCCCTCACACAAGAGCCGAGCTCCAGCAGACACATGGGCTCAGGAGGACGTGTCACCCCAGTGAGACCCCTCAGTGCTGGCGCTGTGGTATCCGGGGGGAGCTGAGCTATGTATGGGTCACACTCCAGTGCTCTGCTACTTCAGCCTGGGGCTGTTAGTTCCCAAGTACTACGGGGGACCTAGATCCCCCCCCCCGCACTATATGGGCTCCTCCTACCCCCAATACTATGGGGGACCTAGATCCCCCCCCCACACTATATGGACTCCTCCCCCCAGTACTATGGGGGACCTAGATACCCCCTCCCCCACACTATATGGGCTCCTCCTACCCCCAATACTATGGGGGACCTAGATCCCCCCCCCACACTATATGGACTCCTCCCCCCAGTACTATGGGGGACCTAGATCCTGCACTATATAGGCTCCTCCTACCCCTCAGTACTATGGGGGACCTAGATCCCCCCCCCCCCCCCCCCACACTATATGGACTCCTCCCCCCAGTACTACGGGGGAACTAGATCCCCCCCCCCCCCCACACACACTATATGGACTCCTCCCCCCAGTACTATGGGGGACCTAGGTCCTGCACTATATAGGCTCCTCCTACCCCTCAGTACTATGGGGGACCTAGATCCTGCACTATATGGGCTCCTCCTACCCCTCAGTACTATGGGGGACCTAGGTCCTGCACTATATAGGCTCCTCCTACCCCTCAGTACTATGGGGGACCTACATTCTGCACTATATGGGCTCCTCCTACCCCTCAGTACTATGGGGGACCTACATTCTGCACTATATGGGCTCCTCCTACCCCTCAGTACTATGGGGGACCTACATTCTGCACTATATGGGCTCCTCCTACCCCTCAGTACTATGGGGGACCTACATTCTGCACTATATGGGCTCCTCCTACCCCTCAGTACTATGGGGGACCTAGATCCTGCACTATATGGGCTCCTCCTACCCCTCAGTACTATGGGGGACCTAGATCCTGCACTATATAGGCTCCTCCTACCCCTCAGTACTATGGGGGACCTACATTCTGCACTATATGGGCTCCTCCTACCCCTCAGTACTATGGGGGACCTACATTCTGCACTGTATGGGCTCCTCCTACCCCTCAGTACTATGGGGGACCTAGATCCTGCACTATATAGGCTCCTCCTACCCCTCAGTACTGTGGGGGACCTAGATCCTGCACTATATAGGCTCCTACCCCTCAGTACTATGGGGCACCTAGATCCTGCACTATATAGGCTCCTCAGTACTGTGGGGGACCTAGATCCCAGACGAGGAGGTGGATGGTGCGATGCTCTGCAGGCTCTTATTTTCTTCTGGTAATTTTATGGTTTTGTGTATAATTTTATTTTTTTTCCCTTCAGAATCGGGAGCTGCAGATCATGCGGCGACTGGATCACTGCAACATTGTGCGGCTCCGATACTTCTTCTACTCCAGCGGAGAGAAGGTCAGGACCCCCTTACCTACCTGTGTCCCCCCCACCACCAGGGGCCTCACTGATTTCTAATCCTCTGTCTCTACAGAAAGATGAAGTTTATTTGAACCTCGTCCTGGATTTTGTCCCGGAGACAGTGTATCGCGTTGCACGGCATTTTGCAAAGGCCAAATCCACGCTCCCGTCCATCTATGTGAAGGTAAGGGGCAAGGGTGCCGGTGGGGGCTGGTGCGGGGTGGTAGCAGGTGGAGGGGCTGGTAGGTGGGGGGCGGTAGCCGGTGGAGGGGGCTGGCGGGTGGGGGGGCGGTAGCTGGTGGAGGGGCCTGGCAGGGGTGCTGGTGGGTGCGGTAGCAGGTGGAGGGGCCTGGCGGGTGGGGGGGCGGTAGCAGGTGGAGGGGCCTGGCGGGTGGGGGGGCGGTAGCCGGTGGGGGGGCGGTAGCCGGTGGAGGGGCCTGGCGGGTGGGGGGCGGTAGCTGGTGGAGGGGCCTGGCAGGGGTGCTGGTGGGTGCGGTAGCAGGTGGAGGGGCCTGGCGGGTGGGGGCGGTAGCAGGTGGAGGGGCCTGGCAGGGGTGCTGGTGGGTGCGGTAGCAGGTGGAGGGGCCTGGCAGGGGTGCTGGTGGGTGCGGGCGGTCTCTGACCCCCGTTATGAGCCATCTCCTCCTCCCTTCAGGTCTACATGTATCAGCTGTTCCGCAGTTTGGCTTATATCCATTCTCAAGGCGTCTGTCACCGGGACATAAAGCCTCAGAACCTGCTGGTGGATCCCGATACTGCGGTGCTGAAGCTTTGTGACTTTGGCAGGTGAGTACCGGGTGCAGGGTTAGGGGGGGGGGGGAGGCTGTGACTGTGTATATACTGCAGACTCAACCATTACCTCTTACAGTGCAAAACAGCTGGTACGAGGCGAACCGAATGTGTCCTACATCTGCTCCCGATATTACAGGGCACCGGAGCTCATATTTGGAGCCACTGATTATACTGCAAACATCGGTAAGAGGATGTGGTGTCATGTCATTCTTATGTAGTGGGGAGGTAGCTGTACCTGTGAGTACATAGTGGTGGCTGTATCCCTGGGTGGGGAGGTCGCTGTACCTGCGAGTACATAGTGGCGGCTGTATCCCTGGGTGGGGAGGTAGCTTTACCTGTTAGTACATGGTGGCGGCTGTATCCCTGGGTGGGGAGGTAGCTGTACCTGTGAGTACATAGTGGCGGCTGTATCCCTGGGTGGGGTGGTAGCTGTACCTGTGAGTACATAGTGGCAGCTGTATCCCTGGGTGGGGTGGTCGCTGTACCTGTGAGTACATAGTGGCGGCTGTATCCCTGGGTGGGGTGGTAGCTGTACCTGTGAGTACATAGTGGCGGCTGTATCCCTGGGTGGGGAGGTAGCTGTACCCCTGGGTGGGCAGGTAGCTGTACCTGTGAGTACATAGTGGCGGCTGTATCCCTGGGTGGGGAGGTAGCTGTACCTGTGAGTGCATAGTGGCGGCTGTATCCCTGGGTGGGGAGGTAGCTGTACCTGTGAGTACATAGTGGCGGCTGTATCCCTGGGTGGGGAGGTAGCTGTACCTGTGAGTACATAGTGGCGGCTGTATCCCTGGGTGGGGAGGTAGCTGTACCTGTGAGTACATAGTGGCGGCTGTATCCCTGGGTGGGGTGGTCGCTGTACCTGTGAGTACATAGTGGCGGCTGTATCCCTGGGTGGGGAGGTAGCTGTACCTGTGAGTGCATAGTGGCGGCTGTATCCCTGGGTGGGGAGGTAGCTGTACCTGTGAGTGCATAGTGGCGGCTCTATCCCTGGGTGGGGAGGTAGCTGTACCTGTGAGCACATAGTGGCGGCTCTATCCCTGGGTGGGGAGGTAGCTGTACCTGTTAGTACATAGTGGCGGCTGTATCCCTGGGTGGAGAGGTGGCTCTACCTGTGAGTACATAGTGGTAGCTGTACCTGTGAGTGCATAGTGGCGGCTGTATCCCTGGGTGGGGAGGTAGCTGTACCTGTGAGTACATAGTGGTAGCTGTACCTGTGAGTACATAGTGGCGGCTGTATCCCTGGGTGGGGTGGTAGCTGTACCTGTGAGTACATAGTGGCGGCTGTATCCCTGGGTGGGGAGGTAGCTGTACCTGTGAGTACATAGTGGTAGCTGTACCTGTGAGTACATAGTGGCGGCTGTATCCCTGGGTGGGGTGGTCGCTGTACCTGTGAGTACATAGTGGCGGCTGTATCCCTGGATGGGGAGGTAGCTCTACCTGTGAGTACATAGTGGCGGCTGTATCCCTGGATGGGGAGGTAGCTGTACCTGTGAGTACATAGTGGCGGCTGTATCCCTGGGTGGGGAGGTAGCTGTACCTGTGAGTACATAGTGGCGGCTGTATCCCTGGGTGGGAAGGTAGCTGTACCTGTGAGTACATAGTGGCGGCTGTATCCCTGGGTGGGGTGGTAGCTGTACCTGTGAGTACATAGTGGCGGCTGTATCCCTGGGTGGGGTGGTCGCTGTACCTGTGAGTACATAGTGGCGGCTGTATCCCTGGATGGGGAGGTAGCTCTACCTGTGAGTGCATAGTGGCGGCTGTATCCCTGGGTGGGGAGGTAGCTGTACCTGTGAGTACATAGTGGCGGCTGTATCCCTGGGTGGGAAGGTAGCTGTACCTGTGAGTACATAGTGGCGGCTGTATCCCTGGATGGGGAGGTAGCTGTACCTGTGAGTACATAGTGGCGGCTGTATCCCTGGATGGGGAGGTAGCTGTACCTGTGAGTACATAGTGGCGGCTGTATCCCTGGGTGGGGTGGTCGCTGTATTTCTGTTGTGGTGGGTGCCCTGCACAGTGACTTGCCATAAGCTGCCTGCACTCATTATTGTCCTCATTGATTGTATAGTACCTGGTTCTCAGCTACAGCGCCACTATATACTGTGGCCTGTATTGCAGTTCTGTGGCATGGTGCAGTATCAGTCACAGGCCACGTGTTGGGGGTAGCGCTGTTCTTATCCTAACATTCTCCCCTTGTTGCAGACATCTGGTCGGCCGGCTGTGTCCTGGCGGAGCTGCTCCTCGGGCAGCCCATCTTCCCGGGGGACAGTGGAGTTGACCAGTTGGTGGAGATCATAAAGGTAAGTCCTGCCGGGGAGCCTTATCTTGTGGTCGGAGGGTTGCCACGGTTCTGGTGTCATTGTAAAGGCCAAATGTCATTCAGAACTGACGATTGAAGAGGAAACGGATCTTTAATATCTCTAGAACAGACCCACAAGCCTGGTGCCGTGTAGGAGGAGCATAGGGCGGTCCATCGGCCATCATGGTGCAGCTACAGGAGACTTGTGGATGTATTTGCCCCTTAAGGTCCTCTGAATGTCTTTTCCTTGTGCAGGTGCTGGGAACCCCCACACGGGAACAAATCCGCGAGATGAACCCAAATTACACAGAATTCAAATTCCCTCAAATCAAAGCACATCCCTGGACGAAGGTAAGTGCCCCCCCCCCCCCCCCCCCACATCACTGTCACCACAGGTGGTACTCGCTGCTGTTCTCACTGCTGCCCCCTCCTGGACAGGTGTTCAAGCCCCGCACCTCCCCAGAAGCCATCACCTTGTGCAGCCGGCTGCTGGAGTACACCCCGGACACCCGCCTCTCGCCCCTACAAGCCTGTGCACACTCCTTCTTCGATGAGCTACGCGACCCCAACACACGTCTCCCGAGCGGCAGGGAATTGCCCCCCATCTTCAACTTCAGCTCTGTAGGTGAGAGGCCGGTGCTGTGCAGTGACTGCCGACCGGGTGTCTGGGCTGGGGGGTGGTGGAGGGAGCCATTGCTGTGGGGGTTGGGTGTGAGGGGTGTGTCTGGGGAGGGGGTTGGGTCTCTGTATTTCTGGGCGGTCTCTGTGGTTGGATTTGAGGGGGGTCTCTGCTTTGCTTGTGGGTTGGTGATGGAGCTTGTGGGGTCTGTATCTCTTGTGCAGTGTCTGGGAGGGCAGGGTTCAGCATTGCAGGACAGTGAGACCCCCACATTCCCAGCACAGCAGTGTCGCGGGGGAGGAGGGGTTTCGGCATTGCTTGTGGGGGTCTGTCTGCAGTGTCGGGGGCTCACTCATGGATGTGTATTGTGACTTGTGCTTCTCGTCTGCAGAGCTCTCCATTGAGCCTTCGCTGAACACCGTCCTCATACCTCCTCACCTGCAGCAGAGTCATTTGCACGGTACGTGTCTGGTGGTGGCGCTATAGTCCCCGGGCCCCGCAGGAGGGTCCTGTACAGGACTGGGATAACATGGCTGCTTTGTACTATAACTGGTGCCACCACGGTCTGTGGGTTGTGTCTGGTACTGATCAGACGTGACCTGAGGGGGGGGGGGGGGTTGTGTTTCTAATCCTGCACAACCCCTTTAGCCGCTCTGTGGCCTCCAGTGCAGCCGTAGTGTCAGACATCACATGTGCAGCGTGTAAGGTTACCTTGATGAAAGGGTTAAATGTCTGGCTGCTGTTGGGGGCTTGTGTGTGAGCTGCAGCATTCCCTCGGGGGCGGGGCAATGCCTGACGCTCATGCTCCGCCCCTGCGGACCTGTTACAGCAGCTTTAGACACGATTTATGTAAGTGGAGCTCAGGGAAGGTCCTGCTGTCTGGAGTGTAAGCTCTTCAGTCTGGTGTAGGTCTTGTGCCGCCTGCAGGGGGAGCTGTATGTTGTAATTGGATCTTGTGTTCCTACAGGTGACGCGAGACCCGGATCTGACAGACTGAAAACCAGCGATGTAGCAGAGCTGAGCACCTCCTGAGGAGCGCCCCCTGTCCCCGGCCCCTCCTGTTAGCACTCCCCTTCCCGGCCGCCATCTTGCCCACGTGTGGGGGACGTCGTGGCTCCTGGGGATGACGTTTCTTCTCTCTGACTTTGGATGATTGTGGCAGTCGTCCCCCCGATATCTCACACTGATGGCGGATCACCCCGAGGCCTCAGACTTCCGTCATGTTGTGAAGTGTTGGGTTTTTTGTTTTTTCTTATTTTGTTGAACTGGGCAAAGGTGCAAAAACTCCACCGTCCCCCTCCCCCTCCATCCCCTCCCCCTCCATGTCACCGAATGATCGTCCTCCCTGCAAACTAACTTCCTGACCCCCGGGACCCTCCATGAAGGTCGTGGATTGCGTTGGGCTCCCCAATGTGCTGATGTTAGGGGAGCCGGTGCCTCCATGTACCGCGGGGGAGGGGGTGCAGTCTGAGCCTCCTCATACTTGACTCCTCGTGCTGCTCTTACAGGGGAGGGGGCGATCTCTATAGTCTCACAGGGAGTGTGCGGGGGGCTATGGCCATTGCTGTGACTAGTCCTTGTTGTAGGACCATGCTCATAAGTGGAGATCATAACCCCCATCTTCCTGTACTGTACCCCCATATGTGGTAGCGGCTACAGGCTTTTACATAGGTTTTATCCTGGGCCCCGGGGGTCTCTGTTCCGTCGTCTGATTTGGGGATTTTTAAGGTTAATTGTATATTTTGCTTTGTTTCCCCCAAAATTGAATAGTTTAAAAGATGGAAAAGAAACCTCCTTGGCTCTGTCTGGTTATGGGGGGACAGATGTGAGGGAGGACCCCCACATTGATTTTTGGCAGGAGATGAGGATTGCAGAGGAGTGAAAGGCAAAAAATGGCTCCTTCCAAAAATAGCTTCCCCCTTCCTACAAGTTTAGTGATGCCGCCCCTTTAATAGAGGGTTTCTGTTCCTCTGTAACATCCAGTCCTGACTGCTCATGTGTGACTCGGGGTCAGGGCCTCACGATCATGTCACCTGATGTAAATGAATGACCACACGCAACTCCTGCAGAAGTCACCGGGGTCTTAAAGGGGAAGGTCACCTCTGATGCTCCAGAGAGCACACACCTGCCACCATGTGCACTAAGCCTCACCTTTAAGAGCGGCTGCAGCCAGCGCTGGGTATTGGCCTTGGTGATCTGTGTAACCGTAATGTGTATGTTAGTAGCAGCAGGACTGTGTCAGTGGAGTTATAGTCCAGGATTGTACTGGGGTGGTGTCCTGACACTGCTGTGCTCTGTGCTGCCAGTATGTACTGTCCCTGGAGAGATGTGTAATCAGACCTCACACTGCTGTGCTCTGTGCTGCCAGCATGTACTGTCCCTGGAGAGATGTGTACTCATATCTTATTATGTTAGTAGCAGCAGGACTGTAATATATGGATTTATATTCCAGTAATGTTGCAGGGGGTGTTTCCTCACACTGCTGTGCTCTGGGGTCTGTGCATTGTCCTACTCTACAGCCCCCTCCCCCACTGCTCTGAGTAACTGCTGTGCAAATCAACCCAATGTCGGCTCCAGCTTGTATACAGAGGGCAGTGTCTGTGGATGCAGAGATATGAGAGCACAGCAGTGTGAGTCCAGTCCTGCGGGGGAGGATTGCACGTCTCTCCTGGGTCAGCACCGGCCGATGGTTCCCCCTTTCTCTGTTTGGTTGCATTAGATTGTGAGTGGTAAGTGCCCCGGGTCCTGTAGGATGTGGTGAGTCTTTGCACTCCACACGTGGCCCCGCCCTATTACTGTATAGTTCAAGGGTCGGGGGTCACCTGCCTCCATTGCCCTGTCCCCCCACCCCCTTTTCTGATCCTCGGGGCCTCTCCTCTTGTAAATATTTCGGCGTTGCGCTCGCTCCGGGATTCGCCGATTTTTCTCTGTAAATATGTTCATTTGTTTTATTTTTCTTAATGAAGATGTTGAGTCCTTGATTTATTTTTCTCATTTTTTTTTTTTTTCTCTGCCCATTTTTAGCCTCTGCCCCTCCCCCCCTGCCCTTAGAAGCCCCACCCCCTTTCTCTGACCCCTCCCTCTTTTTAAATTCCTGTTTTAGAATCGAGACGTGAAATACTGTATTGTTGTAGAAGAAAAACCTAAAGCCAGGATGTAGTTGGTGGAGCCGGGCCCCTGGGGGCCGCAGCTCCTGGATATGTACAGCAATCTTCAATAAATTATTGGCATGAAGACGTTTCACTCGGTTTCTCTGCCGCTGATTTTTCTTGTGTCTTCCATTTGATTAGGAAACTCTTATCTGCAGATCCTGATTGGTGGAGCCTCCGATCACATGACTGGACCCAGTTATTTAGGGAGGTGGTGCCCGGGAAGCTGCGCTCTCCATACTGTGCACCTCCAGCTGCCCCATGTGATACCCGGATACCAATTGGGATAAATCCTAATAGTTTTGGCCCTATGAACCCCTTTCTAGTGGAGGGGCCCCAGTCCTGGTCTCTCCTAGTTGGGCCTCTGCTCCTGTCACTGGTCACACCTGGTGCTGGATTCTACAGGTGGTCACACTGGCTGATGGTCAATCAGGGGCATAGGATTAGGCTCTGGAGACAGTGAGGGGGAGATGATGGGTCCCCTGGTCTGATAAGAGGTTCATGTTTTCCTCTAGGGGGGCACGGACTCTCTGGATTGTGGGGCCCCCTCTCTGCACATCCTCCACGGCGGCTTCTTGGTTGTCCATGGACACTTCCCCTTTAAGGGGATGTCTCTCCGGCTGCTGTACCTTACACCGCAGAGCACAGGCCGAGCTGTAGATCCAGTTCATTAACCTCAGAGATGTTCAGTGACCCCGGCACATTCTCCTGGAAAGTCATTACCCGCAAGAAGCAGACGAGGTCACGGCCGTGTCCTGCAGCACCCGAGGAGTAGCCACACAGGGTGCACATGCACTGATAGGGAACCCGCCTGCAAGTGTGACCATGTAGACTGCAGCCAGTGCTATGTACAGGCGGTCCCCTACTTAAGGACACCCAACTTACATAGTTACAGACAGACCCCTCTGACCTCTCTGGATGTTACTATAGTCCCAGCCTGTAAGGTGTCTGTAATGAAGACTTATTCATCATCCTTGGTCCCGTTACAGCAAAAATGTTTAAACTCCAATTGTCACTGGGGCCAAAATTTTTTTTTTTTTGTCTGGATTTACAATGATAAAATATACAGATTCAACTTGCATACAAATTCAACTTAAGAACAAACCACCGGACCCTATCTTGTATGGAACGTCTGTGCTCTCTGCAGCCAGTGTTATGTACTGTCCCTGGAGAGATGTGTAATCAGACCTCACACTGCTGTGCTCTGTGCAGCCAGTGTTATGTATTGTCCCTGGAGAGATGTGTAATCAGACCTCACACTGCTGTGCTCTGTGCAGCCAGTGTTATGTACTGTCCCTGGAGAGATGTGTAATCAGACCTCACACTGCTGTGCTCTGTGCTCTCTGCAGCCAGTGTTATGTAATGTCCCTGGAGAGATGTGTAATCAGACTTAATACTGTCTGCAGAGAGCACAGCAGTGTGAGGTCTTATGTATTGTCCCTGGAGAGATGTGTAATCAGACCTCACACTGCTGTGCTCTGTGCTCTCTGCAGCCAGTGTTATGTAATGTCCCTGGAGAGATGTGTAATCAGACTTAATACTGTCTGCAGAGAGCACAGCAGTGTGAGGTCTTATGTATTGTCCCTGGAGAGATGTGTAATCAGACCTCCCACTGCTGTGCTCTGTGCTCTCTGCAGCCAGTGTTATTACACATCTCTCCAGGGACAATACATAATACTGGCTGCAGAGAGCACAGAGCACAGCAGTGTGAGGTCTGATTACACATGTACTGTCCCTGGAGAGATGTGTAATCAGACCTCACACTGCTGTTCTCTGTGCTCTCTGCAGCCAGTGTTATGTATTGTCCCTGGAGAGATGTGTAATCAGACCTCACACTGCTGTGCTCTGTGCTCCCTGCAGCCAGTGTTATGTAGTGTCCCTGGTGAGATGTGTAATCAGACCTCACACTGCTATGCTCTGTGCTCTCTGCAGCCAGTTTAATGTACTGTCCCTGGAGAGATGTGTAATTATACCATTGTGTAAAGTGTTAGTAGCAGCAGGACTGTGATCATGGCTTATAAATCCATAGATCTTAACTCTTCCAAGTGCACAGGGGGTGTGTCCTCACACTGCTGTGCTCTGAGGCACTGCCTAAAGCTTATAACTGGTTCTGGACTCATCATTTTGGTTCAGCCCGTAAACTCCTGCCGGTGCATGGAGCACGATCTCAGAACACTCACTGCTGAGCATCTGGGGGAGGCTCCGAACACAGCAGTGTGAGGACCTACCTGAGCCCAGTACCTCAATATTTTCAGCTCATGGGGGTCTCTGTAGCTTTAGGTGAGGATCCGTTTAGAACTAATAATTCCAGGACTTTCCTGCCCCGGCAGAGACCTTGGAACAAGTGACCCCAGAGGTCGTGGCCCGTGTTTTCTGGTGTGTAATACACTGATGGGTGGTAGAGGAGGTAAGTCATGATTATCAAGGGGTTAATAGCACTGATTAGCCTGTAGTATAATACAGCAGGCACCCACCAGGTGCCGTCAGGTTCCCCGTGGCCCCGCCCTGCCACCAGGTGCCGTCAGGTTCCCCGTGGCCCTGCCCTGCCACCAGGTGCCTTCAGGTTCCCCGTGGCCCCGCCCCCTGCTGATGGCGCTATTTGCAGACAGTGTTTCCTGTCTCAGTGGTTGTGCGGAGAGCAGGACCTATTGGTACTTATAGATCACATGATGCTAGGAGGCCCCTCCCACCTGACTACTGTCCTGGAACAGTCTATACATGTGACTTATATTCCCACATTAGAGGCTGAGAAATACATTGCTGCTGCATTCTGGGAATCTTCAGGTTCTACATGCAAATCCCTGTCCTGTGATTGGTCTGCAGGAGTCTGATCCTTCAGTAACACAATAAATCATATACATCCTGCTTCAGAAACCTTGTATCTAATATGGAGACACGGAGACTCCTCCAACCCCCCCCTCTCCCACAGCCCAAGACACCCCAACCCCCCCCCTCCCAGCGCCACAGGGACTCCTCTACCCACTCCCTCCCAGCAGCTGTGACACACCTCCACCCCCCCCCAGCGGATTAGACACACCTCCACCCACCCCCTCCCACAGCCGAGATGCATCCACCCCCTTCCACAGCCCAAGACACCCCAACACCCCCCTCCCAGCGCTACAGAGATGCCTCCACCAACCCCCTCCTAGTGGCCAAGACATCCACCACCCCCCAAGACATCCCAACACCCCCCCCCTCCCAGCGCCAGAGACTCCTCCACTCACCCCATCCCAGCAGCTGTGACACGCCTCCACCCACCCCCGCCCAGTGGCCAAGACACACCTTCACCCCTCCCACAGGCCAAGACATGCCTCCACCCCCTCCCACAGGCCAAGACACGCCTCCACCCCCTCCCACAGCCCAAGACATCCCAACACCCCCCCCTCCCAGCGCCAGAGACTCCTCCACTCACCCCATCCCAGCAGCTGTGACACGCCTCCACCCACCCCCGCCCAGTGGCCAACACACACCTTCACCCCTCCCACAGGCCAAGACATGCCTCCACCCTCCCCCACCCAGTGGCCAAGACATGCCTCCACCCCCTCCCACAGGCCGTGACACGCCTCCACCCCCTCCCACAGCCTGAGATGCCTCCACCCACCCCCTCCCAGTGGCCAAGACACACCTTCACCCCTCCCACAGGCCAAGACATGCCTCCGCCCACCCCCTCCCAGTGGCCAAGACATGCCTCCGCCCACCCCCTCCCAGTGGCCAAGATACGCCTCCACCCCCTCCCACAGGCCAAGACACGCTTCCACCCCCTCCCAGTGGCCAAGCCGCTTCTGATGGGAATTGAACTAGACAGGGGCTTCTGTTGGGGTTTGCCATGACAGTATGACCTCCTCATGTCTCTGTGTGTATTCAGACTACAGGCTGAAGCTGGTGACTCCTCCCTGGCCAACAATATGACTGCCAGGGGATGAGGCAAATCCTATACCACCCACACACAGGAGCAAACCTGGAACAGGGTGACAGGACTCCCGGGAGAGATGGGAAGAGTCCTGCTTACTCCACCCACACAGGATGAGTGACCGCCCCCTGTGCACATGAACTAAAGGGAAAGCCATCAATCACTGTGTGTGGGCGGGGTAAAAAGGAGGCTTGTGGCCAATCACTGTGTGTGGGCGGGGTAAAAAGGAGGCTTGTGGCCAATCACTGTGTGTGGGCGTGGTTAGCAGGACAATTCAAGGCTCCAGAGCGATCACACACGGTGTAGACTCCATGATCAATGCTGGAGCCTTTGGATTGCGTTTTGGAACATCACGTGTGAACGGCGTCTTACAGTCTCCCCTAGGACCCGGGTTTATGTCCCAGTTCCCATGATGCTTTGCTCACATTACAGCTCAGCCCCACCAGACAAGAAGTGACGACTCGTTAGAAATCAAGGGCTTTTATATTATGAATAAATACTTTCTATCACATTAAGAAAACACAAGCCCCCCCGCCCCCCCTATGCAGTGAGGAGACCCCTATAGCGCCACGTCCTCCACCTGTAGGTTCCCCTCCAGGGCGGCCTGGTAGATCTCAATGGTTTCAGCTAGAGGGAGCGGCTCGACGCTCTCGATGATGGCGATGGTCTCCCCCAGCTCGGTGCACATGATAGTCTGCTGCGGCGGGGGGAGGGGCTGGTGGCTTTTTACATGACTCCGCAGATTAGACAGCGACTTGAAGCGCTTGCCGCAGTCTACACACGAGTGCGGTCTCTCTCCGCTATGGACATGTCTGTGCTCTGCTAGATGCAGGGACTGGACGAAGGTCATCCCACAGTCCTGGCAGTGGTGCGGCCTCTCGCCCGTGTGGGTGCGCCGGTGCTCCCGTAAGTGGGCGGTTTGGCGGAACTTTTTGCCACAGTCCGAGCAGGGATAAGGGCGCTCGCCCGTGTGTATCCTGAGGTGGAGCCGCAGACTGAACGAGGCAGAGAAGGATTTCCCGCAGAAGTTGCACTTGTGAGGCCGCACCCCGGAGTGACACCTCTGGTGCATCGTCGCCTGTCGCTTAGTGGTGAAACATTTGGCGCATACAAGGCACTTAAAGGGGCGCTCCCCGGTGTGCAGGAGGAGGTGGAGGCTCAGACTGGACTCCGAGTTGAGCATCTTATGACATGTAGGACAAATATACTGGCGCAAGGTTTTACTGTAGCATCGGTGGTCAGACAGCAGCGCATCGTCCATGAACACGGCACCGCACTCCTTGCAGTGGATCGGCGCTTTACCCTGGTGCTCCAGTTCATGAAGCTGTAGTAACTTCTTGCGCAGGAACGTCTTGTCGCATTCGGGACACTTGTAGGGCAGGACCCCCGTGTGCTTGATCTGGTGTAGGGCGAGTTTGGAAGCTCGGTTAAATTGTAGACCGCAGACCTTGCAGGAGAAGGGGCGAGAGCCGCTGTGCAGGATCCGGTGCTGCTGCAGGTTAGAGTTCTGGGTGAAGCTGCGGCCGCACACCTCGCACTTGTATGGCTTCTCTCCCGTGTGGGTGAGGTGATGGCGCGTCAGATTGGCATGGCTACCGAAGGCCTTGCCGCAAGCTGAACACTGGAAGGGGCGCTCGCCCGTGTGAGTCCGCATGTGGTTCCGCAGGTGCACCTGCTTCTTGAAGTGCTTCCCGCACACGCTGCACTTGTGCTTCCTCTCTGCTGCGTGCACCGCACGCCGATGCTGCACCATTTTAAGACGGGTGGGGAATTCTTTGCTGCACTGCGGACACTTGAAGCTTTCAGGCCCCGGCAGTGTCTTAGGCTCTTCCGATGTCACGTGGGTGGTGATTCCATTCTCTCTGGCTTCACCGCTCTCTTTAGGGTTTGGTAGGTCCACAGGAGAGGCCACTAACGTCACAGGAGCGGGGGAGGTCAGTGGAGCCAGAACTGCTGAAATCTGTGACAAGTCGCCCAGCGCCAGCGGCTTCTCTATGCCCGGCCATGCGGGCCGCTCCGCTCTGGGGACCCGTGTGCCGCTCTTACCCACATGAGTCCGTCTGTGGTACAGGAACTTTGTCATGTTACTAAAGGTTTTCCCGCAGTGACAGCGATGCAGAGGGTCCGCCGTGTGGCTTTTCCGATGCAAGACCAAGGTGATTTCAGTGCCAAAACCTACCCCACAGTCCACACACAGGTAGAGGGCCTCCCCCCGGTGCACCCGCATGTGCTGCTCCAGCGAGGCCTCCTTTTTGAAGACCTTGTAGCAGTTGGGACACTGTAGTGTACCCTCCACGTGCACGCGCCGGTGAGACTGCAGCCTGCTGGCGGAGGTGAAGAGACGGTCACAGTCGGGGCACGGGTACTCCTCGTTCTGGTGCTCCTTGCGGTGCCGCCGCAGCTCCTCAGGGCTGGCGCACTCCTTCTTACACTCCTGGCACTGGTACACCCTATGCACCACCCCAAACCTGTCCCTGGTCAGCTCCTCTCTATCTTCTATCATCCAGTCTTTGCGCAGTTTGTCCAGGATACTGGAGGAGGGGTTCGCACTGTCGTTACTTCCATAAAGTGGAGACGCAGAACTTTCTTTCTCGGATTCCACAAAGTGCCGACCCTGGTGATCGAGAAATTCCTCGGGGGTGTGGAAGACCTGGCTGCACTCAGAGCACTCGTAGGGATGCACTACCTCTCCCGGCGCTGGCGCTGCAGGGGCGCTCTTCCTTGGCACAGGTTCTGCAGTGTTGTCAGTGGAGGGCACCACAGCCGGGACCTCCACCCCCCAACCGTTCAGGGTCCGCTCATCTAGCAGGACGTTCTGCAGGCTGAGCACGGTCTGCACACCAGATCCCGTCTGGAGGACCACACTCTGCTGAGGGTCCGGCTTGTCGTGTTTCTGGCGGTGGGCGAGCCACAGCTCTGGGGAAGTGAAGAGATCTTTACACTCCGAGCACTGATAGTGGATCTGGCCATTGGAGGGAGAAGCCGGAGCCTGGGGGAAGTCGCGCATGTGCATCTCCTGGTGATGAAGCAGCTCGTCCGGGGACAGCAGCATCTGACCGCACTCCAGGCACTGGTACTGACTCTCCTGCACCAAACCCTGCAGCTCCCCCAACTGCAGGGACACGTCCTGGGAGAGAGTCGACTGGAGACCACTGCCCACATGGTTCTGCTGATGGACCAGGACGTCTTCCAGAGCATTGAAGAGAAGCCCACACTCTGAGCACATGTACTGGTGCTGGAAGACCACCGGAGCCTGAGCGCCCTCCGCCATCATGGACGTCTCCCGCACGACTGCAAGAAGAGAACGGGAAACCAATGAATAACAGAACTGATCATAGTCCATAATACACCTGCACTCACTATTCTGCTTCTGGTGCAGTCACTGTATATACATGACATTACTTATCCTGTACTGATCCTGAGTTACATCCTGTATTATACCCCAGAGCTGCACTCACTATTCTGCTGCTGGTGCAGTCACTGTGTACATACATGACATTACTTATCCTGTACTGATCCTGAGTCACATCCTGTATTATACCCCAGAGCTGCACTCACTATTCTGCTGCTGGTGCAGTCACTGTGTACATACATGACATTACTTATCCTGTACTGATCCTGAGTTACATCCTGTATTATACACCAGAGCTGCACTCACTATTCTGCTGCTGGTGTAGTCACTGTGTACATACATGACATTACTTATCCTGTACTGATCCTGAGTTACATCCTGTATTATACCCCAGAGCTGCACTCACTATTCTGCTGCTGGTGCAGTCACTGTGTACATACATGACATTACTTATCCTGTACTGATCCTGAGTTACATCCTGTATTATACCCCAGAGCTGCACTCACTATTCTGCTGCTGGTGCAGGCACTGTGTACATACATGACATTACTTATCCTGTACTGATCCTGAGTTACATCCTGTATTATACCCCAGAGCTGCACTCACTATTCTGCTGCTGGTGCAGTCACTGTGTACATACATGACATTACTTATCCTGTACTGATCCTGAGTTACATCCTGTATTAAACTCCAGAGCTGCACTCACTATTCTGCTGCTGGTGCAGTCACTGTGTACATACATGACATTACTTATCCTGTACTGATCCTGAGTTACATCCTGTATTATATCCCAGAGCTGCACTCACTATCCTGCTGCTGGTGCAGTCACTGTGTACATACATGACATTACTTATCCTGTACTGATCCTGAGTTACATCCTGTATTATACCCCAGAGCTGCACTCACTATTCTGCTGCTGGTGCAGTCACTGTGTATATACATGACATTACTTATCCTGTACTGATCCTGAGTTACATCCTGTATTATACCCCAGAGCTGCTCTCACTATTCTGCTGCTGGTGCAGTCACTGTGTACATACATGACATTACTTATCCTATACTGATCCTGAGTTACATCCTGTATTATACCCCAGAGCTGCACTCACTATTCTGCTGCTGGTGCAGTCACTGTGTACATACATGACATTACTTATCCTGTACTGATCCTGAGTTACATCCTGTATTATACCCCAGAGCTGCACTCACTATTCTGCTGCTGGTGCAGTCACTGTGTACATACATGACATTACTTATCCTGTACTGATCCTGAGTTACATCCTGTATTAAACTCCAGAGCTGCACTCACTATTCTGCTGCTGGTGCAGTCACTGTGTACATACATGACATCACTTATCCTGTACTGATCCTGAGTTACATCCTGTATTATACCCCAGAGCTGCACTCACTATTCTGCTGCTGGTGCAGTCACTGTACATACATGACATTACTTATCCTGTACTGATCCTGAGTTACATCCTGTATTATACCCCAGAGCTGCACTCACTATTCTGCTGCTGGTGCAGTCACTGTGTACATACATGACATTACTTATCCTGTACTGATCCTGAGTTACATCCTGTATTATACTCCAGAGCTGCACTCACTATTCTGCTGCTGGTGCAGTCACTGTGTACATACATGACATTACTTATCCTGTACTGATCCTGAGTTACATCCTGTATTATACCCCAGAGCTGCACTCACTATTCTGCTGCTGGTGCAGTCACTGTGTACATACATGACATTACTTATCCTGTACTGATCCTGAGTTACATCCTGTATTATACTCCAGAGCTGCACTCACTATTCTGCTGCTGGTGCAGTCACTGTGTACATACATGACATTACTTATCCTGTACTGATCCTGAGTTACATCCTGTATTATACCCCAGAGCTGCACTCACTATTCTGCTGCTGGTGCAGTCACTGTGTACATACATGGCATTACTTATCCTGTACTGATCCTGAGTTACATCATGTATTATACCCCAGAGCTGCACTCACTATTCTGCTGCTGGTGCAGTCACTGTGTACATACATGACATTACTTATCCTGTACTGATCCTGAGTTACATCCTGTATTATACTCCAGAGCTGCACTCACTATTCTGCTGCTGGTGCAGTCACTGTGTACATACATGACATTACTTATCCTGTACTGATCCTGAGTTACATCCTGTATTATACTCCAGAGCTGCTCTCACTATCTGCTGCTGGTGCAGTCACTGTGTACATACATGACATTACTTATCCTGTACTGATCCTGAGTTACATCCTGTATTATACTCCAGAGCTGCACTCACTATTCTGCTGCTGGTGCAGTCACTGTGTACATACATGACATTACTTATCCTGTACTGATCCTGAGTTACATCCTGTATTATACCCCAGAGCTGCACTCACTATTCTGCTGCTGGTGCAGTCACTGTGTACATACATGACATTACTTATCCTGTACTGATCCTGAGTTACATCCTGTATTATACTCCAGAGCTGCACTCACTATTCTGCTGCTGGTGCAGTCACTGTGTACATACATGACATTACTTATCCTGTACTGATCCTGAGTTACATCCTGTATTATACCCCAGAGCTGCACTCACTATTCTGCTGCTGGTGCAGTCACTGTGTACATACATGACATTACTTATCCTGTACTGATCCTGAGTTACATCCTGTATTATACTCCAGAGCTGTACTCACTATTCTGCTGGTGCAGTCACTGTGTACATACATGACATTACTTATCCTGTACTGATCCTGAGTTACATCCTGTATTATACCCAGAGCTGCACTCACTATCTGCTGCTGGTGCAGTCACTGTGTACATACATGACATTACTTATCCTGTACTGATCCTGAGTTACATCCTGTATTATACCCAGAGCTGCACTCACTATCTGCTGCTGGTGCAGTCACTGTGTACATACATGACAATACTTATCCTGTACTGATCCTGAGTTACATCCTGTATTATACCCCAGAGCTGCACTCACTATTCTGCTGCTGGTGCAGTCACTGTGTACATACATGACATTACTTATCCTGTACTGATCCTGAGTTACATCCTGTATTATACCCCAGAGCTGCACTCACTATTCTGCTGCTGGTGCAGTCACTGTGTACATACATGACATTACTTATCCTGTACTGATCCTGAGTTACATCCTGTATTATACCCCAGAGCTGCACTCACTATTCTGCTGTTGTGATTGTAGTTCACCATCAGCCAATCAGATGCGGGCTCTCGTCTCTCCCTGGCCGCTGATTGGTGGCTATGGCCGGGCTCTGTGTATACTGCCCCCTGTGGTCGGGCGGCCTGTGTATGTGTTGCTCCGGAGCCTCTCCTCCCGCTCTCCCGCTCTCACACTCGCCGTCTCCTCCTCCTCCTCCGCTGCCGTGTCTCCGCGCACCCTCCAGCATCCTCTCCAGTGATTGGCTGCCGCTCGCCTTGCTATGGGGAGGCGGGGCCTGGCGTGGGGGCGGAGTCCTCTCCTGATGACGTACCTGATGATCAGGACGAGGCGGCGCGATCCCAGAACGCTTTGCGGTGCTCTGCGAATGTAGCAGCCAAATCCAATCCCGGTATCACGTGACTGACTGACGGCCGTAGATCCTTCTGCAGAGCGCGCAGCCGCAGATTATACTGTGCTGCTGTATCCTGCCAGGAGGAGATGGGGGGTTACTGAGGGGTGGGGGGCACTGCCAGAGCGGGAAGGTGATGTAACAATGGAGGCTGGGGGGGTGGGGGTGAGATGGAGGCTGGGGGGGGAGATGGAGGCTGGGGGTGTGGGGGGGGGGGAGATGGAGGCTGGGGGTGTGGGGAGATGGAGGCTGGGGGTGTGGGGGGGGGAGATGGAGGCTGGGGGTGTGTGTGTGGGGGGGGGGGGGGAGATGGAGGCTGGGGGTGTGGGGGGGGAGATGGAGGCTGGGGGGGGGGGGTGGGAGATGGAGGCTGGGGGTGTGGGGGGGGAGATGGAGGCTGGGGGTGGGGGGGGGTAGATGGAGGCTGGGGGTGGGGGGTAGATGGAGGCTGGGGGTGTGGGGGGGAGATGGGGGTGTGGGGGGGAGATGGGGGTGTGGGGGGGGGGATGGGGGTGGGGGGGAGATGGAGGCTGGGGGTGTGGGGGGGGAGATTGGGGGTGGGGGGGAGATGGAGGCTGAGGGTGTGTGGGGGGGGAGATGGAGGCTGAGGGTGTGTGGGGGGGGAGATGGAGGCTGAGGGTGTGTGGGGGGGGGGTGGAGGCTGGGGGTGTGTCTGGGGGGGTGGAGGCTGGGGGTGTGTGTGGGGGGGTGGAGGCTGGGGGTGTGTGTGGGGGGGTGGAGGCTGGGGGTGTGTGTGGGGGGGGGGTGGAGGCTGGGGGTGTGTGTGGGGGGGGGGTGGAGGCTGGGGGTGTGTGTGGGGGGGGGGGTGGAGGCTGGGGGTGTGTGTGGGGGGGGGGTGGAGGCTGGGGGTGTGTGTGGGGGGGAGATGGAGGCTGGGGGTGTGTGTGGGGGGGTGGAGGCTGGGGGTGTGTGGGGGGGGAGATGGAGGCTGGGGGTGTGGGGGGGGGTGGCGGCTGGGGGTGTAGGGGGGGAGATGGAGGCTGGGGGTGTGGGGGGGGGAGATGGAGGCTGGGGGTGTAGGGGGGGAGATGGAGGCTGGGGGTGTGGGGGGGGAGATGGAGGCTGGGGGTGTGGGGGGGGAGATGGAGGCTGGGGGTGTGGGGGGGGGAGATGGAGGCTGGGGGTGTAGGGGGGGAGATGGAGGCTGGGGGTGTGTGGGGGGGAGATGGAGGCTGGTGGGGGGGGGAGATGGAGGCTGGGGGTGTAGGGGGGGGAGATGGAGGCTGGGGGTGTGTGGGGGGGAGATGGAGGCTGGTGGGGGGGGAGATGGAGGCTGGGGGTGTGTGGGGGGGAGATGGAGGCTGGTGGGGGGGGAGATGGAGGCTGGGGGTGTAGGGGGGGAGATGGAGGCTGAGGGTGTGTGGGGGGGAGATGGAGGCTGGTGGGGGGAGATATGGAGGCTGGGGGTGTGTGTGGGGGGAGATGGAGGCTGGGGGTGTGTGTGGGGGGAGATGGAGGCTGGGTGTGTGTGTGGGGGGGAGATGGAGGCTGGGGGTGTGTGGGGGGAGATGGAGGCTGGGGGTGTGTGTGGGGGGAGATGGAGGCTGGGTGTGTGTGTGGGGGGGAGATGGAGGCTGGGGGTGTGTGGGGGGGGAGATGGAGGCTGGGGGTGTGTGTGGGGGGGAGATGGAGGCTGGGGGTGTGTGGGGGGGGGAGATGGAGGCTGGGGGTGTGTGGGGGGGGGGGAGATGGCGGCTGGGGGGGTTATGTACAGCCTAGAATAGTGACAGCTCCGCTCTATCCCTCTCTGTACAGCCTAGAATAGTGACAGCTCTGCTCTATCCCTCTCTGTACAGCCTAGAATAGTGACAGCTCCGCTCTATCCCTCTCTGTACAGCCTAGAATAGTGACAGCTCCGCTCTATCCCTCTGTACAGTCTAGAATAGTGACAGCTCCGCTCTATCCCTCTCTGTACAGCCTAGAATAGTGACAGCTCCGCTCTATCCCCCTCTGTACAGCCTAGAATAGTGACAGCTCCGCTCTATCCCTCTCTGTACAGCCTAGAATAGTGACAGCTCCGCTCTATCCCTCTCTGTACAGCCTAGAATAGTGACAGCTCCGCTCTATCCCTCTCTGTACAGACTAGAATAGTGACAGCTCCGCTCTATCCCTCTCTGTACAGCCTAGAATAGTGACAGCTCCGCTCTATCCCTCTCTGTACAGCCTAGAATAGTGACAGCTCTGCTCTATCCCTCTCTGTACAGCCTAGAATAGTGACAGCTCCGCTCTATCCCTCTCTGTACAGCCTAGAATAGTGACAGCTCTGCTCTATCCGTCTCTGTACAGCCTAGAATAGTGACAGCTCTGCTCTATCCGTCTCTGTACAGCCTAGAATAGTGACAGCTCCGCTCTATCCATCTCTGTACAGCCTAGAATAGTGACAGCTCCGCTCTATCCCTCTCTGTACAGCCTAGAATAGTGACAGCTCCGCTCTATCCCTCTCTGTACAGCCTAGAATAGTGACAGCTCCGCTCTATCCCTCTCTGTACAGCCTAGAATAGTGACAGCTCCGCTCTATCCCTCTCTGTACAGCCTAGAATAGTGACAGCTCCGCTCTATCCCTCTCTGTACAGCCTAGAATAGTGACAGCTCCGCTCTATCCCTCTCTGTACAGCCTAGAATAGTGACAGCTCCGCTCTATCCCTCTCTGTACAGCCTAGAATAGTGACAGCTCCGCTCTATCCCTCTCTGTACAGCCTAGAATAGTGACAGCTCCGCTCTATCCCTCTCTGTACAGCCTAGAATAGTGACAGCTCCGCTCTATCCCTCTCTGTACAGCCTAGAATAGTGACAGCTCCGCTCTATCCATCTCTGTACAGCCTAGAATAGTGACAGCTCCGCTCTATCCCTCTCTGTACAGCCTAGAATAGTGACAGCTCCGCTCTATCCCTCTCTGTACAGCCTAGAATAGTGACAGCTCCGCTCTATCCCTCTCTGTACAGCCTAGAATAGTGACAGCTCCGCTCTATCCATCTCTGTACAGCCTAGAATAGTGACAGCTCCGCTCTATCCCTCTCTGTACAGCCTAGAATAGTGACAGCTCCGCTCTATCCCTCTCTGTACAGCCTAGAATAGTGACAGCTCCGCTCTATCCCTCTCTGTACAGCCTAGAATAGTGACAGCTCCGCTCTATCCCTCTCTGTACAGCCTAGAATAGTGACAGCTCCGCTCTATCCCTCTCTGTACAGCCTAGAATAGTGACAGCTCCGCTCTATCCCTCTCTGTACAGCCTAGAATAGTGACAGCTCCGCTCTATCCGTCTCTGTACAGCCTAGAATAGTGACAGCTCCGCTCTATCCCTCTCTGTACAGCCTAGAATAGTGACAGCTCCGCTCTATCCGTCTCTGTACAGCCTAGAATAGTGACAGCTCCGCTCTATCCCTCTCTGTACAGCCTAGAATAGTGACAGCTCTGCTCTATCCGTCTCTGTACAGCCTAGAATAGTGACAGCTCCGCTCTATCCGTCTCTGTACAGCCTAGAATAGTGACAGCTCCGCTCTATCCATCTCTGTACAGCCTAGAATAGTGACAGCTCCGCTCTATCCCTCTCTGTACAGCCTAGAATAGTGACAGATCCGCTCTATCCATCTCTGTACAGCCTAGAATAGTAACAGCTCCGCTCTATCCCTCTCTGTACAGCCTAGAATAGTGACAGCTCCGCTCTATCCCTCTCTGTACAGCCTAGAATAGTAACAGCTCCGCTCTATCCCTCTCTGTACAGCCTAGAATAGTGACAGCACCGCTCTATCCCTCTCTGTACAGCCTAGAATAGTGACAGCTCCGCTCTATCCCTCTCTGTACAGACTAGAATAGTGACAGCTCCGCTCTATCCCTCTCTGTACAGCCTAGAATAGTGACAGCTCCGCTCTATCCGTCTCTGTACAGCCTAGAATAGTTACAGCTCCGCTCTATCCCTCTCTGTACAGCCTAGAATAGTGACAGCACCGCTCTATCCCTCTCTGTACAGCCTAGAATAGTGACAGCTCTGCTCTATCCCTCTCTGTACAGACTAGAATAGTGACAGCTCCGCTCTATCCCTCTATGTACAGCCTAGAATAGTGACAGCTCCGCTCTATCCGTCTCTGTACAGCCTAGAATAGTGACAGCTCCGCTCTATCCCTCTCTGTACAGCCTAGAATAGTGACAGCTCCGCATTATCCATCTCTGTACAGCCTAGAATAGTGACAGCTCCGCTCTATCCCTCTCTGTACAGCCTAGAATAGTGACAGCTCCGCTCTATCCCTCTCTGTACAGCCTAGAATAGTGACAGCTCCGCTCTATCCCTCTCTGTACAGCCTAGAATAGTGACAGCTCCGCTCTATCCCTCTCTGTACAGCCTAGAATAGTGACAGCTCTGCTCTATCCATCTCTGTACAGCCTAGAATAGTGACAGCTCCGCTCTATCCCTCTCTGTACAGCCTAGAATAGTGACAGCTCCGCTCTATACCTCTCTGTACAGCCTAGAATAGTGACAGCTCCGCTCTATCCCTCTCTGTACAGCCTAGAATAGTGACAGCTCCCCTCTATCCGTCTCTGTACAGCCTAGAATAGTGGCAGCTCCCCTCTATCCGTCTCTGTACAGCCTAGAATAGTTACAGCTCCGCTCTATCCCTCTCTGTACAGCCTAGAATAGTGACAGCTCTGCTCTATCCCTCTGTGTACAGCCTAGAATAGTGACAGCTCTGCTCTATCCCTCTGTGTACAGCCTAGAATAGTGACAGCTCCGCTCTATCCGTCTCTGTACAGCCTAGAATAGTGACAGTTCCGCTCTATCCCTCTCTGTACAGCCTAGAATAGTGACAGCTCTGCTCTATCCCTCTCTGTACAGCCTAGAATAGTGACAGCTCTGCTCTATCCCTCTCTGTACAGCCTAGAATAGTGACAGCTCCGCTCTATCCGTCTCTGTACAGCCTAGAATAGTGACAGCTCCGCTCTATCCCTCTCTGTACAGCCTAGAATAGTGACAGCTCCGCTCTATCCCTCTCTGTACAGCCTAGAATAGTGACAGCTCCGCTCTATCCCTCTCTGTACAGCCTAGAATAGTGACAGCTCCGCTCTATCCCTCTATGTACAGCCTAGAATAGTGACAGCTCCGCTCTATCCCTCTGTACAGCCTAGAATAGTGACAGCTCCGCTCTATCCCTCTCTGTACAGCCTAGAATAGTGACCGCTCCGCTCTATCCCTCTCTGTACAGCCTAGAATAGTGACAGCTCTGCTCTATCCCTCTCTGTACAGCCTAGAATAGTGACAGCTCTGCTCTATCCCTCTCTGTACAGCCTAGAATAGTGACAGCTCCGCTCTATCCCTCTGTACAGCCTAGAATAGTGACAGCTCCGCTCTATCCATCTCTGTACAGACTAGAATAGTGACAGCTCCGGTGTATCCATCTCTGTACAGACTAGAATAGTGACAGCTCCGCTCTATCCATCTCTGTACAGACTAGAATAGTGACAGCTCCGCTCTATCCCTCTCTGTACAGCCTAGAATAGTGACAGCTCCGCTCTATCCCTCTATGTACAGCCTAGAATAGTGACAGCTCCGCTCTATCCCTCTATGTACAGCCTAGAATAGTGACAGCTCCGCTCTATCCCTCTCTGTACAGCCTAGAATAGTGACAGCTCCGCTCTATCCCTCTCTGTACAGCCTAGAATAGTGACAGCTCCGCTCTATCCCTCTCTGTACAGCCTAGAATAGTGACAGCTACGCTCTATCCGTCTCTGTACAGACTAGAATAGTGACAGCTCCGCTCTATCCCTCTCTGTACAGACTAGAATAGTGACAGCTCCGCTCTATCCCTCTCTGTACAGACTAGAATAGTGACAGCTCCGCTCTATCCCTCTCTGTACAGCCTAGAATAGTGACAGCTCCGCTCTATCCCTCTCTGTACAGCCTAGAATAGTGACAGCTCCGCTCTATCCGTCTCTGTACAGCCTAGAATAGTTACAGCTCCGCTCTATCCCTCTCTGTACAGCCTAGAACAGTGACAGCTCCGCTCTATCCCTCTCTGTACAGCCTAGAATAGTTACAGCTCCGCTCTATCCCTCTCTGTACAGCCTAGAATAGTGACAGCTCCGCTCTATCCCTCTCTGTACAGCCTAGAATAGTGACAGCTCTGCTCTATCCCTCTCTGTACAGCCTAGAATAGTGACAGCTCCGCTCTATCCATCTCTGTACAGCCTAGAATAGTGACAGCTCCGCTCTATCCATCTCTGTACAGCCTAGAATAGTGACAGCTCCGCTCTATCCATCTCTGTACAGCCTAGAATAGTGACAGCTCCGCTCTATCCCTCTCTGTACAGCCTAGAATAGTGACAGCTCCGCTCTATCCATCTCTGTACAGCCTAGAATAGTGACAGCTCCGCTCTATCCATCTCTGTACAGCCTAGAATAGTGACAGCTCCGCTCTATCCCTCTCTGTACAGCCTAGAATAGTTACAGCTCCGCTCTATCCCTCTCTGTACAGCCTAGAATAGTGACAGCTCTGCTCTATCCCTCTCTGTACAGCCTAGAATAGTGACAGCTCCGCTCTATCCCTCTCTGTACAGCCTAGAATAGTGACAGCTCCGCTCTATCCATCTCTGTACAGCCTAGAATAGTGACAGCTCTGCTCTATCCCTCTGTGTACAGCCTAGAATAGTGACAGCTCCGCTCTATCCGTCTCTGTACAGCCTAGAATAGTGACAGTTCCGCTCTATCCCTCTCTGTACAGCCTAGAATAGTGACAGTTCCGCTCTATCCCTCTCTGTACAGCCTAGAATAGTGACAGCTCTGCTCTATCCCTCTCTGTACAGCCTAGAATAGTGACAGCTCTGCTCTATCCCTCTCTGTACAGCCTAGAATAGTGACAGCTCCGCTCTATCCGTCTCTGTACAGCCTAGAATAGTGACAGCTCCGCTCTATCCCTCTCTGTACAGCCTAGAATAGTGACAGCTCCGCTCTATCCCTCTCTGTACAGCCTAGAATAGTGACAGCTCCGCTCTATCCCTCTCTGTACAGCCTAGAATAGTGACAGCTCCGCTCTATCCCTCTATGTACAGCCTAGAATAGTGACAGCTCCGCTCTATCCCTCTGTACAGCCTAGAATAGTGACCGCTCCGCTCTATCCCTCTCTGTACAGCCTAGAATAGTGACAGCTCTGCTCTATCCCTCTCTGTACAGCCTAGAATAGTGACAGCTCTGCTCTATCCCTCTCTGTACAGCCTAGAATAGTGACAGCTCCGCTCTATCCCTCTGTACAGCCTAGAATAGTGACAGCTCCGCTCTATCCATCTCTGTACAGACTAGAATAGTGACAGCTCCGGTGTATCCATCTCTGTACAGACTAGAATAGTGACAGCTCCGCTCTATCCATCTCTGTACAGACTAGAATAGTGACAGCTCCGCTCTATCCCTCTCTGTACAGCCTAGAATAGTGACAGCTCCGCTCTATCCCTCTCTGTACAGCCTAGAATAGTGACAGCTACGCTCTATCCGTCTCTGTACAGACTAGAATAGTGACAGCTCCGCTCTATCCCTCTCTGTACAGACTAGAATAGTGACAGCTCCGCTCTATCCCTCTCTGTACAGACTAGAATAGTGACAGCTCCGCTCTATCCCTCTCTGTACAGCCTAGAATAGTGACAGCTCCGCTCTATCCCTCTCTGTACAGCCTAGAATAGTGACAGCTCCGCTCTATCCGTCTCTGTACAGCCTAGAATAGTTACAGCTCCGCTCTATCCCTCTCTGTACAGCCTAGAACAGTGACAGCTCCGCTCTATCCCTCTCTGTACAGCCTAGAATAGTTACAGCTCCGCTCTATCCCTCTCTGTACAGCCTAGAATAGTGACAGCTCCGCTCTATCCCTCTCTGTACAGCCTAGAATAGTGACAGCTCTGCTCTATCCCTCTCTGTACAGCCTAGAATAGTGACAGCTCCGCTCTATCCATCTCTGTACAGCCTAGAATAGTGACAGCTCCGCTCTATCCATCTCTGTACAGCCTAGAATAGTGACAGCTCCGCTCTATCCATCTCTGTACAGCCTAGAATAGTGACAGCTCCGCTCTATCCCTCTCTGTACAGCCTAGAATAGTGACAGCTCCGCTCTATCCATCTCTGTACAGCCTAGAATAGTGACAGCTCCGCTCTATCCATCTCTGTACAGCCTAGAATAGTGACAGCTCCGCTCTATCCCTCTCTGTACAGCCTAGAATAGTTACAGCTCCGCTCTATCCCTCTCTGTACAGCCTAGAATAGTGACAGCTCTGCTCTATCCCTCTCTGTACAGCCTAGAATAGTGACAGCTCCGCTCTATCCCTCTCTGTACAGACTAGAATAGTGACAGCTCCGCTCTATCCGTCTCTGTACAGCCTAGAATAGTTACAGCTCCGCTCTATCCCTCTCTGTACAGCCTAGAATAGTGACAGCTCCGCTCTATCCCTCTCTGTACAGCCTAGAATAGTGACAGCTCCGCTCTATCCATCTATGTACAGCCTAGAATAGTGACAGCTCCGCTCTATCCCTCTCTGTACAGCCTAGAATAGTGACAGCTCCGCTCTATCCCTCTATGTACAGCCTAGAATAGTGACAGCTCCGCTCTATCCCTCTCTGTACAGCCTAGAATAGTGACAGCTCCGCTCTATCCCTCTCTGTACAGCCTAGAATAGTGACAGCTCTGCTCTATCCCTCTCTGTACAGACTAGAATAGTGACAGCTCCGCTCTATCCCTCTCTGTACAGCCTAGAATAGTGACAGCTCTGCTCTATCCCTCTCTGTACAGCCTAGAATAGTGACAGCTCCGCTCTATCCATCTCTGTACAGCCTAGAATAGTGACAGCTCTGCTCTATCCCTCTCTGTACAGCCTAGAATAGTGACAGCTCCGCTCTATCCCTCTCTGTACAGCCTAGAATAGTGACAGCTCTGCTCTATCCCTCTCTGTACAGCCTAGAATTGTGACAGCTCCGCTCTATTCCTCTCTGTACAGCCTAGAATAGTGACAGCTCTGCTCTATCCCTCTCTGTACAGCCTAGAATAGTGACAGCTCTGCTCTATCCCTCTCTGTACAGCCTAGAATAGTGACAGCTCTGCTCTATCCATCTCTGTACAGCCTAGAATAGTGACAGCTCCGCTCTATCCCTCTCTGTACAGCCTAGAATAGTGACAGCTCCGCTCTATCCCTCTCTGTACAGCCTAGAATAGTGACAGCTCCGCTCTATCCCTCTCTGTACAGCCTAGAATAGTGACAGCTCCGCTCTATCCCTCTCTGTACAGCCTAGAATAGTGACAGCTCCGCTCTATCCGTCTCTGTACAGACTAGAATAGTGACAGCTCCGCTCTATCCGTCTCTGTACAGCCTAGAATAGTTACAGCTCCGCTCTATCCCTCTATAGACAGCCTAGAATAGTGACAGCTCCGCTCTATCCCTCTCTGTACAGCCTAGAATAGTGACAGCTCCGCTCTATCCCTCTCTGTACAGCCTAGAATAGTGACAGCTCCGCTCTATCCCTCTGTGTACAGCCTAGAATAGTGACAGCTCCGCTCTATTCCTCTCTGTACAGCCTAGAATAGTGACAGCTCCGCTCTATCCGTCTCTGTACAGCCTAGAATAGTGACAGCTCCGCTCTATCCCTCTGTGTACAGCCTAGAATAGTGACAGCTCCGCTCTATTCCTCTCTGTACAGCCTAGAATAGTGACAGCTCCGCTCTATCCGTCTCTGTACAGCCTAGAATAGTGACAGCTCCGCTCTATCCCTCTCTGTACAGCCTAGAATTGTGACAGCTCCGCTCTATTCCTCTCTGTACAGCCTAGAATAGTGACAGCTCTGCTCTATCCCTCTCTGTACAGCCTAGAATAGTGACAGCTCTGCTCTATCCCTCTCTGTACAGCCTAGAATAGTGACAGCTCTGCTCTATCCATCTCTGTACAGCCTAGAATAGTGACAGCTCCGCTCTATCCCTCTCTGTACAGCCTAGAATAGTGACAGCTCCGCTCTATCCCTCTCTGTACAGCCTAGAATAGTGACAGCTCCGCTCTATCCCTCTCTGTACAGCCTAGAATAGTGACAGCTCCGCTCTATCCCTCTCTGTACAGCCTAGAATAGTGACAGCTCCGCTCTATCCGTCTCTGTACAGACTAGAATAGTGACAGCTCCGCTCTATCCGTCTCTGTACAGCCTAGAATAGTTACAGCTCCGCTCTATCCCTCTATAGACAGCCTAGAATAGTGACAGCTCCGCTCTATCCCTCTCTGTACAGCCTAGAATAGTGACAGCTCCGCTCTATCCCTCTCTGTACAGCCTAGAATAGTGACAGCTCCGCTCTATCCCTCTGTGTACAGCCTAGAATAGTGACAGCTCCGCTCTATTCCTCTCTGTACAGCCTAGAATAGTGACAGCTCCGCTCTATCCGTCTCTGTACAGCCTAGAATAGTGACAGCTCCGCTCTATCCCTCTGTGTACAGCCTAGAATAGTGACAGCTCCGCTCTATTCCTCTCTGTACAGCCTAGAATAGTGACAGCTCCGCTCTATCCGTCTCTGTACAGCCTAGAATAGTGACAGCTCCGCTCTATCCCTCTCTGTACAGCCTAGAATAGTGACAGCTCCGCTCTATCCATCTCTGTACAGCCTAGAATAGTGACAGCTCCGCTATATCCGTCTCTGTACAGCCTAGAATAGTGACAGCTCCGCTCTATCCCTCTCTGTACAGCCTAGAATAGTGACAGCTCCGCTCTATCCCTCTGTGTACAGCCTAGAATAGTGACAGCTCCGCTCTATCCCTCTGTGTACAGCCTAGAATAGTGACAGCTCCGCTCTATCCCTCTCTGTACAGCCTAGAATAGTGACAGCTCTGCTCTATCCCTCTCTGTACAGCCTAGAATAGTGACAGCTCCGCTCTATCCCTCTCTGTACAGCCTAGAATAGTGACAGCTCCGCTCTATCCCTCTCTGTACAGCCTAGAATAGTGACAGCTCTGCTCTATCCCTCTCTGTACAGCCTAGAATAGTGACAGCTCTGCTCTATCCCTCTCTGTACAGCCTAGAATAGTGACAGCTCCGCTCTATCCCTCTCTGTACAGCCTAGAATAGTGACAGCTCCGCTCTATCCCTCTCTGTACAGCCTGGAATAGTGACAGCTCCGCTCTATCCCTCTCTGTACAGCCTAGAATAGTGACAGCTCTGCTCTATCCCTCTCTGTACAGCCTAGAATAGTGACAGCTCCGCTCTATCCCTCTGTACAGCCTAGAATAGTGACAGCTCCGCTCTATCCATCTCTGTACAGCCTAGAATAGTGACAGCTCTGCTCTATCCATCTCTGTACAGCCTAGAATAGTGACAGCTACGTTCTATCCCTCTCTGTACAGCCTAGAATAGTGACAGCTCCGCTCTATCCATCTCTGTACAGCCTAGAATAGTGACAGCTCCGCTCTATCCCTCTCTGTACAGCCTAGAATAGTGACAGCTCCGCTCTATCCCTCTCTGTACAGCCTAGAATAGTGACAGCTCCGCTCTATCCCTCTCTGTACAGCCTAGAATAGTGACAGCTCCGCTCTATCCCTCTCTGTACAGCCTAGAATAGTGACAGCTCCGCTCTATCCCTCTCTGTACAGCCTAGAATAGTGACAGCTCCGCTCTATCCCTCTATGTACAGCCTAGAATAGTGACAGCTCCGCTCTATCCCTCTCTGTACAGCCTAGAATAGTGACAGCTCCGCTCTATCCCTCTCTGTACAGCCTAGAATAGTGACAGCTCCGCTCTATCCATCTCTGTACAGCCTAGAATAGTGACAGCTCCGCTCTATCCATCTCTGTACAGCCTAGAATAGTGACAGCTCCGCTCTATTCCTCTCTGTACAGCCTAGAATAGTGACAGCTCCGCTCTATCCGTCTCTGTACAGCCTAGAATAGTGACAGCTCCGCTCTATCCCTCTGTACAGCCTAGAATAGTGACAGCTCCGCTCTATCCCTCTCTGTACAGCCTAGAATAGTGACAGCTCCGCTCTATCCCTCTATGTACAGCCTAGAATAGTGACAGCTCCGCTCTATCCCTCTCTGTACAGCCTAGAATAGTGACAGCTCCGCTCTATCCGTCTCTGTACAGCCTAGAATAGTGACAGCTCCGCTCTATCCCACTCTGTACAGCCTAGAATAGTGACAGCTCCGCTCTATCCCTCTGTACAGCCTAGAATAGTGACAGCTCCGCTCTATCCCTCTCTGTACAGCCTAGAATAGTGACAGCAGCTCCGCTCTATCCCTCTCTGTACAGCCTAGAATAGTGACAGCTCCGCTCTATCCCTCTCTGTACAGCCTAGAATAGTGACAGCTCCGCTCTATCCCTCTCTGTACAGCCTAGAATAGTGACAGCTCCGCTCTATCCCTCTCTGTACAGCCTAGAATAGTGACAGCAGCTCCGCTCTATCCATCTCTGTACAGCCTAGAATAGTGACAGCTCCGCTCTATCCATCTCTGTACAGCCTAGAATAGTGACAGCTCCGCTCTATCCATCTCTGTACAGCCTAGAATAGTGACAGCTCCGCTCTATCCCTCTCTGTACAGCCTAGAATAGTGACAGCTCCGCTCTATCCCTCTCTGTACAGCCTAGAATAGTGACAGCTCCGCTCTATCCCTCTCTGTACAGCCTAGAATAGTGACAGCTCCGCTCTGTCCTGTACAGCCTAGAATAGTGACAGCTCCGCTCTATCCCTCTCTGTACAGCCTAGAATAGTGACAGCTCCGCTCTATCCCTCTCTGTACAGCCTAGAATAGTGACAGCTCGGCTCTATCCCTCTCTGTACAGCCTAGAATAGTGACAGCTCGGCTCTATCCCTCTCTGTACAGCCTAGAATAGTGACAGCTCCGCTCTATCCCTCTCTGTACAGCCTAGAATAGTGACAGCTCCGCTCTATCCCTCTCTGTACAGCCTAGAATAGTGACAGCTCCGCTCTATCCCTCTGTACAGCCTAGAATAGTGACAGCTCCGCTCTATCCCTCTCTGTACAGCCTAGAATAGTGACAGCTCCGCTCTATCCCTCTCTGTACAGCCTAGAATAGTGACAGCTCCGCTCTATCCCTCATTGTACAGCCTAGAATAGTGACAGCTCCGCTCTATCCCTCTCTGTACAGCCTAGAATAGTGACAGCTCCGCTCTATCCCTCTCTGTACAGCCTAGAATAGTGACAGCTCCGCTCTGTCCTGTACAGCCTAGAATAGTGACAGCTCCGCTCTATCCATCTCTGTACAGACTAGAATAGTGACAGCTCTGCTCTATCCATCTCTGTACAGCCTGGAATAGTGACAGCTCCGCTCTATCCCTCTCTGTACAGCCTAGAATAGTGACAGCTCCGCTCTATCCCTCTCTGTACAGCCTAGAATAGTGACAGCTCCGCTCTATCCCTCTGTGTACAGCCTAGAATAGTGACAGCTCCGCTCTATCCCTCTGTGTACAGCCTAGAATAGTGACAGCTCCGCTCTATCCCTCTCTGTACAGCCTAGAATAGTGACAGCTCTGCTCTATCCCTCTCTGTACAGCCTAGAATAGTGACAGCTCCGCTCTATCCCTCTCTGTACAGCCTAGAATAGTGACAGCTCCGCTCTATCCCTCTCTGTACAGCCTAGAATAGTGACAGCTCTGCTCTATCCCTCTCTGTACAGCCTAGAATAGTGACAGCTCTGCTCTATCCCTCTCTGTACAGCCTAGAATAGTGACAGCTCCGCTCTATCCCTCTCTGTACAGCCTAGAATAGTGACAGCTCCGCTCTATCCCTCTCTGTACAGCCTAGAATAGTGACAGCTCCGCTCTATCCCTCTCTGTACAGCCTAGAATAGTGACAGCTCCGCTCTATCCCTCTCTGTACAGCCTAGAATAGTGACAGCTCCGCTCTATCCCTCTCTGTACAGCCTAGAATAGTGACAGCTCCGCTCTATCCATCTCTGTACAGCCTAGAATAGTGACAGCTCCGCTCTATCCATCTCTGTACAGCCTAGAATAGTGACAGCTCCGCTCTATTCCTCTCTGTACAGCCTAGAATAGTGACAGCTCCGCTCTATCCGTCTCTGTACAGCCTAGAATAGTGACAGCTCCGCTGTATCCCTCTGTACAGCCTAGAATAGTGACAGCTCCGCTCTATCCCTCTCTGTACAGCCTAGAATAGTGACAGCTCCGCTCTATCCCTCTATGTACAGCCTAGAATAGTGACAGCTCCGCTCTATCCCTCTCTGTACAGCCTAGAATAGTGACAGCTCCGCTCTATCCGTCTCTGTACAGCCTAGAATAGTGACAGCTCCGCTCTATCCCACTCTGTACAGCCTAGAATAGTGACAGCTCCGCTCTATCCCTCTGTACAGCCTAGAATAGTGACAGCTCCGCTCTATCCCTCTCTGTACAGCCTAGAATAGTGACAGCAGCTCCGCTCTATCCCTCTCTGTACAGCCTAGAATAGTGACAGCTCCGCTCTATCCCTCTCTGTACAGCCTAGAATAGTGACAGCAGCTCCGCTCTATCCATCTCTGTACAGCCTAGAATAGTGACAGCTCCGCTCTATCCATCTCTGTACAGCCTAGAATAGTGACAGCTCCGCTCTATCCATCTCTGTACAGCCTAGAATAGTGACAGCTCTGCTCTATCCCTCTCTGTACAGCCTAGAATAGTGACAGCTCCGCTCTATCCATCTCTGTACAGCCTAGAATAGTGACAGCTCCGCTCTATCCATCTCTGTACAGCCTAGAATAGTGACAGCTCCGCTCTATCCGTCTCTGTACAGCCTAGAATAGTGACAGCTCCGCTCTATCCCTCTCTGTACAGCCTAGAATAGTGACAGCTCCGCTCTATCCCTCTCTGTACAGCCTAGAATAGTGACAGCTCCGCTCTGTCCTGTACAGCCTAGAATAGTGACAGCTCCGCTCTATCCCTCTCTGTACAGCCTAGAATAGTGACAGCTCGGCTCTATCCCTCTCTGTACAGCCTAGAATAGTGACAGCTCCGCTCTATCCCTCTCTGTACAGCCTAGAATAGTGACAGCTCCGCTCTATCCCTCTCTGTACAGCCTAGAATAGTGACAGCTCCGCTCTATCCCTCTGTACAGCCTAGAATAGTGACAGCTCCGCTCTATCCCTCTCTGTACAGCCTAGAATAGTGACAGCTCCGCTCTATCCCTCTCTGTACAGCCTAGAATAGTGACAGCTCCGCTCTATCCCTCATTGTACAGCCTAGAATAGTGACAGCTCCGCTCTATCCCTCTCTGTACAGCCTAGAATAGTGACAGCTCCGCTCTATCCCTCTCTGTACAGCCTAGAATAGTGACAGCTCCGCTCTGTCCTGTACAGCCTAGAATAGTGACAGCTCCGCTCTATCCCTCTCTGTACAGCCTAGAATAGTGACAGCTCTGCTCTATCCCTCTCTGTACAGCCTAGAATAGTGACAGCTCCGCTCTATCCCTCTCTGTACAGCCTAGAATAGTGACAGCTCCGCTCTATCCATCTCTGTACAGACTAGAATAGTGACAGCTCCGCTCTATCCCTCTCTGTACAGCCTAGAATAGTGACAGCTCCGCTCTATCCCTCTCTGTACAGCCTAGAATAGTGACTGCTCCGCTCTATCCCTCTCTGTACAGCCTAGAACAGTGACAGCTCCGCTCTATCCATCTCTGTACAGCCTAGAATAGTGACAGCTCTGCTCTATCCATCTCTGTACAGCCTAGAATAGTGACAGCTCCGCTCTATCCCTCTCTGTACAGCCTAGAATAGTGACAGCTCCGCTCTATCCCTCTCTGTACAGCCTAGAATAGTGACAGCTCCGCTCTATTCCTCTCTGTACAGCCTAGAATAGTGACAGCACCGCTCTATCCCTCTCTGTACAGCCTAGAATAGTGACAGCACCGCTCTATCCCTCTCTGTACAGCCTAGAATAGTGACAGCTCCGGTGTATCCATCTCTGTACAGCCTAGAATAGTGACAGCTCCGCTCTATCCCTCTCTGTACAGCCTAGAATAGTGACAGCTCCGCTCTATCCCTCTCTGTACAGCCTAGAATAGTGACAGCTCCGCTCTATCCCTCTCTGTACAGCCTAGAATAGTGACAGCTCCGCTCTATCCCTCTCTGTACAGCCTAGAATAGTGACAGCTCCGCTCTATCCCTCTGTACAGCCTAGAATAGTGACAGCTCCGCTCTATCCGTCTCTGTACAGCCTAGAATAGTGACAGCTCCGCTCTATCCCTCTCTGTGCAGCCTAGAATAGTGACAGCTCCGCTCTATCCCTCTCTGTACAGCCTAGAATAGTGACAGCTCCGCTCTATCCCTCTCTGTACAGCCTAGAATAGTGACAGCTCCGCTCTATCCATCTCTGTACAGCCTAGAATAGTGACAGCTCTGCTCTATCCCTCTCTGTACAGCCTAGAATAGTGACAGCTCTGCTCTATCCCTCTCTGTACAGCCTAGAATAGTGACAGCTCCGCTCTATCCCTCTCTGTACAGCCTAGAATAGTGACAGCTCCGCTCTATCCCTCTCTGTACAGCCTAGAATAGTGACAGCTCCGCTCTATCCCTCTCTGTACAGCCTAGAATAGTGACAGCTCTGCTCTATCCGTCTCTGTACAGCCTAGAATAGTGACAGCTCCGCTCTATTCCTCTCTGTACAGCCTAGAATAGTGACAGCTCCGCTCTATCCGTCTCTGTACAGCCTAGAATAGTGACAGCTCCGCTCTATCCCTCTCTGTACAGCCTAGAATAGTGACAGCTCCGCTCTATCCGTCTCTGTACAGCCTAGAATAGTGACAGCTCCGCTCTATCCCTCTCTGTACAGCCTAGAATAGTGACAGCTCCGCTCTATCCATCTCTGTACAGCCTAGAATAGTGACAGCTCCGCTCTATCCATCTCTGTACAGCCTAGAATAGTGACAGCTCCGCTCTATCCCCCTCTGTACAGCCTAGAATAGTGACAGCTCCGCTCTATCCCTCTCTGTACAGCCTAGAATAGTGACAGCTCCGCTCTATCCATCTCTGTACAGCCTAGAATAGTGACAGCTCCGCTCTATCCCTCTCTGTACAGCCTAGAATAGTGACAGCTCCGCTCTATCCCTCTCTGTACAGCCTAGAATAGTGACAGCTCCGCTCTATCCCTCTCTGTACAGCCTAGAATAGTGACAGCTCCGCTCTATCCCTCTCTGTACAGCCTAGAATAGTGACAGCTCCGCTCTATCCCTCTGTACAGCCTAGAATAGTGACAGCTCCGCTCTATCCCTCTCTGTACAGCCTAGAATAGTGACAGCTCCGCTCTGTCCTGTACAGCCTAGAATAGTGACAGCTCCGCTCTATCCCTCTCTGTACAGCCTAGAATAGTGACAGCTCCGCTCTATCCCTCTCTGTACAGCCTAGAATAGTGACAGCTCCGCTCTATCCATCTCTGTACAGACTAGAATAGTGACAGCTCCGCTCTATCCCTCTCTGTACAGCCTAGAATAGTGACAGCTCCGCTCTATCCCTCTGTACAGCCTAGAATAGTGACAGCTCCGCTCTATCCCTCTCTGTACAGCCTAGAATAGTGACAGCTCCGCTCTATCCCTCTCTGTACAGCCTAGAATAGTGACAGCTCTGCTCTATCCATCTCTGTACAGCCTGGAATAGTGACAGCTCCGCTCTATCCCTCTCTGTACAGCCTAGAATAGTGACAGCTCCGCTCTATCCCTCTCTGTACAGCCTAGAATAGTGACAGCTCCGCTCTATCCCTCTCTGTACAGACTAGAATAGTGACAGCTCCGCTCTATCCGTCTCTGTACAGCCTAGAATAGTGACAGCTCCGCTCTATCCCTCTCTGTACAGCCTAGAATAGTGACAGCTCTGCTCTATCCCTCTCTGTACAGCCTAGAATAGTGACAGCTCCGCTCTATCCCTCTCTGTACAGACTAGAATAGTGACAGCTCCGCTCTATCCCTCTCTGTACAGCCTAGAATAGTGACAGCTCTGCTCTATCCCTCTCTGTACAGCCTAGAATAGTGACAGCTCCGCTCTATCCCTCTCTGTACAGCCTAGAATAGTGACAGCTCCGCTCTATCCATCTCTGTACAGACTAGAATAGTGACAGCTCCGCTCTATCCCTCTCTGTACAGCCTAGAATAGTGACAGCTCCGCTCTATCCCTCTGTACAGCCTAGAATAGTGACAGCTCCGCTCTATCCGTCTCTGTACAGCCTAGAATAGTGACAGCTCCGCTCTATCCCTCTCTGTACAGCCTAGAATAGTGACAGCTCTGCTCTATCCCTCTCTGTACAGCCTAGAATAGTGACAGCTCCGCTCTATCCCTCTCTGTACAGCCTAGAATAGTGACAGCTCCGCTCTATCCCTCTGTACAGCCTAGAATAGTGACAGCTCCGCTCTATCCCTCTCTGTACAGACTAGAATAGTGACAGCTCCGCTCTATCCCTCTCTGTACAGCCTAGAATAGTGACAGCTCCGCTCTATCCCTCTCTGTACAGCCTAGAATAGTGACAGCTCCGCTCTATCCCTCTCTGTACAGCCTAGAATAGTGACAGCTCCTCTCTATCGCTCTCTGTACAGCCTAGAATAGTGACAGCTCCGCTCTATCCCTCTCTGTACAGCCTAGAATAGTGACAGCTCTGCTCTATCCCTCTCTGTACAGCCTAGAATAGTGACAGCTCCGCTCTATCCCTCTCTGTACAGCCTAGAATAATGACAGCTCCGCTCTATCCCTCTCTGTACAGCCTAGAATAGTGACAGCTCCTCTCTATCCATCTCTGTACACACTAGAATAGTGACAGCTCCGCTCTATCCATCTCTGTACAGACTAGAATAGTGACAGCTCCGCTCTATCCCTCTCTGTACAGCCTAGAATAGTGACAGCTCCGCTCTATCCCTCTCTGTACAGCCTAGAATAGTGACTGCTCCGCTCTATCCCTCTCTGTACAGCCTAGAACAGTGACAGCTCCGCTCTATCCATCTCTGTACAGCCTAGAATAGTGACAGCTCTGCTCTATCCATCTCTGTACAGCCTAGAATAGTGACAGCTCCGCTCTATTCCTCTCTGTACAGCCTAGAATAGTGACAGCACCGCTCTATCCCTCTCTGTACAGCCTAGAATAGTGACAGCTCCTCTCTATCCCTCTCTGTACAGCCTAGAATAGTGACAGCTCCTCTCTATCCATCTCTGTACACACTAGAATAGTGACAGCTCCGCTCTATCCATCTCTGTACAGACTAGAATAGTGACAGCTCCGCTCTATCCCTCTCTGTACAGCCTAGAATAGTGACAGCTCCGCTCTATCCCTCTCTGTACAGCCTAGAATAGTGACTGCTCCGCTCTATCCCTCTCTGTACAGCCTAGAACAGTGACAGCTCCGCTCTATCCATCTCTGTACAGCCTAGAATAGTGACAGCTCTGCTCTATCCATCTCTGTACAGCCTAGAATAGTGACAGCTCCGCTCTATCCCTCTCTCTACAGCCTAGAATAGTGACAGCTCCGCTCTATCCCTCTCTGTACAGCCTAGAATAGTGACAGCTCCGCTCTATCCATCTCTGTACAGCCTAGAATAGTGACAGCTCCGCTCTATTCCTCTCTGTACAGCCTAGAATAGTGACAGCACCGCTCTATCCCTCTCTGTACAGCCTAGAATAGTGACAGCTCCGCTCTATCCGTCTCTGTACAGCCTAGAATAGTGACAGCTCTGCTCTATCCCTCTCTGTACAGCCTAGAATAGTGACAGCTCCGCTCTATCCCTCTGTACAGCCTAGAATAGTGACAGCTCCGCTCTATCCCTCTCTGTACAGCCTAGAATAGTGACAGCTCCGCTCTATCCCTCTCTGTACAGCCTAGAATAGTGACAGCTCCGCTCTATCCCTCTCTGTACAGCCTAGAATAGTGACAGCTCTGCTCTATCCGTCTCTGTACAGCCTAGAATAGTGACAGCTCCGCTCTATTCCTCTCTGTACAGCCTAGAATAGTGACAGCTCCGCTCTATCCGTCTCTGTACAGCCTAGAATAGTGACAGCTCCGCTCTATCCCTCTCTGTACAGCCTAGAATAGTGACAGCAGCTCCGCTCTATCCATCTCTGTACAGCCTAGAATAGTGACAGCTCCGCTCTATCCATCTCTGTACAGCCTAGAATAGTGACAGCTCCGCTCTATCCCCCTCTGTACAGCCTAGAATAGTGACAGCTCCGCTCTATCCCTCTCTGTACAGCCTAGAATAGTGACAGCTCCGCTCTATCCCTCTCTGTACAGCCTAGAATAGTGACAGCTCCGCTCTATCCCCCTCTGTACAGCCTAGAATAGTGACAGCTCCGCTCTATCCCTCTCTGTACAGCCTAGAATAGTGACAGCTCCGCTCTATCCCTCTCTGTACAGCCTAGAATAGTGACAGCTCCGCTCTATCCCTCTCTGTACAGCCTAGAATAGTGACAGCTCCGCTCTATCCCTCTCTGTACAGCCTAGAATAGTGACAGCTCCGCTCTATCCCTCTCTGTACAGCCTAGAATAGTGACAGCTCTGCTCTATCCTTCTCTGTACAGCCTAGAATAGTGACAGCTCCGCTCTATCCCTCTCTGTACAGCCTAGAATAGTGACAGCTCCGCTCTATCCCTCTCTGTACAGCCTAGAATAGTGACAGCTCCGCTCTATCCCTCTCTGTACAGCCTAGAATAGTCACAGCTCCGCTCTATCCCTCTCTGTACAGCCTAGAATAGTCACAGCTCCGCTTTATCCCTCTCTGTACAGCCTAGAATAGTGACAGCTCCGCTCTATCCCTCTCTGTACAGCCTAGAATAGTGACAGCTCCGCTCTATCCATCTCTGTACAGCCTAGAATAGTGACAGCTCCGCTCTATCCCTCTCTGTACAGCCTAGAATAGTGACAGCTCCGCTCTATCCCTCTCTGTACAGCCTAGAATAGTGACAGCTCCGCTCTATCCCTCTGTACAGCCTAGAATAGTGACAGCTCCGCTCTATCCATCTCTGTACAGCCTAGAATAGTGACAGCTCCGCTCTATCCCTCTCTGTACAGCCTAGAATAGTGACAGCTCCGCTCTATCCCCCTCTGTACAGCCTAGAATAGTGACAGCTCTGCTCTATCCCTCTCTGTACAGCCTAGAATAGTGACAGCTCCGCTCTATCCATCTCTGTACAGACTAGAATAGTGACAGCTCCGCTCTATCCATCTCTGTACAGACTAGAATAGTGACAGCTCCGCTCTATCCCTCTCTGTACAGCCTAGAATAGTGACAGCTCCGCTCTATCCCTCTCTGTACAGCCTAGAATAGTGACTGCTCCGCTCTATCCCTCTCTGTACAGCCTAGAACAGTGACAGCTCCGCTCTATCCATCTCTGTACAGCCTAGAATAGTGACAGCTCTGCTCTATCCATCTCTGTACAGCCTAGAATAGTGACAGCTCCGCTCTATCCCTCTCTGTACAGCCTAGAATAGTGACAGCTCTGCTCTATCCCTCTCTGTACAGCCTAGAATAGTGACAGCTCCGCTCTATCCGTCTCTGTACAGCCTAGAATAGTGACAGCTCTGCTCTATCCCTCTCTGTACAGCCTAGAATAGTGACAGCTCCGCTCTATCCCTCTCTGTACAGCCTAGAATAGTGACAGCTCCGCTCTATCCCTCTCTGTACAGCCTAGAATAGTGACAGCTCCTCTCTATCCCTCTCTGTACAGCCTAGAATAGTGACAGCTCTGCTCTATCCATCTCTGTACAGCCTAGAATAGTGACAGCTCCGCTCTATCCCTCTCTGTACAGCCTAGAATAGTGACAGCTCCGCTCTATCCCTCTCTGTACAGCCTAGAATAGTGACAGCTCCGCTCTATCCCTCTCTGTACAGCCTAGAATAGTGACAGCTCCGCTCTATCCCTCTCTGTACAGCCTAGAATAGTGACAGCTCCGCTCTATCCCTCTCTGTACAGCCTAGAATAGTGACAGCTCCGCTCTATCCCTCTCTGTACAGCCTAGAATAGTGACAGCTCCGCTCTATCCCTCTCTGTACAGCCTAGAATAGTGACAGCTCCGCTCTATCCCTCTCTCTACAGCCTAGAATAGTGACAGCTCCGCTCTATCCCTCTCTGTACAGCCTAGAATAGTGACAGCTCTGCTCTATCCCTCTCTGTACAGCCTAGAATAGTGACAGCTCTGCTCTATCCATCTCTGTACAGACTAGAATAGTGACAGCTCCGCTCTATCCATCTCTGTACAGCCTAGAATAGTGACAGCTCCGCTCTATCCCTCTCTGTACAGCCTAGAATAGTGACAGCTACGTTCTATCCCTCTCTGTACAGCCTAGAATAGTGACAGCTCCGCTCTATCCATCTCTGTACAGCCTAGAATAGTGACAGCTCCGCTCTATCCCTCTCTGTACAGCCTAGAATAGTGACAGCTCCGCTCTATCCCTCTCTGTACAGCCTAGAATAGTGACAGCTCCGCTCTATACGACTCTGTACAGCCTAGAATAGTGACAGCTCTGCTCTATCCATCTCTGTACAGCCTAGAATAGTGACAGCTCCGCTCTATCCCTCTCTGTACAGCCTAGAATAGTGACAGCTCCGCTCTATACGACTCTGTACAGCCTAGAATAGTGACGGCTCCGCTCTATCCATCTCTGTACAGCCTAGAATAGTGACAGCTCCGCTCTATCCCTCTCTGTACAGCCTAGAATAGTGACAGCTCCGCTCTATCCCTCTCTGTACAGCCTAGAATAGTGACAGCTCTGCTCTATCCATCTCTGTACAGCCTAGAATAGTGACAGCTCTGCTCTATCCCTCTCTGTACAGCCTAGAATAGTGACAGCTCCGCTCTATCCCTCTCTGTACAGCCTAGAATAGTGACAGCTCCGCTCTATCCCTCTCTGTACAGCCTAGAATAGTGACAGCTCCGCTCTATCCCTCTCTGTACAGCCTAGAATAGTGACAGCTCCGCTCTATCCCTCTCTGTACAGCCTAGAATAGTGACAGCTCTGCTCTATCCCTCTCTGTACAGCCTAGAATAGTGACAGCTCCGCTCTATCCCTCTCTGTCCTGTACAGCCTAGAATAGTGACAGCTCCGCTCTATCCCTCTCTGTACAGCCTAGAATAGTGACAGCTCCGCTCTATCCCTCTGTACAGCCTAGAATAGTGACAGCTCCGCTCTATCCCTCTCTGTACAGCCTAGAATAGTGACAGCTCCGCTCTATCCATCTCTGTACAGCCTAGAATAGTGACAGCTCCGCTCTATCCATCTCTGTACAGCCTAGAATAGTGACAGCTCCGCTCTATCCCTCTCTGTACAGCCTAGAATAGTGACAGCTCCGCTCTATCCCTCTCTGTACAGCCTAGAATAGTGACAGCTCCGCTCTATCCCTCTCTGTACAGCCTAGAATAGTGACAGCTCCGCTCTATCCCTCTCTGTACAGCCTAGAATAGTGACAGCTCCGCTCTATCCCTCTGTACAGCCTAGAATAGTGACAGCTCTGCTCTATCCCTCTCTGTACAGCCTAGAATAGTGACAGCTCCGCTCTATCCATCTCTGTACAGCCTAGAATAGTGACAGCTCCGCTCTATCCCTCTCTGTACAGCCTAGAATAGTGACAGCTCCGCTCTATCCCTCTCTGTACAGCCTAGAATAGTGACAGCTCCGCTCTATCCATCTCTGTACAGCCTAGAATAGTGACAGCTCTGCTCTATCCATCTCTGTGCAGCCTAGAATAGTGACAGCTCCGCTCTATCCCTCTCTGTACAGCCTAGAATAGTGACAGCTCCGCTCTATCCCTCTCTGTACAGCCTAGAATAGTGACAGCTCTGCTCTATCCCTCTCTGTACAGCCTAGAATAGTGACAGCTCCGCTCTATCCCTCTCTGTACAGCCTAGAATAGTGACAGCTCCACTCTATCCCCCTCTGTACAGCCTAGAATAGTGACAGCTCCGCTCTATCCCTCTGTGTACAGCCTAGAATAGTGACAGCTCTGCTCTATCCCTCTCTGTACAGCCTAGAATAGTGACAGCTCCGCTCTATCCCTCTCTGTACAGCCTAGAATAGTTACAGCTCCGCTCTATCCCTCTCTGTACAGCCTAGAATAGTGACAGCTCCGCTCTATCCCTCTCTGTACAGCCTAGAATAGTGACAGCTCCGCTCTATCCCTCTCTGTACAGCCTAGAATAGTGACAGCTCCGCTCTATCCCTCTCTGTACAGCCTAGAATAGTGACAGCTCCGCTCTATCCCTCTCTGTACAGCCTAGAATAGTGACAGCTCCGCTCTATCCCTCTCTGTACAGCCTAGAATAGTGACAGCTCCGCTCTATCCCTCTGTACAGCCTAGAATAGTGACAGCTCCGCTCTATCCCTCTCTGTACAGCCTAGAATAGTGACAGCTCCGCTCTATCCATCTCTGTACAGCCTAGAATAGTGACAGCTCCGCTCTATCCATCTCTGTACAGCCTAGAATAGTGACAGCTCTGCTCTATCCCTCTCTGTACAGCCTAGAATAGTGACAGCTCTGCTCTATCCCTCTCTGTACAGCCTAGAATAGTGACAGCTCCGCTCTATCCCTCTGTACAGCCTAGAATAGTGACAGCTCTGCTCTATCCCTCTCTGTACAGCCTAGAATAGTGACAGCTCCGCTCTATCCTTCTCTGTACAGCCTAGAATAGTGACAGCTCCGCTCTATCCCTCTCTGTACAGCCTAGAATAGTGACAGCTCCGCTCTATCCATCTCTGTACAGCCTAGAATAGTGACAGCTCCGCTCTATCCCTCTCTGTACAGCCTAGAATAGTGACAGCTCTGCTCTATCCCTCTCTGTACAGCCTAGAATAGTGACAGCTCCGCTCTATCCCTCTCTGTACAGCCTAGAATAGTGACAGCTCCGCTCTATCCCTCTCTGTACAGCCTAGAATAGTGACAGCTCCGCTCTATCCCTCTCTGTACAGCCTAGAATAGTGACAGCTCCGCTCTATCCATCTCTGTACAGCCTAGAATAGTGACAGCTCCGCTCTATCCATCTCTGTACAGCCTAGAATAGTGACAGCTCCGCTCTATCCCTCTGTACAGCCTAGAATAGTGACAGCTCCGCTCTATCCCTCTGTACAGCCTAGAATAGTGACAGCTCCGCTCTATCCCTCTGTACAGCCTAGAATAGTGACAGCTCCGCTCTATCCCTCTCTGTACAGCCTAGAATAGTGACAGCTCCGCTCTATCCCTCTCTGTACAGCCTAGAATAGTGACAGCTCCGCTCTATCCCTCTCTGTACAGCCTAGAATAGTGACAGCTCCGCTCTATCCCTCTCTGTACAGCCTAGAATAGTGACAGCTCCGCTCTATCCCTCTGTGTACAGCCTAGAATAGTGACAGCTCTGCTCTATCCCTCTCTGTACAGCCTAGAATAGTCACAGCTCCGCTCTATCCATCTCTGTACAGCCTAGAATAGTGACAGCTCCGCTCTATCCCTCTCTGTACAGCCTAGAATAGTGACAGCTCCGCTCTATCCCTCTCTGTACAGCCTAGAATAGTGACAGCTCCGCTCTGTCCTGTACAGCCTAGAATAGTGACAGCTCCGCTCTATCCCTCTCTGTACAGCCTAGAATAGTGACAGCTCCGCTCTGTCCTGTACAGCCTAGAATAGTGACAGCTCCGCTCTATCCATCTCTGTACAGACTAGAATAGTGACAGCTCTGCTCTATCCATCTCTGTACAGCCTAGAATAGTGACTGCTCCGCTCTATCCCTCTCTGTACAGCCTAGAATAGTGACAGCTCCGCTCTATCCATCTCTGTACAGCCTAGAATAGTGACAGCTCCGCTCTATCCCTCTCTGTACAGCCTAGAATAGTTACAGCTCCGCTCTATCCCTCTCTGTACAGCCTAGAATAGTGACAGCTCCGCTCTATCCGTCTGTGTACAGCCTAGAATAGTGACAGCTCCGCTCTATCCCTCTCTGTACAGCCTAGAATAGTGACAGCTCCGCTCTATCCGTCTCTGTACAGCCTAGAATAGTGACAGCTCCGCTCTATCCCTCTGTGTACAGCCTAGAATAGTGACAGCTCTGCTCTATCCCTCTCTGTACAGCCTAGAATAGTGACAGCTCCGCTCTATCCCTCTCTGTACAGACTAGAATAGTGACAGCTCCGCTCTATCCCTCTCTGTACAGCCTAGAATAGTGACAGCTCCGCTCTATCCGTCTCTGTACAGCCTAGAATAGTGACAGCTCCGCTCTATCCCTCTCTGTACAGCCTAGAATAGTGACAGCTCCGCTCTATCCCTCTCTGTACAGCCTAGAATAGTTACAGCTCCGCTCTATCCCTCTCTGTACAGCCTAGAATAGTGACAGCTCCGCTCTATCCCTCTCTGTACAGCCTAGAATAGTGACAGCTCCGCTCTATCCGTCTGTGTACAGCCTAGAATAGTGACAGCTCTGCTCTATCCGTCTCTGTACAGCCTAGAATAGTGACAGCTCCGCTCTATCCCTCTCTGTACAGCCTAGAATAGTGACAGCTCCGCTCTATCCATCTCTGTACAGCCTAGAATAGTGACAGCTCCGCTCTATCCGTCTATGTACAGCCTAGAATAGTGACAGCTCCGCTCTAACACTCTCTGTACAGCCTAGAATAGTGACAGCTCCGCTCTATCCCTCTCTGTACAGCCTAGAATAGTGACAGCTCCGCTCTATCCCTCTCTGTACAGCCTAGAATAGTGACAGCTCCGCTCTATCCCTCTCTGTACAGCCTAGAATAGTGACAGCTCTGCTCTATCCCTCTCTGTACAGCCTAGAATAGTGACAGCTCCGCTCTATCCCTCTCTGTACAGACTAGAATAGTGACAGCTCCGCTCTATCCCTCTCTGTACAGCCTAGAATAGTGACAGCTCTGCTCTATCCCTCTATGTACAGCCTAGAATAGTGACAGCTCCGCTCTATCCCCCTCTGTACAGCCTAGAATAGTGACAGCTCTGCTCTATCCCTCTCTGTACAGCCTAGAATAGTGACAGCTCCGCTCTATCCGTCTATGTACAGCCTAGAATAGTGACAGCTCCGCTCTATCCCTCTCTGTACAGCCTAGAATAGTGACAGCTCTGCTCTATCTCTCTCTGTACAGCCTAGAATAGTGACAGCTCCGCTCTATCCCTCTCTGTACAGCCTAGAATAGTGACAGCTCCGCTCTATCCGTCTATGTACAGCCTAGAATAGTGACAGCTCCGCTCTATCCCTCTCTGTACAGCCTAGAATAGTGACAGCTCTGCTCTATCTCTCTCTGTACAGCCTAGAATAGTGACAGCTCCGCTCTATCCCTCTCTGTACAGCCTAGAATAGTGACAGCTCCGCTCTATCCCTCTCTGTACAGCCTAGAATAGTGACAGCACCGCTCTATCCCTCTGTACAGTCTAGAATAGTGACAGCTCCGCTCTATCCCTCTCTGTACAGCCTAGAATAGTGACAGCTCCGCTCTATCCCTCTGTACAGCCTAGAATAGTGACAGCTCCGCTCTATCCCTCTCTGTACAGCCTAGAATAGTGACAGCTCCGCTCTATCCCTCTCTGTACAGCCTAGAACAGTGACAGCTCCGCTCTATCCCTCTCTGTACAGCCTAGAATAGTGACAGCTCCGCTCTATCCCTCTCTGTACAGCCTAGAATAGTGACAGCTCCGCTCTATCCGTCTCTGTACAGCCTAGAATAGTGACAGCTCCGCTCTATCCCTCTCTGTACAGCCTAGAATAGTGACAGCTCCGCTCTATCCCTCTCTGTACAGCCTAGAATAGTGACAGCTCCGCTCTATCCCTCTCTGTACAGCCTAGAATAGTGACAGCTCTGCTCTATCCATCTCTGTACAGCCTAGAATAGTGACAGCTCCGCTCTATCCCTCTCTGTACAGCCTAGAATAGTGACAGCTCCGCTCTATCCGTCTCTGTACAGCCTAGAATAGTGACAGCTCCGCTCTATCCGTCTCTGTACAGCCTAGAATAGTGACAGCTCCGCTCTATCCCTCTCTGTACAGCCTAGAATAGTGACAGCTCCGCTCTATCCCTCTCTGTACAGCCTAGAATAGTGACAGCTCCGCTCTATCCCTCTCTGTACAGCCTAGAATAGTGACAGCTCCGCTCTATCCATCTCTGTACAGCCTAGAATAGTGACAGCTCTGCTCTATCCCTCTCTGTACAGTCTAGAATAGTGACAGCACCGCTCTATCCCTCTCTGTACACACTAGAATAGTGACAGCTCCTCTCTATCCATCTCTGTACAGCCTAGAATAGTGACAGCTCCGCTCTATCCCTCTCTGTACAGCCTAGAATAGTGACAGCTCCGCTCTATCCCTCTCTATACAGCCTAGAATAGTGACAGCTCCGCTCTATCCCTCTCTATACAGCCTAGAATAGTGACAGCTCTGCTCTATCCCTCTATGTACAGCCTAGAATAGTGACAGCTCTGCTCTATCCCTCTCTGTACAGCCTAGAATAGTGACAGCTCCGCTCTATCCCTCTCTGTACAGCCTAGAATAGTGACAGCTCCGCTCTATCCCTCTCTGTACAGCCTAGAATAGTGACAGCTCCGCTCTATCCCTCTCTGTACAGCCTAGAATAGTGACTGCTCCGCTCTATCCCTCTCTGTACAGCCTAGAATAGTGACTGCTCCGCTCTATCCCTCTCTGTACAGCCTAGAATAGTGACAGCTCCGCTCTATCCCTCTCTGTACAGCCTAGAATAGTGACAGCTCCGCTCTATCCCTCTCTGTACAGTCTAGAATAGTGACAGCTCCGCTCTATCCCTCTCTGTACAGCCTAGAATAGTGACTGCTCCGCTCTATCCCTCTCTGTACAGCCTAGAATAGTGACTGCTCCGCTCTATCCCTCTCTGTACAGCCTAGAATAGTGACAGCTCCGCTCTATCCCTCTCTGTACAGCCTAGAATAGTGACAGCTCCGCTCTATCCCTCTCTGTACAGCCTAGAATAGTGACAGCTCCGCTCTATCCCTCTCTGTACAGCCTAGAATAGTGACAGCTCCGCTCTATCCATCTCTGTACAGCCTAGAATAGTGACAGCTCCGCTCTATCCATCTCTGTACAGCCTAGAATAGTGACAGCTCTGCTCTATCCATCTCTGTACAGCCTAGAATAGTGACAGCTCCGCTCTATCCCTCTCTGTACAGCCTAGAATAGTGACAGCTGCGCTCTATCCCTCTCTGTACAGCCTAGAATAGTGACAGCTCTGCTCTATCCCTCTCTGTACAGCCTAGAATAGTGACAGCTCCGCTCTATCCCTCTCTGTACAGCCTAGAATAGTGACAGCTCTGCTCTATCCCTCTCTGTGCAGCCTAGAATAGTGACAGCTCCGCTCTATCCATCTCTGTACAGACTAGAATAGTGACAGCTCCGCTCTATCCCTCTCTGTACAGCCTAGAATAGTGACAGCTCCGCTCTATCCCTCTCTGTACAGCCTAGAATAGTGACAGCTCCGCTCTATCCATCTCTGTACAGCCTAGAATAGTGACAGCTCCGCTCTATCCATCTCTGTACAGCCTAGAATAGTGACAGCTCCGCTCTATCCCTCTCTGTACAGCCTAGAATAGTGACAGCTCCGCTCTATCCCTCTCTGTACAGCCTAGAATAGTGACAGCTCCGCTCTATCCCTCTCTGTACAGCCTAGAATAGTGACAGCTCCGCTCTATCCCTCTCTGTACAGCCTAGAATAGTGACAGCTCCGCTCTATCCCTCTCTGTACAGACTAGAATAGTGACAGCTCCGCTCTATCCCTCTCTGTACAGCCTAGAATAGTGACAGCTCCGCTCTATCCCTCTCTGTACAGCCTAGAATAGTGACAGCTCCGCTCTATCCGTCTCTGTACAGCCTAGAATAGTGACAGCTCTGCTCTATCCCTCTCTGTACAGCCTAGAATAGTGACAGCTCCGCTCTATCCCTCTCTGTACAGCCTAGAATAGTGACAGCTCCGCTCTATCCATCTCTGTACAGCCTAGAATAGTGACAGCTCCGCTCTATCCCTCTCTGTACAGCCTAGAATAGTGACAGCTCCGCTCTATCCATCTCTGTACAGCCTAGAATAGTGACAGCTCCTCTCTATCCATCTCTGTACAGCCTAGAATAGTGACAGCTCCGCTCTATCCCTCTCTGTACAGCCTAGAATAGTGACAGCTCCGCTCTATCCCTCTCTGTACAGCCTAGAATAGTGACAGCTCTGCTCTATCCCTCTCTGTACAGTCTAGAATAGTGACAGCTCCGCTCTATCCCTCTCTGTACAGCCTAGAATAGTGACAGCTCCGCTCTATCCCCCTCTGTACAGCCTAGAATAGTGACAGCTCCGCTCTATTCCTCTATGTACAGCCTAGAATAGTGACAGCTCCGCTCTATCCCTCTCTGTACAGCCTAGAATAGTGACAGCTCCGCTCTATCCCTCTCTGTACAGCCTAGAATAGTGACAGCTCCGCTCTATCCGTCTCTGTACAGCCTAGAATAGTGACAGCTCCGCTCTATCCCTCTCTGTACAGCCTAGAATAGTGACAGCTCTGCTCTATCCCTCTCTATACAGCCTAGAATAGTGACAGCTCCGCTCTATCCCTCTCTGTACAGCCTAGAATAGTGACAGCTCCGCTCTATCCCTCTCTGTACAGCCTAGAATAGTGACAGCTCCGCTCTATCCCTCTCTGTACAGCCTAGAATAGTGACAGCTCTGCTCTATCCCTCTCTGTACAGCCTAGAATAGTGACAGCTCCGCTCTATCCCTCTCTGTACAGCCTAGAATAGTGACAGCTCCGCTCTATCCCTCTCTGTACAGCCTAGAATAGTGACAGCTCCGCTCTATCCCTCTCTGTACAGCCTAGAATAGTGACAGCTCCGCTCTATCCCTCTCTGTACAGCCTAGAATAGTGACAGCTCCGCTCTATCCCTCTCTGTACAGTCTAGAATAGTGACAGCTCCGCTCTATCCCTCTCTGTACAGCCTAGAATAGTGACAGCTCCGCTCTATCCGTCTCTGTACAGCCTAGAATAGTGACAGCTCCGCTCTATCCCTCTCTGTACAGCCTAGAATAGTGACAGCTCCGCTCTATCCCTCTCTGTACAGCCTAGAATAGTGACAGCTCCGCTCTATCCCTCTCTGTACAGCCTACATTAGTGACAGCTCCGCTCTATCCCTCTCTGTACAGCCTAGAATAGTGACAGCTCCGCTCTATCCCTCTGTACAGCCTAGAATAGTGACAGCTCCGCTCTATCCCTCTCTATACAGCCTAGAATAGTGACAGCTCTGCTCTATCCCTCTCTGTACAGCCTAGAATAGTGACAGCTCCGCTCTATCCCTCTCTGTACAGCCTAGAATAGTGACAGCTCCGCTCTATCCCTCTCTGTACAGCCTAGAATAGTGACAGCTCCGCTCTATCCCTCTCTGTACAGCCTAGAATAGTGACAGCTCCGCTCTATCCGTCTCTGTACAGCCTAGAATAGTGACAGCTCCGCTCTATCCCTCTCTGTACAGCCTAGAATAGTGACAGCTCCGCTCTATCCCTCTCTGTACAGCCTAGAATAGTGACAGCTCTGCTCTATCCCTCTCTGTACAGTCTAGAATAGTGACAGCTCTGCTCTATCCCTCTCTGTACAGCCTAGAATAGTGACAGCTCCGCTCTATCCCTCTCTGTACAGCCTAGAATAGTGACAGCTCCGCTCTATCCCTCTCTGTACAGCCTAGAATAGTGACTGCTCCGCTCTATCCCTCTCTGTACAGCCTAGAATAGTGACAGCTCCGCTCTATCCCTCTCTGTACAGCCTAGAATAGTGACAGCTCCGCTCTATCCCTCTCTGTACAGCCTAGAATAGTGACAGCTCCGCTCTATCCCTCTCTGTACAGCCTAGAATAGTGACAGCTCCGCTCTATCCCTCTCTGTACAGCCTAGAATAGTGACAGCTCCGCTCTATCCATCTCTGTACAGCCTAGAATAGTGACAGCTCCGCTCTATCCCTCTCTGTACAGCCTAGAATAGTGACAGCTCCGCTCTATCCCTCTCTGTACAGCCTAGAATAGTGACAGCTCCGCTCTATCCCTCTCTGTACAGCCTAGAATAGTGACAGCTCCGCTCTATCCCTCTCTGTACAGCAAAGAATAGTGACAGCTCCGCTCTATCCCTCTCTGTACAGCCTAGAATAGTGACAGCTCCGCTCTATCCCTCTCTGTACAGCCTAGAATAGTGACAGCTCCGCTCTATCCCTCTCTGTACAGCCTAGAATAGTGACAGCTCCGCTCTATCCCTCTCTGTACAGACTAGAATAGTGACAGCTCCGCTCTATCCCTCTGTACAGCCTAGAATAGTGACAGCTCCGCTCTATCCCTCTCTGTACAGCCTAGAATAGTGACAGCTCCGCTCTATCCGTCTCTGTACAGCCTAGAATAGTGACAGCTCTGCTCTATCCCTCTCTGTACAGCCTAGAATAGTGACAGCTCCGCTCTATCCCTCTCTGTACAGCCTAGAATAGTGACAGCTCCGCTCTATCCATCTCTGTACAGCCTAGAATAGTGACAGCTCCGCTCTATCCCTCTCTGTACAGCCTAGAATAGTGACAGCTCCGCTCTATCCCTCTCTGTACAGCCTAGAATAGTGACAGCTCCGCTCTATCCATCTCTGTACAGCCTAGAATAGTGACAGCTCCGCTCTATCCCTCTCTGTACAGCCTAGAATAGTGACAGCTCCGCTCTATCCGTCTGTGTACAGCCTAGAATAGTGACAGCTCCGCTCTAACACTCTCTGTACAGCCTAGAATAGTGACAGCTCCGCTCTAACACTCTCTGTACAGCCTAGAATAGTGACAGCTCCGCTCTATCCCTCTCTGTACAGCCTAGAATAGTGACAGCTCCTCTCTATCCATCTCTGTACAGCCTAGAATAGTGACAGCTCCGCTCTATCCCTCTCTGTACAGCCTAGAATAGTGACAGCTCCGCTCTATCCCTCTCTGTACAGCCTAGAATAGTGACAGCTCTGCTCTATCCCTCTCTGTACAGCCTAGAATAGTGACAGCTCCGCTCTATCCCTCTCTGTACAGCCTAGAATAGTGACAGCTCCGCTCTATCCCTCTCTGTACAGCCTAGAATAGTGACAGCTCCGCTCTATCCCCCTCTGTACAGCCTAGAATAGTGACAGCTACGCTCTATCCGTCTCTGTACAGCCTAGAATAGTGACAGCTCTGCTCTATCCCTCTCTGTACAGCCTAGAATAGTGACAGCTCTGCTCTATCCCTCTCTGTACAGCCTAGAATAGTGACAGCTCTGCTCTATCCCTCTCTGTACAGCCTAGAATAGTGACAGCTCCGCTCTATCCCTCTCTGTACAGCCTAAAATAGTGACAGCTCCGCTCTATCCCTCTCTGTACAGCCTAGAATAGTGACAGCTCCGCTCTATCCCTCTCTGTACAGCCTAGAATAGTGACAGCTCCGCTCTATCCCTCTCTATACAGCCTAGAATAGTGACAGCTCCGCTCTATCCCTCTCTGTACAGCCTACATTAGTGACAGCTCTGCTCTATCCCTCTCTGTACAGCCTAGAATAGTGACAGCTCCGCTCTATCCCTCTGTACAGCCTAGAATAGTGACAGCTCCGCTCTATCCCTCTCTGTACAGCCTAGAATAGTGACAGCTCCGCTCTATCCCTCTCTGTACAGCCTAGAATAGTGACAGCTCCGCTCTATCCCTCTATGTACAGCCTAGAATAGTGACAGCTCCGCTCTATCCTTCTCTGTACAGCCTAGAATAGTGACAGCTCCGCTCTATCCCTCTCTGTACAGCCTAGAATAGTGACAGCTCCGCTCTATCCGTCTCTGTACAGCCTAGAATAGTGACAGCTCCGCTCTATCCCTCTCTGTACAGCCTAGAATAGTGACAGCTCCGCTCTATCCCTCTCTGTACAGACTAGAATAGTGACAGCTCCGCTCTATCCCTCTCTGTACAGCCTAGAATAGTGACAGCTCCGCTCTATCCCTCTCTGTACAGCCTAGAATAGTGACAGCTCCGCTCTATCCCTCTCTGTACAGCCTAGAATAGTTACAGCTCCGCTCTATCCCTCTCTGTACAGCCTAGAATAGTGACAGCTCCGCTCTATCCCTCTCTGTACAGCCTAGAATAGTGACAGCTCCGCTCTATCCCTCTCTGTACAGCCTAGAATAGTGACAGCTCTGCTCTATCCCTCTCTGTACAGCCTAGAATAGTGACAGCTCCGCTCTATCCCTCTCTGTACAGCCTAGAATAGTGACAGCTCCGCTCTATCCCTCTCTGTACAGACTAGAATAGTGACAGCTCCGCTCTATCCCTCTATGTACAGACTAGAATAGTGACAGCTCTGCTCTATCCCTCTCTGTACAGACTAGAATAGTGACAGCTCCGCTCTATCCCTCTCTGTACAGCCTAGAATAGTGACAGCTCCGCTCTATCCGTCTCTGTACAGCCTAGAATAGTGACAGCTCCGCTCTATCCCTCTCTGTACAGCCTAGAATAGTGACAGCTCCGCTCTATCCCTCTCTGTACAGCCTAGAATAGTGACAGCTCCGCTCTATCCCTCTCTGTACAGCCTAGAATAGTGACAGCTCCGCTCTATCCATCTCTGTACAGCCTAGAATAGTGACAGCTCCGCTCTATCCCTCTCTGTACAGACTAGAATAGTGACAGCTCTGCTCTATCCCTCTCTGTACAGACTAGAATAGTGACAGCTCTGCTCTATCCCTCTCTGTACAGACTAGAATAGTGACAGCTCCGCTCTATCCCTCTCTGTACAGCCTAGAATAGTGACAGCTCCGCTCTATCCGTCTCTGTACAGCCTAGAATAGTGACAGCTCCGCTCTATCCCTCTCTGTACAGCCTAGAATAGTGACAGCTCCGCTCTATCCCTCTCTGTACAGCCTAGAATAGTGACAGCTCCGCTCTATCCGTCTCTGTACAGCCTAGAATAGTGACAGCTCCGCTCTATCCCTCTCTGTACAGCCTAGAATAGTTACAGCTCCGCTCTATCCCTCTCTGTACAGCCTAGAATAGTTACAGCTCCGCTCTATCCCTCTCTGTACAGCCTAGAATAGTGACAGCTCCGCTCTATCCATCTCTGTACAGCCTAGAATAGTGACAGCTCCGCTCTATCCCTCTCTGTACAGCCTAGAATAGTGACAGCTCCGCTCTATCCCTCTCTGTACAGCCTAGAATAGTGACAGCTCCGCTCTATCCCTCTCTGTACAGCCTAGAATAGTGACAGCTCCGCTCTATCCCTCTCTGTACAGCCTAGAATAGTGACAGCTCCGCTCTATCCCTCTCTGTACAGCCTAGAATAGTGACAGCTCTGCTCTATCCCTCTCTGTACAGCCTAGAATAGTGACAGCTCCGCTCTATCCCTCTCTGTACAGCCTAGAATAGTGACAGCTCCGCTCTATCCCTCTCTGTACAGCCTAGAATAGTGACAGCTCCGCTCTATCCCTCTCTGTACAGCCTAGAATAGTGACAGCTCCGCTCTATCCCTCTGTGTACAGACTAGAATAGTGACAGCTCTGCTCTATCCCTCTCTGTACAGACTAGAATAGTGACAGCTCTGCTCTATCCCTCTCTGTACAGACTAGAATAGTTACAGCTCCGCTCTATCCCTCTCTGTACAGCCTAGAATAGTTACAGCTCCGCTCTATCCCTCTCTGTACAGCCTAGAATAGTGACAGCTCCGCTCTATCCCTCTCTGTACAGCCTAGAATAGTGACAGCTCCGCTCTATCCGTCTCTGTACAGCCTAGAATAGTGACAGCTCCGCTCTATCCCTCTCTGTACAGCCTAGAATAGTGACAGCTCCGCTCTATCCCTCTCTGTACAGCCTAGAATAGTGACAGCTCCGCTCTATCCCTCTCTGTACAGCCTAGAATAGTGACAGCTCTGCTCTATCCCTCTCTGTACAGCCTAGAATAGTGACAGCTCCGCTCTATCCCTCTCTGTACAGCCTAGAATAGTGACAGCACCGCTCTATCCCTCTCTGTACAGCCTAGAATAGTGACAGCTCCGCTCTATCCCTCTCTGTACAGCCTAGAATAGTGACAGCTCCGCTCTATCCCTCTCTGTACAGCCTAGAATAGTGACAGCTCCGCTCTATCCCTCTCTGTACAGCCTAGAATAGTGACAGCTCCGCTCTATCCGTCTCTGTACAGCCTAGAATAGTGACAGCTCCGCTCTATCCCTCTCTGTACAGCCTAGAATAGTGACAGCTCCGCTCTATCCCTCTCTGTACAGCCTAGAATAGTGACAGCTCCGCTCTATCCCTCTCTGTACAGCCTAGAATAGTGACAGCTCTGCTCTATCCCTCTCTGTACAGCCTAGAATAGTGACAGCTCCGCTCTATCCCTCTCTGTACAGCCTAGAATAGTGACAGCTCCGCTCTATCCCTCTCTGTACAGCCTAGAATAGTGACAGCTCTGCTCTATCCCTCTATGTACAGCCTAGAATAGTGACAGCTCCGCTCTATCCCTCTCTGTACAGCCTAGAATAGTGACAGCTCCGCTCTATCCCTCTATGTACAGCCTAGAATAGTGACAGCTCCGCTCTATCCCTCTCTGTACAGCCTAGAATAGTGACAGCTCCGCTCTATCCCTCTCTGTACAGCCTAGAATAGTGACAGCTCTGCTCTATCCCTCTCTGTACAGACTAGAATAGTGACAGCTCCGCTCTATCCCTCTCTGTACAGCCTAGAATAGTGACAGCAGCTCCGCTCTATCCATCTCTGTACAGCCTAGATAGTGACAGCTCTGCTCTATCCCTCTCTGTACAGCCTAGAATAGTAACAGCTCCACTCTATCCCTCTCTGTACAGCCTAGAATAGTGACAGCTCCGCTCTATCCCTCTCTGTACAGCCTAGAATAGTGACAGCTCCGCTCTATCCCTCTCTGTACAGCCTAAAATTGTGACAGCTCCGCTCTATTCCTCTCTGTACAGCCTAGAATAGTGACAGCTCCGCTCTATCCCTCTCTGTACAGCCTAGAATAGTGACAGCTCCGCTCTATCCATCTCTGTACAGCCTAGAATAGTGACAGCTCTGCTCTATCCCTCTCTGTACAGCCTAGAATAGTGACAGCTCCGCTCTATCCCTCTCTGTACAGCCTAGAATAGTGACAGCTCTGCTCTATCCCTCTCTGTACAGCCTAAAATTGTGACAGCTCCGCTCTATTCCTCTCTGTACAGCCTAGAATAGTGACAGCTCTGCTCTATCCCTCTCTGTACAGCCTAGAATAGTGACAGCTCTGCTCTATCCCTCTCTGTACAGCCTAGAATAGTGACAGCTCTGCTCTATCCATCTCTGTACAGCCTAGAATAGTGACAGCTCCGCTCTATCCCTCTCTGTACAGCCTAGAATAGTGACAGCTCCGCTCTATCCCTCTCTGTACAGCCTAGAATAGTGACAGCTCCGCTCTATCCGTCTCTGTACAGCCTAGAATAGTTACAGCTCCGCTCTATCCCTCTCTGTACAGACTAGAATAGTGACAGCTCCTCTCTATCCCTCTCTGTACAGCCTAGAATAGTGACAGCTCCGCTCTATCCCTCTCTGTACAGCCTAGAATAGTGACAGCTCCGCTCTATCCGTCTCTGTACAGCCTAGAATAGTTACAGCTCCGCTCTATCCCTCTCTGTACAGACTAGAATAGTGACAGCTCCGCTCTATCCCTCTCTGTACAGCCTAGAATAGTTACAGCTCTGCTCTATCCGTCTCTGTACAGCCTAGAATAGTGACAGCTCCGCTCTATCCGTCTCTGTACAGACTAGAATAGTGACAGCTCCGCTCTATCCGTCTCTGTACAGCCTAGAATAGTTACAGCTCCGCTCTATCCCTCTATAGACAGCCTAGAATAGTGACAGCTCCGCTCTATCCCTCTCTGTACAGCCTAGAATAGTGACAGCTCCGCTCTATCCCTCTCTGTACAGCCTAGAATAGTGACAGCTCCGCTCTATCCCTCTGTGTACAGCCTAGAATAGTGACAGCTCCGCTCTATTCCTCTCTGTACAGCCTAGAATAGTGACAGCTCCGCTCTATCCGTCTCTGTACAGCCTAGAATAGTGACAGCTCCGCTCTATCCCTCTGTGTACAGCCTAGAATAGTGACAGCTCCGCTCTATTCCTCTCTGTACAGCCTAGAATAGTGACAGCTCCGCTCTATCCGTCTCTGTACAGCCTAGAATAGTGACAGCTCCGCTCTATCCCTCTCTGTACAGCCTAGAATAGTGACAGCTCCGCTCTATCCATCTCTGTACAGCCTAGAATAGTGACAGCTCCGCTATATCCGTCTCTGTACAGCCTAGAATAGTGACAGCTCCGCTCTATCCCTCTCTGTACAGCCTAGAATAGTGACAGCTCTGCTCTATCCCTCTCTGTACAGCCTAGAATAGTGACAGCTCCGCTCTATCCCTCTCTGTACAGCCTAGAATAGTGACAGCTCCGCTCTATCCCTCTCTGTACAGCCTAGAATAGTGACAGCTCTGCTCTATCCCTCTCTGTACAGCCTAGAATAGTGACAGCTCTGCTCTATCCCTCTCTGTACAGCCTAGAATAGTGACAGCTCCGCTCTATCCCTCTCTGTACAGCCTAGAATAGTGACAGCTCTGCTCTATCCCTCTCTGTACAGCCTAGAATAGTGACAGCTCCGCTCTATCCCTCTCTGTACAGCCTAGAATAGTGACAGCTCCGCTCTATCCCTCTCTGTACAGCCTAGAATAGTGACAGCTCCGGTGTATCCATCTCTGTACAGACTAGAATAGTGACAGCTCCTCTCTATCCCTCTCTGTACAGCCTAGAATAGTGACAGCTCCGCTCTATCCCTCTCTGTACAGCCTAGAATAGTGACAGCTCCGCTCTATCCCTCTCTGTACAGCCTAGAATAGTGACAGCTCCGCTCTATCCCTCTCTGTACAGCCTAGAATAGTGACAGCTCCGCTCTATCCCTCTATGTACAGCCTAGAATAGTGACAGCTCTGCTCTATCCATCTCTGTACAGCCTAGAATAGTGACAGCTCTGCTCTATCCCTCTCTGTACAGCCTAGAATAGTGACAGCTCCGCTCTATCCCTCTCTGTACAGCCTAGAATAGTGACAGCTCCGCTCTATCCCTCTCTGTACAGCCTAGAATAGTGACAGCTCCGCTCTATCCCTCTCTGTACAGCCTAGAATAGTGACAGCTCCGCTCTATCCCTCTCTGTACAGCCTAGAATAGTGACAGCTCTGCTCTATCCCTCTCTGTACAGCCTAGAATAGTGACAGCTCCGCTCTATCCCTCTCTGTCCTGTACAGCCTAGAATAGTGACAGCTCCGCTCTATCCCTCTCTGTACAGCCTAGAATAGTGACAGCTCCGCTCTATCCCTCTGTACAGCCTAGAATAGTGACAGCTCCGCTCTATCCCTCTCTGTACAGCCTAGAATAGTGACAGCTCCGCTCTATCCCTCTCTGTACAGCCTAGAATAGTGACAGCTCCGCTCTATCCATCTCTGTACAGCCTAGAATAGTGACAGCTCCGCTCTATCCCTCTCTGTACAGCCTAGAATAGTGACAGCTCCGCTCTATCCCTCTCTGTACAGCCTAGAATAGTGACAGCTCCGCTCTATCCCTCTCTATACAGCCTAGAATAGTGACAGCTCCGCTCTATCCCTCTGTACAGCCTAGAATAGTGACAGCTCTGCTCTATCCATCTCTGTACAGCCTAGAATAGTGACAGCTCCGCTCTATCCCTCTCTGTACAGCCTAGAATAGTGACAGCTCCGCTCTATCCCTCTCTGTACAGCCTAGAATAGTGACAGCTCCGCTCTATCCCTCTGTACAGCCTAGAATAGTGACAGCTCTGCTCTATCCCTCTCTGTACAGCCTAGAATAGTGACAGCTCCGCTCTATCCATCTCTGTACAGCCTAGAATAGTGACAGCTCCGCTCTATCCCTCTCTGTACAGCCTAGAATAGTGACAGCTCCGCTCTATCCCTCTCTGTACAGCCTAGAATAGTGACAGCTCCGCTCTATCCATCTCTGTACAGCCTAGAATAGTGACAGCTCTGCTCTATCCATCTCTGTGCAGCCTAGAATAGTGACAGCTCCGCTCTATCCCTCTCTGTACAGCCTAGAATAGTGACAGCTCCGCTCTATCCCTCTCTGTACAGCCTAGAATAGTGACAGCTCTGCTCTATCCCTCTCTGTACAGCCTAGAATAGTGACAGCTCCGCTCTATCCCTCTCTGTACAGCCTAGAATAGTGACAGCTCCACTCTATCCCCCTCTGTACAGCCTAGAATAGTGACAGCTCCGCTCTATCCCTCTGTGTACAGCCTAGAATAGTGACAGCTCTGCTCTATCCCTCTCTGTACAGCCTAGAATAGTGACAGCTCCGCTCTATCCCTCTCTGTACAGCCTAGAATAGTGACAGCTCCGCTCTATCCCTCTCTGTACAGCCTAGAATAGTTACAGCTCCGCTCTATCCCTCTCTGTACAGCCTAGAATAGTGACAGCTCCGCTCTATCCCTCTCTGTACAGCCTAGAATAGTGACAGCTCCGCTCTATCCCTCTCTGTACAGCCTAGAATAGTGACAGCTCCGCTCTATCCTCTGTACAGCCTAGAATAGTGACAGCTCCGCTCTATCCCTCTCTGTACAGCCTAGAATAGTGACAGCTCCGCTCTATCCATCTCTGTACAGCCTAGAATAGTGACAGCTCCGCTCTATCCATCTCTGTACAGCCTAGAATAGTGACAGCTCTGCTCTATCCCTCTCTGTACAGCCTAGAATAGTGACAGCTCTGCTCTATCCCTCTCTGTACAGCCTAGAATAGTGACAGCTCCGCTCTATCCCTCTGTACAGCCTAGAATAGTGACAGCTCTGCTCTATCCCTCTCTGTACAGCCTAGAATAGTGACAGCTCCGCTCTATCCTTCTCTGTACAGCCTAGAATAGTGACAGCTCCGCTCTATCCCTCTCTGTACAGCCTAGAATAGTGACAGCTCCGCTCTATCCATCTCTGTACAGCCTAGAATAGTGACAGCTCCGCTCTATCCCTCTCTGTACAGCCTAGAATAGTGACAGCTCTGCTCTATCCCTCTCTGTACAGCCTAGAATAGTGACAGCTCCGCTCTATCCCTCTCTGTACAGCCTAGAATAGTGACAGCTCCGCTCTATCCCTCTCTGTACAGCCTAGAATAGTGACAGCTCCGCTCTATCCCTCTCTGTACAGCCTAGAATAGTGACAGCTCCGCTCTATCCATCTCTGTACAGCCTAGAATAGTGACAGCTCCGCTCTATCTATCTCTGTACAGCCTAGAATAGTGACAGCTCCGCTCTATCCCTCTGTACAGCCTAGAATAGTGACAGCTCCGCTCTATCCCTCTGTACAGCCTAGAATAGTGACAGCTCCGCTCTATCCCTCTGTACAGCCTAGAATAGTGACAGCTCCGCTCTATCCCTCTCTGTACAGCCTAGAATAGTGACAGCTCCGCTCTATCCCTCTCTGTACAGCCTAGAATAGTGACAGCTCCGCTCTATCCCTCTCTGTACAGCCTAGAATAGTGACAGCTCCGCTCTATCCCTCTCTGTACAGCCTAGAATAGTGACAGCTCCGCTCTATCCCTCTGTGTACAGCCTAGAATAGTGACAGCTCTGCTCTATCCCTCTCTGTACAGCCTAGAATAGTCACAGCTCCGCTCTATCCATCTCTGTACAGCCTAGAATAGTGACAGCTCCGCTCTATCCCTCTCTGTACAGCCTAGAATAGTGACAGCTCCGCTCTATCCCTCTCTGTACAGCCTAGAATAGTGACAGCTCCGCTCTGTCCTGTACAGCCTAGAATAGTGACAGCTCCGCTCTATCCCTCTCTGTACAGCCTAGAATAGTGACAGCTCCGCTCTGTCCTGTACAGCCTAGAATAGTGACAGCTCCGCTCTATCCATCTCTGTACAGACTAGAATAGTGACAGCTCTGCTCTATCCATCTCTGTACAGCCTAGAATAGTGACTGCTCCGCTCTATCCCTCTCTGTACAGCCTAGAATAGTGACAGCTCCGCTCTATCCATCTCTGTACAGCCTAGAATAGTGACAGCTCCGCTCTATCCCTCTCTGTACAGCCTAGAATAGTTACAGCTCCGCTCTATCCCTCTCTGTACAGCCTAGAATAGTGACAGCTCCGCTCTATCCGTCTGTGTACAGCCTAGAATAGTGACAGCTCCGCTCTATCCCTCTCTGTACAGCCTAGAATAGTGACAGCTCCGCTCTATCCGTCTCTGTACAGCCTAGAATAGTGACAGCTCCGCTCTATCCCTCTGTGTACAGCCTAGAATAGTGACAGCTCTGCTCTATCCCTCTCTGTACAGCCTAGAATAGTGACAGCTCCGCTCTATCCCTCTCTGTACAGACTAGAATAGTGACAGCTCCGCTCTATCCCTCTCTGTACAGCCTAGAATAGTGACAGCTCCGCTCTATCCGTCTCTGTACAGCCTAGAATAGTGACAGCTCCGCTCTATCCCTCTCTGTACAGCCTAGAATAGTGACAGCTCCGCTCTATCCCTCTCTGTACAGCCTAGAATAGTGACAGCTCCGCTCTATCCCTCTCTGTACAGCCTAGAATAGTTACAGCTCCGCTCTATCCCTCTCTGTACAGCCTAGAATAGTGACAGCTCCGCTCTATCCCTCTCTGTACAGCCTAGAATAGTGACAGCTCTGCTCTATCCCTCTCTGTACAGACTAGAATAGTGACAGCTCCGCTCTATCCCTCTCTGTACAGCCTAGAATAGTGACAGCTCCGCTCTATCCCTCTCTGTACAGCCTAGAATAGTGACAGCTCCGCTCTATCCCTCTCTGTACAGCCTAGAATAGTGACAGCTCCGCTCTATCCCTCTCTGTACAGCCTAGAATAGTGACAGCTCCGCTCTATCCGTCTGTGTACAGCCTAGAATAGTGACAGCTCTGCTCTATCCGTCTCTGTACAGCCTAGAATAGTGACAGCTCTGCTCTATCCCTCTCTGTACAGCCTAGAATAGTGACAGCTCCGCTCTATCCATCTCTGTACAGCCTAGAATAGTGACAGCTCCGCTCTATCCGTCTATGTACAGCCTAGAATAGTGACAGCTCCGCTCTAACACTCTCTGTACAGCCTAGAATAGTGACAGCTCCGCTCTATCCCTCTCTGTACAGCCTAGAATAGTGACAGCTCCGCTCTATCCCTCTCTGTACAGCCTAGAATAGTGACAGCTCCGCTCTATCCCTCTCTGTACAGCCTAGAATAGTGACAGCTCTGCTCTATCCCTCTCTGTACAGCCTAGAATAGTGACAGCTCCGCTCTATCCCTCTCTGTACAGACTAGAATAGTGACAGCTCCGCTCTATCCCTCTCTGTACAGCCTAGAATAGTGACAGCTCTGCTCTATCCCTCTATGTACAGCCTAGAATAGTGACAGCTCCGCTCTATCCGTCTATGTACAGCCTAGAATAGTGACAGCTCCGCTCTATCCCTCTCTGTACAGCCTAGAATAGTGACAGCTCTGCTCTATCTCTCTCTGTACAGCCTAGAATAGTGACAGCTCCGCTCTATCCCTCTCTGTACAGCCTAGAATAGTGACAGCTCCGCTCTATCCCTCTCTGTACAGCCTAGAATAGTGACAGCACCGCTCTATCCCTCTGTACAGTCTAGAATAGTGACAGCTCCGCTCTATCCCTCTGTACAGCCTAGAATAGTGACAGCTCCGCTCTATCCCTCTGTACAGCCTAGAATAGTGACAGCTCCGCTCTATCCCTCTCTGTACAGCCTAGAATAGTGACAGCTCCGCTCTATCCCTCTCTGTACAGCCTAGAACAGTGACAGCTCCGCTCTATCCCTCTCTGTACAGCCTAGAATAGTGACAGCTCCGCTCTATCCCTCTCTGTACAGCCTAGAATAGTGACAGCTCCGCTCTATCCGTCTCTGTACAGCCTAGAATAGTGACAGCTCCGCTCTATCCCTCTCTGTACAGCCTAGAATAGTGACAGCTCCGCTCTATCCCTCTCTGTACAGCCTAGAATAGTGACAGCTCCGCTCTATCCCTCTCTGTACAGCCTAGAATAGTGACAGCTCTGCTCTATCCATCTCTGTACAGCCTAGAATAGTGACAGCTCCGCTCTATCCCTCTCTGTACAGCCTAGAATAGTGACAGCTCCGCTCTATCCGTCTCTGTACAGCCTAGAATAGTGACAGCTCCGCTCTATCCCTCTCTGTACAGCCTAGAATAGTGACAGCTCCGCTCTATCCCTCTCTGTACAGCCTAGAATAGTGACAGCTCCGCTCTATCCCTCTCTGTACAGCCTAGAATAGTGACAGCTCCGCTCTATCCCTCTCTGTACAGCCTAGAATAGTGACAGCTCCGCTCTATCCATCTCTGTACAGCCTAGAATAGTGACAGCTCTGCTCTATCCCTCTCTGTACAGTCTAGAATAGTGACAGCACCGCTCTATCCCTTTCTGTACACACTAGAATAGTGACAGCTCCTCTCTATCCATCTCTGTACAGCCTAGAATAGTGACAGCTCCGCTCTATCCCTCTCTGTACAGCCTAGAATAGTGACAGCTCCGCTCTATCCCTCTCTATACAGCCTAGAATAGTGACAGCTCCGCTCTATCCCTCTCTATACAGCCTAGAATAGTGACAGCTCCGCTCTATCCCTCTCTGTACAGCCTAGAATAGTGACAGCTCCGCTCTATCCCTCTCTGTACAGCCTAGAATAGTGACAGCTCCGCTCTATCCCTCTCTGTACAGCCTAGAATAGTGACAGCTCCGCTCTATCCCTCTCTGTACAGCCTAGAATAGTGACAGCTCTGCTCTATCCCTCTATGTACAGCCTAGAATAGTGACAGCTCTGCTCTATCCCTCTCTGTACAGCCTAGAATAGTGACAGCTCCGCTCTATCCCTCTCTGTACAGCCTAGAATAGTGACAGCTCCGCTCTATCCCTCTCTGTACAGCCTAGAATAGTGACAGCTCCGCTCTATCCCTCTCTGTACAGCCTAGAATAGTGACAGCTCCGCTCTATCCCTCTCTGTACAGCCTAGAATAGTGACAGCTCCGCTCTATCCGTCTCTGTACAGCCTAGAATAGTGACAGCTCCGCTCTATCCCTCTCTGTACAGCCTAGAATAGTGACAGCTCCGCTCTATCCGTCTCTGTACAGCCTAGAATAGTTACAGCTCCGCTCTATCCCTCTCTGTACAGACTAGAATAGTGACAGCTCCTCTCTATCCCTCTCTGTACAGCCTAGAATAGTGACAGCTCCGCTCTATCCCTCTCTGTACAGCCTAGAATAGTGACAGCTCCGCTCTATCCGTCTCTGTACAGCCTAGAATAGTTACAGCTCCGCTCTATCCCTCTCTGTACAGCCTAGAATAGTGACAGCTCCGCTCTATCCCTCTCTGTACAGCCTAGAATAGTGACAGCTCCGCTCTATCCCCCTCTGTACAGCCTAGAATAGTGACAGCTACGCTCTATCCGTCTCTGTACAGCCTAGAATAGTGACAGCTCTGCTCTATCCCTCTCTGTACAGCCTAGAATAGTGACAGCTCTGCTCTATCCCTCTCTGTACAGCCTAGAATAGTGACAGCTCTGCTCTATCCCTCTCTGTACAGCCTAGAATAGTGACAGCTCCGCTCTATCCCTCTCTGTACAGCCTAAAATAGTGACAGCTCCGCTCTATCCCTCTCTGTACAGCCTAGAATAGTGACAGCTCCGCTCTATCCCTCTCTGTACAGCCTAGAATAGTGACAGCTCCGCTCTATCCCTCTCTATACAGCCTAGAATAGTGACAGCTCCGCTCTATCCCTCTCTGTACAGCCTACATTAGTGACAGCTCTGCTCTATCCCTCTCTGTACAGCCTAGAATAGTGACAGCTCCGCTCTATCCCTCTGTACAGCCTAGAATAGTGACAGCTCCGCTCTATCCCTCTCTGTACAGCCTAGAATAGTGACAGCTCCGCTCTATCCCTCTCTGTACAGCCTAGAATAGTGACAGCTCCGCTCTATCCCTCTATGTACAGCCTAGAATAGTGACAGCTCCGCTCTATCCTTCTCTGTACAGCCTAGAATAGTGACAGCTCCGCTCTATCCCTCTCTGTACAGCCTAGAATAGTGACAGCTCCGCTCTATCCGTCTCTGTACAGCCTAGAATAGTGACAGCTCCGCTCTATCCCTCTCTGTACAGCCTAGAATAGTGACAGCTCCGCTCTATCCCTCTCTGTACAGACTAGAATAGTGACAGCTCCGCTCTATCCCTCTCTGTACAGCCTAGAATAGTGACAGCTCCGCTCTATCCCTCTCTGTACAGCCTAGAATAGTGACAGCTCCGCTCTATCCCTCTCTGTACAGCCTAGAATAGTTACAGCTCCGCTCTATCCCTCTCTGTACAGCCTAGAATAGTGACAGCTCCGCTCTATCCCTCTCTGTACAGCCTAGAATAGTGACAGCTCCGCTCTATCCCTCTCTGTACAGCCTAGAATAGTGACAGCTCTGCTCTATCCCTCTCTGTACAGCCTAGAATAGTGACAGCTCCGCTCTATCCCTCTCTGTACAGCCTAGAATAGTGACAGCTCCGCTCTATCCCTCTCTGTACAGACTAGAATAGTGACAGCTCCGCTCTATCCCTCTATGTACAGACTAGAATAGTGACAGCTCTGCTCTATCCCTCTCTGTACAGACTAGAATAGTGACAGCTCCGCTCTATCCCTCTCTGTACAGCCTAGAATAGTGACAGCTCCGCTCTATCCGTCTCTGTACAGCCTAGAATAGTGACAGCTCCGCTCTATCCCTCTCTGTACAGCCTAGAATAGTGACAGCTCCGCTCTATCCCTCTCTGTACAGCCTAGAATAGTGACAGCTCCGCTCTATCCCTCTCTGTACAGCCTAGAATAGTGACAGCTCCGCTCTATCCATCTCTGTACAGCCTAGAATAGTGACAGCTCCGCTCTATCCCTCTCTGTACAGACTAGAATAGTGACAGCTCTGCTCTATCCCTCTCTGTACAGACTAGAATAGTGACAGCTCTGCTCTATCCCTCTCTGTACAGACTAGAATAGTGACAGCTCCGCTCTATCCCTCTCTGTACAGCCTAGAATAGTGACAGCTCCGCTCTATCCGTCTCTGTACAGCCTAGAATAGTGACAGCTCCGCTCTATCCCTCTCTGTACAGCCTAGAATAGTGACAGCTCCGCTCTATCCCTCTCTGTACAGCCTAGAATAGTGACAGCTCCGCTCTATCCGTCTCTGTACAGCCTAGAATAGTGACAGCTCCGCTCTATCCCTCTCTGTACAGCCTAGAATAGTTACAGCTCCGCTCTATCCCTCTCTGTACAGCCTAGAATAGTTACAGCTCCGCTCTATCCCTCTCTGTACAGCCTAGAATAGTGACAGCTCCGCTCTATCCATCTCTGTACAGCCTAGAATAGTGACAGCTCCGCTCTATCCCTCTCTGTACAGCCTAGAATAGTGACAGCTCCGCTCTATCCCTCTCTGTACAGCCTAGAATAGTGACAGCTCCGCTCTATCCCTCTCTGTACAGCCTAGAATAGTGACAGCTCCGCTCTATCCCTCTCTGTACAGCCTAGAATAGTGACAGCTCCGCTCTATCCCTCTCTGTACAGCCTAGAATAGTGACAGCTCTGCTCTATCCCTCTCTGTACAGCCTAGAATAGTGACAGCTCCGCTCTATCCCTCTCTGTACAGCCTAGAATAGTGACAGCTCCGCTCTATCCCTCTCTGTACAGCCTAGAATAGTGACAGCTCCGCTCTATCCCTCTCTGTACAGCCTAGAATAGTGACAGCTCCGCTCTATCCCTCTGTGTACAGACTAGAATAGTGACAGCTCTGCTCTATCCCTCTCTGTACAGACTAGAATAGTGACAGCTCTGCTCTATCCCTCTCTGTACAGACTAGAATAGTTACAGCTCCGCTCTATCCCTCTCTGTACAGCCTAGAATAGTTACAGCTCCGCTCTATCCCTCTCTGTACAGCCTAGAATAGTGACAGCTCCGCTCTATCCCTCTCTGTACAGCCTAGAATAGTGACAGCTCCGCTCTATCCGTCTCTGTACAGCCTAGAATAGTGACAGCTCCGCTCTATCCCTCTCTGTACAGCCTAGAATAGTGACAGCTCCGCTCTATCCCTCTCTGTACAGCCTAGAATAGTGACAGCTCCGCTCTATCCCTCTCTGTACAGCCTAGAATAGTGACAGCTCTGCTCTATCCCTCTCTGTACAGCCTAGAATAGTGACAGCTCCGCTCTATCCCTCTCTGTACAGCCTAGAATAGTGACAGCACCGCTCTATCCCTCTCTGTACAGCCTAGAATAGTGACAGCTCCGCTCTATCCCTCTCTGTACAGCCTAGAATAGTGACAGCTCCGCTCTATCCCTCTCTGTACAGCCTAGAATAGTGACAGCTCCGCTCTATCCCTCTCTGTACAGCCTAGAATAGTGACAGCTCCGCTCTATCCGTCTCTGTACAGCCTAGAATAGTGACAGCTCCGCTCTATCCCTCTCTGTACAGCCTAGAATAGTGACAGCTCCGCTCTATCCCTCTCTGTACAGCCTAGAATAGTGACAGCTCCGCTCTATCCCTCTCTGTACAGCCTAGAATAGTGACAGCTCTGCTCTATCCCTCTCTGTACAGCCTAGAATAGTGACAGCTCCGCTCTATCCCTCTCTGTACAGCCTAGAATAGTGACAGCTCCGCTCTATCCCTCTCTGTACAGCCTAGAATAGTGACAGCTCTGCTCTATCCCTCTATGTACAGCCTAGAATAGTGACAGCTCCGCTCTATCCCTCTCTGTACAGCCTAGAATAGTGACAGCTCCGCTCTATCCCTCTATGTACAGCCTAGAATAGTGACAGCTCCGCTCTATCCCTCTCTGTACAGCCTAGAATAGTGACAGCTCCGCTCTATCCCTCTCTGTACAGCCTAGAATAGTGACAGCTCTGCTCTATCCCTCTCTGTACAGACTAGAATAGTGACAGCTCCGCTCTATCCCTCTCTGTACAGCCTAGAATAGTGACAGCAGCTCCGCTCTATCCATCTCTGTACAGCCTAGAATAGTGACAGCTCTGCTCTATCCCTCTCTGTACAGCCTAGAATAGTAACAGCTCCACTCTATCCCTCTCTGTACAGCCTAGAATAGTGACAGCTCCGCTCTATCCCTCTCTGTACAGCCTAGAATAGTGACAGCTCCGCTCTATCCCTCTCTGTACAGCCTAAAATTGTGACAGCTCCGCTCTATTCCTCTCTGTACAGCCTAGAATAGTGACAGCTCCGCTCTATCCCTCTCTGTACAGCCTAGAATAGTGACAGCTCCGCTCTATCCATCTCTGTACAGCCTAGAATAGTGACAGCTCTGCTCTATCCCTCTCTGTACAGCCTAGAATAGTGACAGCTCCGCTCTATCCCTCTCTGTACAGCCTAGAATAGTGACAGCTCTGCTCTATCCCTCTCTGTACAGCCTAAAATTGTGACAGCTCCGCTCTATTCCTCTCTGTACAGCCTAGAATAGTGACAGCTCTGCTCTATCCCTCTCTGTACAGCCTAGAATAGTGACAGCTCTGCTCTATCCCTCTCTGTACAGCCTAGAATAGTGACAGCTCTGCTCTATCCATCTCTGTACAGCCTAGAATAGTGACAGCTCCGCTCTATCCCTCTCTGTACAGCCTAGAATAGTGACAGCTCCGCTCTATCCCTCTCTGTACAGCCTAGAATAGTGACAGCTCCGCTCTATCCGTCTCTGTACAGCCTAGAATAGTTACAGCTCCGCTCTATCCCTCTCTGTACAGACTAGAATAGTGACAGCTCCTCTCTATCCCTCTCTGTACAGCCTAGAATAGTGACAGCTCCGCTCTATCCCTCTCTGTACAGCCTAGAATAGTGACAGCTCCGCTCTATCCGTCTCTGTACAGCCTAGAATAGTTACAGCTCCGCTCTATCCCTCTCTGTACAGACTAGAATAGTGACAGCTCCGCTCTATCCCTCTCTGTACAGCCTAGAATAGTTACAGCTCTGCTCTATCCGTCTCTGTACAGCCTAGAATAGTGACAGCTCCGCTCTATCCGTCTCTGTACAGACTAGAATAGTGACAGCTCCGCTCTATCCGTCTCTGTACAGCCTAGAATAGTTACAGCTCCGCTCTATCCCTCTATAGACAGCCTAGAATAGTGACAGCTCCGCTCTATCCCTCTCTGTACAGCCTAGAATAGTGACAGCTCCGCTCTATCCCTCTCTGTACAGCCTAGAATAGTGACAGCTCCGCTCTATCCCTCTGTGTACAGCCTAGAATAGTGACAGCTCCGCTCTATTCCTCTCTGTACAGCCTAGAATAGTGACAGCTCCGCTCTATCCGTCTCTGTACAGCCTAGAATAGTGACAGCTCCGCTCTATCCCTCTGTGTACAGCCTAGAATAGTGACAGCTCCGCTCTATTCCTCTCTGTACAGCCTAGAATAGTGACAGCTCCGCTCTATCCGTCTCTGTACAGCCTAGAATAGTGACAGCTCCGCTCTATCCCTCTCTGTACAGCCTAGAATAGTGACAGCTCCGCTCTATCCATCTCTGTACAGCCTAGAATAGTGACAGCTCCGCTATATCCGTCTCTGTACAGCCTAGAATAGTGACAGCTCCGCTCTATCCCTCTCTGTACAGCCTAGAATAGTGACAGCTCTGCTCTATCCCTCTCTGTACAGCCTAGAATAGTGACAGCTCCGCTCTATCCCTCTCTGTACAGCCTAGAATAGTGACAGCTCCGCTCTATCCCTCTCTGTACAGCCTAGAATAGTGACAGCTCTGCTCTATCCCTCTCTGTACAGCCTAGAATAGTGACAGCTCTGCTCTATCCCTCTCTGTACAGCCTAGAATAGTGACAGCTCCGCTCTATCCCTCTCTGTACAGCCTAGAATAGTGACAGCTCTGCTCTATCCCTCTCTGTACAGCCTAGAATAGTGACAGCTCCGCTCTATCCCTCTCTGTACAGCCTAGAATAGTGACAGCTCCGCTCTATCCCTCTCTGTACAGCCTAGAATAGTGACAGCTCCGGTGTATCCATCTCTGTACAGACTAGAATAGTGACAGCTCCTCTCTATCCCTCTCTGTACAGCCTAGAATAGTGACAGCTCCGCTCTATCCCTCTCTGTACAGCCTAGAATAGTGACAGCTCCGCTCTATCCCTCTCTGTACAGCCTAGAATAGTGACAGCTCCGCTCTATCCCTCTCTGTACAGCCTAGAATAGTGACAGCTCCGCTCTATCCCTCTATGTACAGCCTAGAATAGTGACAGCTCTGCTCTATCCATCTCTGTACAGCCTAGAATAGTGACAGCTCTGCTCTATCCCTCTCTGTACAGCCTAGAATAGTGACAGCTCCGCTCTATCCCTCTCTGTACAGCCTAGAATAGTGACAGCTCCGCTCTATCCCTCTCTGTACAGCCTAGAATAGTGACAGCTCCGCTCTATCCCTCTCTGTACAGCCTAGAATAGTGACAGCTCCGCTCTATCCCTCTCTGTACAGCCTAGAATAGTGACAGCTCTGCTCTATCCCTCTCTGTACAGCCTAGAATAGTGACAGCTCCGCTCTATCCCTCTCTGTCCTGTACAGCCTAGAATAGTGACAGCTCCGCTCTATCCCTCTCTGTACAGCCTAGAATAGTGACAGCTCCGCTCTATCCCTCTGTACAGCCTAGAATAGTGACAGCTCCGCTCTATCCCTCTCTGTACAGCCTAGAATAGTGACAGCTCCGCTCTATCCCTCTCTGTACAGCCTAGAATAGTGACAGCTCCGCTCTATCCATCTCTGTACAGCCTAGAATAGTGACAGCTCCGCTCTATCCCTCTCTGTACAGCCTAGAATAGTGACAGCTCCGCTCTATCCCTCTCTGTACAGCCTAGAATAGTGACAGCTCCGCTCTATCCCTCTCTATACAGCCTAGAATAGTGACAGCTCCGCTCTATCCCTCTGTACAGCCTAGAATAGTGACAGCTCTGCTCTATCCATCTCTGTACAGCCTAGAATAGTGACAGCTCCGCTCTATCCCTCTCTGTACAGCCTAGAATAGTGACAGCTCCGCTCTATCCCTCTCTGTACAGCCTAGAATAGTGACAGCTCCGCTCTATCCCTCTGTACAGCCTAGAATAGTGACAGCTCTGCTCTATCCCTCTCTGTACAGCCTAGAATAGTGACAGCTCCGCTCTATCCATCTCTGTACAGCCTAGAATAGTGACAGCTCCGCTCTATCCCTCTCTGTACAGCCTAGAATAGTGACAGCTCCGCTCTATCCCTCTCTGTACAGCCTAGAATAGTGACAGCTCCGCTCTATCCATCTCTGTACAGCCTAGAATAGTGACAGCTCTGCTCTATCCATCTCTGTGCAGCCTAGAATAGTGACAGCTCCGCTCTATCCCTCTCTGTACAGCCTAGAATAGTGACAGCTCCGCTCTATCCCTCTCTGTACAGCCTAGAATAGTGACAGCTCTGCTCTATCCCTCTCTGTACAGCCTAGAATAGTGACAGCTCCGCTCTATCCCTCTCTGTACAGCCTAGAATAGTGACAGCTCCACTCTATCCCCCTCTGTACAGCCTAGAATAGTGACAGCTCCGCTCTATCCCTCTGTGTACAGCCTAGAATAGTGACAGCTCTGCTCTATCCCTCTCTGTACAGCCTAGAATAGTGACAGCTCCGCTCTATCCCTCTCTGTACAGCCTAGAATAGTGACAGCTCCGCTCTATCCCTCTCTGTACAGCCTAGAATAGTTACAGCTCCGCTCTATCCCTCTCTGTACAGCCTAGAATAGTGACAGCTCCGCTCTATCCCTCTCTGTACAGCCTAGAATAGTGACAGCTCCGCTCTATCCCTCTCTGTACAGCCTAGAATAGTGACAGCTCCGCTCTATCCCTCTGTACAGCCTAGAATAGTGACAGCTCCGCTCTATCCCTCTCTGTACAGCCTAGAATAGTGACAGCTCCGCTCTATCCATCTCTGTACAGCCTAGAATAGTGACAGCTCCGCTCTATCCATCTCTGTACAGCCTAGAATAGTGACAGCTCTGCTCTATCCCTCTCTGTACAGCCTAGAATAGTGACAGCTCTGCTCTATCCCTCTCTGTACAGCCTAGAATAGTGACAGCTCCGCTCTATCCCTCTGTACAGCCTAGAATAGTGACAGCTCTGCTCTATCCCTCTCTGTACAGCCTAGAATAGTGACAGCTCCGCTCTATCCCTCTGTACAGCCTAGAATAGTGACAGCTCCGCTCTATCCCTCTCTGTACAGCCTAGAATAGTGACAGCTCCGCTCTGTCCTGTACAGCCTAGAATAGTGACAGCTCCGCTCTATCCCTCTCTGTACAGCCTAGAATAGTGACAGCTCCGCTCTATCCCTCTCTGTACAGCCTAGAATAGTGACAGCTCCGCTCTATCCATCTCTGTACAGACTAGAATAGTGACAGCTCCGCTCTATCCCTCTCTGTACAGCCTAGAATAGTGACAGCTCCGCTCTATCCCTCTGTACAGCCTAGAATAGTGACAGCTCCGCTCTATCCCTCTCTGTACAGCCTAGAATAGTGACAGCTCCGCTCTATCCCTCTCTGTACAGCCTAGAATAGTGACAGCTCTGCTCTATCCATCTCTGTACAGCCTGGAATAGTGACAGCTCCGCTCTATCCCTCTCTGTACAGCCTAGAATAGTGACAGCTCCGCTCTATCCCTCTCTGTACAGCCTAGAATAGTGACAGCTCCGCTCTATCCCTCTCTGTACAGACTAGAATAGTGACAGCTCCGCTCTATCCGTCTCTGTACAGCCTAGAATAGTGACAGCTCCGCTCTATCCCTCTCTGTACAGCCTAGAATAGTGACAGCTCTGCTCTATCCCTCTCTGTACAGCCTAGAATAGTGACAGCTCCGCTCTATCCCTCTCTGTACAGACTAGAATAGTGACAGCTCCGCTCTATCCCTCTCTGTACAGCCTAGAATAGTGACAGCTCTGCTCTATCCCTCTCTGTACAGCCTAGAATAGTGACAGCTCCGCTCTATCCCTCTCTGTACAGCCTAGAATAGTGACAGCTCCGCTCTATCCATCTCTGTACAGACTAGAATAGTGACAGCTCCGCTCTATCCCTCTCTGTACAGCCTAGAATAGTGACAGCTCCGCTCTATCCCTCTGTACAGCCTAGAATAGTGACAGCTCCGCTCTATCCGTCTCTGTACAGCCTAGAATAGTGACAGCTCCGCTCTATCCCTCTCTGTACAGCCTAGAATAGTGACAGCTCTGCTCTATCCCTCTCTGTACAGCCTAGAATAGTGACAGCTCCGCTCTATCCCTCTCTGTACAGCCTAGAATAGTGACAGCTCCGCTCTATCCCTCTGTACAGCCTAGAATAGTGACAGCTCCGCTCTATCCCTCTCTGTACAGACTAGAATAGTGACAGCTCCGCTCTATCCCTCTCTGTACAGCCTAGAATAGTGACAGCTCCGCTCTATCCCTCTCTGTACAGCCTAGAATAGTGACAGCTCCGCTCTATCCCTCTCTGTACAGCCTAGAATAGTGACAGCTCCTCTCTATCGCTCTCTGTACAGCCTAGAATAGTGACAGCTCCGCTCTATCCCTCTCTGTACAGCCTAGAATAGTGACAGCTCTGCTCTATCCCTCTCTGTACAGCCTAGAATAGTGACAGCTCCGCTCTATCCCTCTCTGTACAGCCTAGAATAATGACAGCTCCGCTCTATCCCTCTCTGTACAGCCTAGAATAGTGACAGCTCCTCTCTATCCATCTCTGTACACACTAGAATAGTGACAGCTCCGCTCTATCCATCTCTGTACAGACTAGAATAGTGACAGCTCCGCTCTATCCCTCTCTGTACAGCCTAGAATAGTGACAGCTCCGCTCTATCCCTCTCTGTACAGCCTAGAATAGTGACTGCTCCGCTCTATCCCTCTCTGTACAGCCTAGAACAGTGACAGCTCCGCTCTATCCATCTCTGTACAGCCTAGAATAGTGACAGCTCTGCTCTATCCATCTCTGTACAGCCTAGAATAGTGACAGCTCCGCTCTATTCCTCTCTGTACAGCCTAGAATAGTGACAGCACCGCTCTATCCCTCTCTGTACAGCCTAGAATAGTGACAGCTCCTCTCTATCCCTCTCTGTACAGCCTAGAATAGTGACAGCTCCTCTCTATCCATCTCTGTACACACTAGAATAGTGACAGCTCCGCTCTATCCATCTCTGTACAGACTAGAATAGTGACAGCTCCGCTCTATCCCTCTCTGTACAGCCTAGAATAGTGACAGCTCCGCTCTATCCCTCTCTGTACAGCCTAGAATAGTGACTGCTCCGCTCTATCCCTCTCTGTACAGCCTAGAACAGTGACAGCTCCGCTCTATCCATCTCTGTACAGCCTAGAATAGTGACAGCTCTGCTCTATCCATCTCTGTACAGCCTAGAATAGTGACAGCTCCGCTCTATCCCTCTCTCTACAGCCTAGAATAGTGACAGCTCCGCTCTATCCCTCTCTGTACAGCCTAGAATAGTGACAGCTCCGCTCTATCCATCTCTGTACAGCCTAGAATAGTGACAGCTCCGCTCTATTCCTCTCTGTACAGCCTAGAATAGTGACAGCACCGCTCTATCCCTCTCTGTACAGCCTAGAATAGTGACAGCTCTGCTCTATCCCTCTATGTACAGCCTAGAATAGTGACAGCTCCGCTCTATCCGTCTCTGTACAGCCTAGAATAGTGACAGCTCCGCTGTATCCCTCTGTACAGCCTAGAATAGTGACAGCTCCGCTCTATCCCTCTCTGTACAGCCTAGAATAGTGACAGCTCCGCTCTATCCCTCTATGTACAGCCTAGAATAGTGACAGCTCCGCTCTATCCCTCTCTGTACAGCCTAGAATAGTGACAGCTCCGCTCTATCCGTCTCTGTACAGCCTAGAATAGTGACAGCTCCGCTCTATCCCACTCTGTACAGCCTAGAATAGTGACAGCTCCGCTCTATCCCTCTGTACAGCCTAGAATAGTGACAGCTCCGCTCTATCCCTCTCTGTACAGCCTAGAATAGTGACAGCAGCTCCGCTCTATCCCTCTCTGTACAGCCTAGAATAGTGACAGCTCCGCTCTATCCCTCTCTGTACAGCCTAGAATAGTGACAGCAGCTCCGCTCTATCCATCTCTGTACAGCCTAGAATAGTGACAGCTCCGCTCTATCCATCTCTGTACAGCCTAGAATAGTGACAGCTCCGCTCTATCCATCTCTGTACAGCCTAGAATAGTGACAGCTCTGCTCTATCCCTCTCTGTACAGCCTAGAATAGTGACAGCTCCGCTCTATCCATCTCTGTACAGCCTAGAATAGTGACAGCTCCGCTCTATCCATCTCTGTACAGCCTAGAATAGTGACAGCTCCGCTCTATCCGTCTCTGTACAGCCTAGAATAGTGACAGCTCCGCTCTATCCCTCTCTGTACAGCCTAGAATAGTGACAGCTCCGCTCTATCCCTCTCTGTACAGCCTAGAATAGTGACAGCTCCGCTCTGTCCTGTACAGCCTAGAATAGTGACAGCTCCGCTCTATCCCTCTCTGTACAGCCTAGAATAGTGACAGCTCGGCTCTATCCCTCTCTGTACAGCCTAGAATAGTGACAGCTCCGCTCTATCCCTCTCTGTACAGCCTAGAATAGTGACAGCTCCGCTCTATCCCTCTCTGTACAGCCTAGAATAGTGACAGCTCCGCTCTATCCCTCTGTACAGCCTAGAATAGTGACAGCTCCGCTCTATCCCTCTCTGTACAGCCTAGAATAGTGACAGCTCCGCTCTATCCCTCTCTGTACAGCCTAGAATAGTGACAGCTCCGCTCTATCCCTCATTGTACAGCCTAGAATAGTGACAGCTCCGCTCTATCCCTCTCTGTACAGCCTAGAATAGTGACAGCTCCGCTCTATCCCTCTCTGTACAGCCTAGAATAGTGACAGCTCCGCTCTGTCCTGTACAGCCTAGAATAGTGACAGCTCCGCTCTATCCCTCTCTGTACAGCCTAGAATAGTGACAGCTCTGCTCTATCCCTCTCTGTACAGCCTAGAATAGTGACAGCTCCGCTCTATCCCTCTCTGTACAGCCTAGAATAGTGACAGCTCCGCTCTATCCATCTCTGTACAGACTAGAATAGTGACAGCTCCGCTCTATCCCTCTCTGTACAGCCTAGAATAGTGACAGCTCCGCTCTATCCCTCTCTGTACAGCCTAGAATAGTGACTGCTCCGCTCTATCCCTCTCTGTACAGCCTAGAACAGTGACAGCTCCGCTCTATCCATCTCTGTACAGCCTAGAATAGTGACAGCTCTGCTCTATCCATCTCTGTACAGCCTAGAATAGTGACAGCTCCGCTCTATCCCTCTCTGTACAGCCTAGAATAGTGACAGCTCCGCTCTATCCCTCTCTGTACAGCCTAGAATAGTGACAGCTCCGCTCTATTCCTCTCTGTACAGCCTAGAATAGTGACAGCACCGCTCTATCCCTCTCTGTACAGCCTAGAATAGTGACAGCACCGCTCTATCCCTCTCTGTACAGCCTAGAATAGTGACAGCTCCGGTGTATCCATCTCTGTACAGCCTAGAATAGTGACAGCTCCGCTCTATCCCTCTCTGTACAGCCTAGAATAGTGACAGCTCCGCTCTATCCCTCTCTGTACAGCCTAGAATAGTGACAGCTCCGCTCTATCCCTCTCTGTACAGCCTAGAATAGTGACAGCTCCGCTCTATCCCTCTCTGTACAGCCTAGAATAGTGACAGCTCCGCTCTATCCCTCTGTACAGCCTAGAATAGTGACAGCTCCGCTCTATCCGTCTCTGTACAGCCTAGAATAGTGACAGCTCCGCTCTATCCCTCTCTGTGCAGCCTAGAATAGTGACAGCTCCGCTCTATCCCTCTCTGTACAGCCTAGAATAGTGACAGCTCCGCTCTATCCCTCTCTGTACAGCCTAGAATAGTGACAGCTCCGCTCTATCCATCTCTGTACAGCCTAGAATAGTGACAGCTCTGCTCTATCCCTCTCTGTACAGCCTAGAATAGTGACAGCTCTGCTCTATCCCTCTCTGTACAGCCTAGAATAGTGACAGCTCCGCTCTATCCCTCTCTGTACAGCCTAGAATAGTGACAGCTCCGCTCTATCCCTCTCTGTACAGCCTAGAATAGTGACAGCTCCGCTCTATCCCTCTCTGTACAGCCTAGAATAGTGACAGCTCTGCTCTATCCGTCTCTGTACAGCCTAGAATAGTGACAGCTCCGCTCTATTCCTCTCTGTACAGCCTAGAATAGTGACAGCTCCGCTCTATCCGTCTCTGTACAGCCTAGAATAGTGACAGCTCCGCTCTATCCCTCTCTGTACAGCCTAGAATAGTGACAGCTCCGCTCTATCCGTCTCTGTACAGCCTAGAATAGTGACAGCTCCGCTCTATCCCTCTCTGTACAGCCTAGAATAGTGACAGCTCCGCTCTATCCATCTCTGTACAGCCTAGAATAGTGACAGCTCCGCTCTATCCATCTCTGTACAGCCTAGAATAGTGACAGCTCCGCTCTATCCCCCTCTGTACAGCCTAGAATAGTGACAGCTCCGCTCTATCCCTCTCTGTACAGCCTAGAATAGTGACAGCTCCGCTCTATCCATCTCTGTACAGCCTAGAATAGTGACAGCTCCGCTCTATCCCTCTCTGTACAGCCTAGAATAGTGACAGCTCCGCTCTATCCCTCTCTGTACAGCCTAGAATAGTGACAGCTCCGCTCTATCCCTCTCTGTACAGCCTAGAATAGTGACAGCTCCGCTCTATCCCTCTCTGTACAGCCTAGAATAGTGACAGCTCCGCTCTATCCCTCTGTACAGCCTAGAATAGTGACAGCTCCGCTCTATCCCTCTCTGTACAGCCTAGAATAGTGACAGCTCCGCTCTGTCCTGTACAGCCTAGAATAGTGACAGCTCCGCTCTATCCCTCTCTGTACAGCCTAGAATAGTGACAGCTCCGCTCTATCCCTCTCTGTACAGCCTAGAATAGTGACAGCTCCGCTCTATCCATCTCTGTACAGACTAGAATAGTGACAGCTCCGCTCTATCCCTCTCTGTACAGCCTAGAATAGTGACAGCTCCGCTCTATCCCTCTGTACAGCCTAGAATAGTGACAGCTCCGCTCTATCCCTCTCTGTACAGCCTAGAATAGTGACAGCTCCGCTCTATCCCTCTCTGTACAGCCTAGAATAGTGACAGCTCTGCTCTATCCATCTCTGTACAGCCTGGAATAGTGACAGCTCCGCTCTATCCCTCTCTGTACAGCCTAGAATAGTGACAGCTCCGCTCTATCCCTCTCTGTACAGCCTAGAATAGTGACAGCTCCGCTCTATCCCTCTCTGTACAGACTAGAATAGTGACAGCTCCGCTCTATCCGTCTCTGTACAGCCTAGAATAGTGACAGCTCCGCTCTATCCCTCTCTGTACAGCCTAGAATAGTGACAGCTCTGCTCTATCCCTCTCTGTACAGCCTAGAATAGTGACAGCTCCGCTCTATCCCTCTCTGTACAGACTAGAATAGTGACAGCTCCGCTCTATCCCTCTCTGTACAGCCTAGAATAGTGACAGCTCTGCTCTATCCCTCTCTGTACAGCCTAGAATAGTGACAGCTCCGCTCTATCCCTCTCTGTACAGCCTAGAATAGTGACAGCTCCGCTCTATCCATCTCTGTACAGACTAGAATAGTGACAGCTCCGCTCTATCCCTCTCTGTACAGCCTAGAATAGTGACAGCTCCGCTCTATCCCTCTGTACAGCCTAGAATAGTGACAGCTCCGCTCTATCCGTCTCTGTACAGCCTAGAATAGTGACAGCTCCGCTCTATCCCTCTCTGTACAGCCTAGAATAGTGACAGCTCTGCTCTATCCCTCTCTGTACAGCCTAGAATAGTGACAGCTCCGCTCTATCCCTCTCTGTACAGCCTAGAATAGTGACAGCTCCGCTCTATCCCTCTGTACAGCCTAGAATAGTGACAGCTCCGCTCTATCCCTCTCTGTACAGACTAGAATAGTGACAGCTCCGCTCTATCCCTCTCTGTACAGCCTAGAATAGTGACAGCTCCGCTCTATCCCTCTCTGTACAGCCTAGAATAGTGACAGCTCCGCTCTATCCCTCTCTGTACAGCCTAGAATAGTGACAGCTCCTCTCTATCGCTCTCTGTACAGCCTAGAATAGTGACAGCTCCGCTCTATCCCTCTCTGTACAGCCTAGAATAGTGACAGCTCTGCTCTATCCCTCTCTGTACAGCCTAGAATAGTGACAGCTCCGCTCTATCCCTCTCTGTACAGCCTAGAATAATGACAGCTCCGCTCTATCCCTCTCTGTACAGCCTAGAATAGTGACAGCTCCTCTCTATCCATCTCTGTACACACTAGAATAGTGACAGCTCCGCTCTATCCATCTCTGTACAGACTAGAATAGTGACAGCTCCGCTCTATCCCTCTCTGTACAGCCTAGAATAGTGACAGCTCCGCTCTATCCCTCTCTGTACAGCCTAGAATAGTGACTGCTCCGCTCTATCCCTCTCTGTACAGCCTAGAACAGTGACAGCTCCGCTCTATCCATCTCTGTACAGCCTAGAATAGTGACAGCTCTGCTCTATCCATCTCTGTACAGCCTAGAATAGTGACAGCTCCGCTCTATTCCTCTCTGTACAGCCTAGAATAGTGACAGCACCGCTCTATCCCTCTCTGTACAGCCTAGAATAGTGACAGCTCCTCTCTATCCCTCTCTGTACAGCCTAGAATAGTGACAGCTCCTCTCTATCCATCTCTGTACACACTAGAATAGTGACAGCTCCGCTCTATCCATCTCTGTACAGACTAGAATAGTGACAGCTCCGCTCTATCCCTCTCTGTACAGCCTAGAATAGTGACAGCTCCGCTCTATCCCTCTCTGTACAGCCTAGAATAGTGACTGCTCCGCTCTATCCCTCTCTGTACAGACTAGAATAGTGACAGCTCTGCTCTATCCCTCTCTGTACAGACTAGAATAGTTACAGCTCCGCTCTATCCCTCTCTGTACAGCCTAGAATAGTGACAGCTCCGCTCTATCCCTCTCTGTACAGCCTAGAATAGTGACAGCTCCGCTCTATCCCTCATTGTACAGCCTAGAATAGTGACAGCTCCGCTCTATCCCTCTCTGTACAGCCTAGAATAGTGACAGCTCCGCTCTATCCCTCTCTGTACAGCCTAGAATAGTGACAGCTCCGCTCTGTCCTGTACAGCCTAGAATAGTGACAGCTCCGCTCTATCCCTCTCTGTACAGCCTAGAATAGTGACAGCTCTGCTCTATCCCTCTCTGTACAGCCTAGAATAGTGACAGCTCCGCTCTATCCCTCTCTGTACAGCCTAGAATAGTGACAGCTCCGCTCTATCCCTCTCTGTACAGCCTAGAATAGTGACAGCTCCGCTCTATCCCTCATTGTACAGCCTAGAATAGTGACAGCTCCGCTCTATCCCTCTCTGTACAGCCTAGAATAGTGACAGCTCCGCTCTATCCCTCTCTGTACAGCCTAGAATAGTGACAGCTCCGCTCTGTCCTGTACAGCCTAGAATAGTGACAGCTCCGCTCTATCCCTCTCTGTACAGCCTAGAATAGTGACAGCTCTGCTCTATCCCTCTCTGTACAGCCTAGAATAGTGACAGCTCCGCTCTATCCCTCTCTGTACAGCCTAGAATAGTGACAGCTCCGCTCTATCCCTCTCTGTACAGCCTAGAATAGTGACAGCTCTGCTCTATCCCTCTATGTACAGCCTAGAATAGTGACAGCTCTGCTCTATCCCTCTCTGTACAGCCTAGAATAGTGACAGCTCCGCTCTATCCCTCTCTGTACAGCCTAGAATAGTGACAGCTCCGCTCTATCCCTCTCTGTACAGCCTAGAATAGTGACAGCTCCGCTCTATCCCTCTCTGTACAGCCTAGAATAGTGACTGCTCCGCTCTATCCCTCTCTGTACAGCCTAGAATAGTGACAGCTCCGCTCTATCCTTCTCTGTACAGCCTAGAATAGTGACAGCTCCGCTCTATCCCTCTCTGTACAGCCTAGAATAGTGACAGCTCCGCTCTATCCCTCTCTGTACAGCCTAGAATAGTGACAGCTCCGCTCTATCCCTCTCTGTACAGCCTAGAATAGTGACAGCTCTGCACTATCCTTCTCTGTACAGCCTAGAATAGTGACAGCTCCGCTCTATCCCTCTCTGTACAGCCTAGAATAGTGACAGCTCCGCTCTATCCCTCTCTGTACAGCCTAGAATAGTGACAGCTCTGCTCTATCCCTCTGTGTACAGACTAGAATAGTGACAGCTCCGCTCTATCCCTCTCTGTACAGACTAGAATAGTTACAGCTCCGCTCTATCCCTCTCTGTACAGCCTAGAATAGTGACAGCTCCGCTCTATCCCTCTCTGTACAGCCTAGAATAGTGACAGCTCCGCTCTATCCCTCTCTGTACAGCCTAGAATAGTGACAGCTCCGCTCTATCCGTCTCTGTACAGCCTAGAATAGTGACAGCTCCGCTCTATCCCTCTCTGTACAGCCTAGAATAGTGACAGCTCCGCTCTATCCCTCTCTGTACAGCCTAGAATAGTGACAGCTCCGCTCTATCCCTCTCTGTACAGCCTAGAATAGTGACAGCTCCGCTCTATCCCTCTCTGTACAGCCTAGAATAGTGACAGCTCCGCTCTATCCCTCTCTGTACAGCCTAGAATAGTGACAGCACCGCTCTATCCCTCTCTGTACAGCCTAGAATAGTGACAGCTCCGCTCTATCCCTCTCTGTACAGCCTAGAATAGTGACAGCTCCGCTCTATCCCTCTCTGTACAGCCTAGAATAGTGACAGCTCCGCTCTATCCCTCTCTGTACAGCCTAGAATAGTGACAGCTCCGCTCTATCCCTCTCTGTACAGCCTAGAATAGTGACAGCTCCGCTCTATCCCTCTCTGTACAGCCTAGAATAGTGACAGCTCCGCTCTATCCCTCTCTGTACAGCCTAGAATAGTGACAGCTCCGCTCTATCCCTCTCTGTACAGCCTAGAATAGTGACAGCTCCGCTCTATCCCTCTCTGTACAGCCTAGAATAGTGACAGCTCCGCTCTATCCCTCTCTGTACAGCCTAGAATAGTGACAGCTCCGCTCTATCCCTCTGTGTACAGACTAGAATAGTGACAGCTCTGCTCTATCCCTCTCTGTACAGACTAGAATAGTGACAGCTCTGCTCTATCCCTCTCTGTACAGACTAGAATAGTTACAGCTCCGCTCTATCCCTCTCTGTACAGCCTAGAATAGTTACAGCTCCGCTCTATCCCTCTCTGTACAGCCTAGAATAGTGACAGCTCCGCTCTATCCCTCTCTGTACAGCCTAGAATAGTGACAGCTCCGCTCTATCCGTCTCTGTACAGCCTAGAATAGTGACAGCTCCGCTCTATCCCTCTCTGTACAGCCTAGAATAGTGACAGCTCCGCTCTATCCCTCTCTGTACAGCCTAGAATAGTGACAGCTCCGCTCTATCCCTCTCTGTACAGCCTAGAATAGTGACAGCTCCGCTCTATCCCTCTCTGTACAGCCTAGAATAGTGACAGCTCCGCTCTATCCGTCTCTGTACAGCCTAGAATAGTGACAGCTCCTCTCTATCCCTCTATGTACAGCCTAGAATAGTGACAGCTCCGCTCTATCCCTCTGTACAGCCTAGAATAGTGACAGCTCCGCTCTATCCGTCTCTGTACAGCCTAGAATAGTGACAGCTCCGCTCTATCCCTCTCTGTACAGCCTAGAATAGTGACAGCTCCGCTCTATCCCTCTCTGTACAGCCTAGAATAGTGACAGCTCTGCTCTATCCCTCTCTGTACAGCCTAGAATAGTGACAGCTCCGCTCTATCCCTCTCTGTACAGCCTAGAATAGTGACAGCTCCGCTCTATCCCTCTCTGTACAGCCTAGAATAGTGACAGCTCTGCTCTATCCATCTCTGTACAGCCTAGAATAGTGACAGCTCCGTTCTATCCCTCTCTGTACAGCCTAGAATAGTGACAGCTCCGCTCTATCCCTCTCTGTACAGCCTAGAATAGTGACAGCTCCGCTCTATCCGTCTCTGTACAGCCTAGAATAGTGACAGCTCCTCTCTATCCCTCTATGTACAGCCTAGAATAGTGACAGCTCCGCTCTATCCCTCTCTGTACAGCCTAGAATAGTGACAGCTCCGCTCCATCCGTCTCTGTACAGCCTAGAATAGTGACAGCTCCGCTCTATCCATCTCTGTACAGCCTAGAATAGTGACAGCTCCGCTCTAACCCTCTCTGTACAGCCTAGAATAGTGACAGCTCCGCTCTATCCGTCTCTGTACAGCCTAGAATAGTGACAGCACCCCACCACTAGGGGGCACATAAATACTATAACTATACTGGACCTCACCACTAGGGGGCACATAAATACTATAACTATACAGGACCTAACCACTAGGGGGCACATAATCCTATAACTATACAGGACCTCACCACTAGGGGGCACATAATACTATAACTATACAGGACCTCACCACTAGGGGGCACATAAATAGTATAACTATACAGGACCCCACCACTAGGGGGCACATAAATACTATAACTATACAGGACCTCACCACTAGGGGGCACATATATACTATAACTATACAGGACCTCACCACTAGGGGGCACATAATACTATAACTATACAGGACCCCACCACTAGGGGCACATAAATACTATAACTATACAGGACCTCACCACTAGGGGGCACATATATACTATAACTATACAGGACCTCACCACTAGGGGGCACATAAATACTATATCTATACAGGACCTCACCACTAGGGGGCACATAAATACTATAACTATACAGGACCTCACCACTAGGAGGCACATCATACTATAACTATACAGGACCTCACCACAAGGGGCACATAAATACTATAACTATACAGGACCTCACCACTAGGGGGCACATAATACTATAACTATACAGGACCCCACCACTAGGGGGCACATAAATACTATAACTATACAGGACCTCACCACTAGGGGGCACATAAATACTATAACTATACAGGACCTCACCAATAGGGGGCACATAATCCTATAACTATACAGGACCCCACCACTAGGGGGCACATAAATACTATAACTATACAGGACCTCACCACTAGGGGGCACATAATACTATAACTATACAGGACCCCACCACTAGGGGGCACATAAATACTATAACTATACAGGACCTCACCACTAGGGGGCACATAATACTATAACTATACAGGACCTCACCACTAGGGGGCACATAAATAGTATAACTATACAGGACCTCACCACTAGGGGGCACATAAATACTAGAACTATACAGCACCCCACCACTAGGGGGGACATAAATACTAGAACTATACAGGACCTCACCACTAGGGTGCACATAAATACTATAACTATACAGGACCTCACCACTAGGGGCACATAAATACTATAACTATACAGGACCTCACCACTAGGGGGCACATAAATACTATAACTATACAGGACCCCACCACTAGGGGCACATAATACTATAACTATACAGCACCTCACCACTAGGGGGCACATAAATACTATAACTATACAGGACCTCACCACTAGGGGCACATAAATACTATAACTATACAGGACTTCACCACTAGGGGGCACATAAATACTATAACTATACAGGACCTCACCACTAGGGGGCACATAATACTATAACTATACAGGACCTCACCACTAGGGGGCACATACATACTATAACTATACAGGACCTCACCACTAGGGGGCACATATATACTATAACTATACAGGACCTCACCACTAGGGGCACATAAATACTATAACTATACAGGACTTCACCACTCGGGGGCACATAAATACTATAACTATACAGGACCTCACCACTAGGGGGCACATAATACTATAACTATACAGGACCTCACCACTAGGGGGCACATACATACTATAACTATACAGGACCTCACCACTAGGGGGCACATATATACTATAACTATACAGGACCCCACCACTAGGGGGCACATAAATACTATAACTATACATGACCTCACCACTAGGGGGCACATAAATACTATAACTATACAGGACCTCACCACTAGGGGGCACATAAATACTATAACTATACAGGACCTCACCACTAGGGGGCACATAATACTATAACTATACAGGACCTCACCACTAGGAGGCACATAATACTATAACTATACAGGACCTCACCACTAGGGGGGCACATAAATAGTATAACTATACAGGACCTCACCACTAGGGGGCACCCAAATACTATAACTATACAGGACCCCATCACTAGGGGGCACATAATACTATAACTATACAGCACCTCACCGCTAGTGGGCACCAAAATACTATAACTATAGAGGACCTCACCACTAGAGGGCACATAATACTATAACTATACAGGACCTCACCACTAGGGGGCACATATATACTATAACTATACAGGACCTCACCACTAGGGGGCACATAATACTATAACTATAGAGGACCCCACCACTAGGGGGCACATTAATACTATAACTATACAGGACCTCACCACTAGGGGGCACATTATACTATAACTATACAGCACCCCACCACTAGGGGGCACATAATACTATAACTATACAGCACCTCACCACTAGGGGGCACATAAATACTATAACTATACAGGACCTCACCACTAGGGGGCACATAAATACTATAACTATACAGGACCTCCCCACTAGGGGGCACATAATACTATAATTATACAGGACCCCACCACTAGGGGGCACATAAATAGTATAACTATACAGGACCTCACCACTAGGGGGCACATAATACTATAACTATACAGGACCTCACCACTAGGGGGCACATAAATACTATAACTATACAGGACCTCACCACTAGGGGGCACATAAATACTATAACTATACAGGACCTCCCCACTAGGGGGCACATAATACTATAATTATACAGGACCCCACCACTAGGGGGCACATAAATAGTATAACTATACAGGACCTCACCACTAGGGGGCACATAAATACTATAACTATACAGGACCTCACCACTAGGGGGCACATAATACTATAATTATACAGGACCCCACCACTAGGGGGCACATAAATACTATAACTATACAGGACCCCACCACTAGGGGGCACATAAATACTATAACTATACAGCACCTCACCACTAGGGGGGCACATAAATACTATAACTATACAGGACCTCACCACTAGGGGGCACATAAATACTATAACTATACAGGACCTCACCACTAGGGGGGCACATAATACTATAACTATACAGGACCTCACCACTAGGGGGCACATAAATACTATAACTATACAGGACCTCACCACTAGGGGGCACATAAATACTATAACTATACAGGACCTCACCACTAGGGGGCACATACATACTATAACTATACAGGACCCCACCACTAGGGGGCACATAATACTATAACTATACAGGACCTCACCACTAGAGCGCACATAATACTATAACTATACAGGACCTCACCACTAGGGGGCACATAAATACTATAACTATACAGGACCTCACCACTAGGGGGCACATAATACTATAACTATACAGGACCTCACCACTAGGGGGCACATAAATACTATAACTATACAGGACCTCACCACTAGGGGGCACATAATACTATAACTATACAGGACCTCACCACTAGGGGGCACATAAATACTATAACTATACAACACCCCACCACTAGGGGGCACATAATACTATAACTATACAGGACCCCACCACTAGGGGGCACGTAATACTATAACTATACAGGACCTCGCCACTAGAGGGCACATAATACTATAACTATACAGGACCTCACCACTAGGGGGCACATAAATACTATAACTATACAGGACCTCACCACTAGGGGGCACATAATACTATAACTATACAGGACCTCACCACTAGGGGGCACATAATAGTATAACTATACAGGACCTCACCACTAGGGGGCACATAAATACTATAACTATACAGGACCTCACCACTAGGGGGCACATAATACTATTACTATACAGGACCTCACCACTAGAGGGCACATAAATACTATAACTATACAGGACCTCACCACTAGGGGGCACATAATACTATAACTATACAGGACCTCACCACTAGGGGGCACATAAATACTATAACTATACAGGACCTCACCACTAGGGGACACATAATACTATAACTATACAGGACCTCACCACTAGGGGGCACATAATACTATAACTATACAGGACCTCACCACTAGAGGGCACATAATACTATAACTATACAGGACCTCACCACTAGGGGGCACATAATACTATAACTATACAGGACCTCACCACTAGGAGGCACATAAATACCATAACTATACAGGACCTCACCACTAGGGGGCACATAAATACTATAACTATACAGGACCCCACCACTAGGGGGCACATAATACTATAACTATCCAGGACCCCACCACTAGGGGGCACATAATACTATAACTATACAGGACCCCACCAATAGGGGGCACATAAATACTATAACTATACAGGACCTCACCACTAGGGGGCACATAAATACTATAACTATACAGGACCTCACCACTAGGGGGCACATAATACTATAACTATACAGGACCCCACCAATAGGGGGCACATAAATACTATAACTATACAGGACCTCACCACTAGGGGGCACATAAATACTATAACTATACAGGACCTCACCACTAGGGGGCACATAATACTATAACTATACAGCACCTCACCACTAGGGGGCACATAAATACTATAACTATACAGGACCCCACCACTAGGGGGCACATAAATACTATAACTATACAGGACCCCACCACTAGGGGGCACATAAATACTATAACTATACAGGACCTCACCACTAGGGGGCACATAATACTATAACTATACAGGACCTCACCACTAGGGGGCACATAATACTATAACTATACAGCACCTCACCACTAGGGGCACATAAATACTATAACTATACAGGACCTCACCACTAGGGGGCACATAAATACTATAACTATACAGGACCTCACCACTAGGAGGCACATAATACTATAACTATCCAGGACCCCACCACTAGGGGGCACATAAATACTATAACTATACAGGACCTCACCACTAGGGGACACATAATACTATAACTATACAGGACCCCACCACTAGGGGGCACATAAATACTATAACTATACAGGACCTCACCACTACGGGGCACATATATACTATAACTATACAGCACCTCACCACTAGGGGCACATAAATACTATAACTATACAGGACCTCACCACTAGAGGGCACATAATACTATAACTATACAGGACCCCACCACTAGGGGGCACATAAATACTATAACTATACAACACCCCACCACTAGGGGGCACATAAATACTATAACTATACAGGACCCCACCACTAGGGGGCACATAATACTATAACTACACAGGACCTCACCACTAGGGGGCACATAAATACTATAACTATACAGGACCCCACCACTAGGAGGCACATAAATACTATAACTATACAGGACCCCACCACTAGGGGGCACATAAATACAATAACTATACAGCACCTCACCACTAGGGGGCACATAAATACTATAACTATACAGGACCTCACCACTAGGGGACACATAATACTATAACTATACAGGACCCCACCACTAGGGGGCACATATATACTATAACTATACAGGACCTCACCACTAGGGGGCACATATATACTATAACTATACAGGACCCCACCACTAGGGGGCACATAATACCAATACTATACAGGACCCCACCACTAGAGGGCACATAATACTATAACTATACAGGACCTCACCACTAGGGGGCACATAAATACTATAACTATACAGGACCTCACCACTAGGGGGCACATAAATACTATAACTATACAGGACCTCACCACTAGGGGGCACATATATACTATAACTATACAGGACCTCACCACTAGGGGGCACATAAATACTATAACTATACAGGACCTCACCACTAGGGGGCACATATATACTATAACTATACAGGACCTCACCACTAGGGGGCACATGAATACTATAACTATACAGGACCTCACCACTAGGGGGCACATATATACTATAACTATACAGGACCTCACCACTAGGGGGCACATAAATACTATAACTATACAGGACCTCACCACTAGGGGGCACATATATACTATAACTATACAGGACCTCACCACTAGGGGGCACATAAATACTATAACTATACAGGACCTCACCACTAGGGGGCACATAATCCTATAACTATACAGGACCTCACCACTAGGTGGCACATATATACTATAACTATACAGGACCTCACCACTAGGGGGCACATAATACTATAACTACACAGGACCTCACCACTAGGGGGCACATAATACTATAACTATACAGGACCTCACCACTAGGGGGCACATAAATACTATAACTATACAGGACCTCACCACTACGGGGCACATATATACTATAACTATACAGGACCTCACCACTAGGGGGCACATATATACTATAACTATACAGGACCCCACCACTAGGGGGCACATAATACCAATACTATACAGGACCCCACCACTAGAGGGCACATAATACTATAACTATACAGGACCTCACCACTAGGGGGCACATAAATACTATAACTATACAGGACCTCACCACTAGGGGGCACATATATACTATAACTATACAGGACCTCACCACTAGGGGGCACATATATACTATAACTATACAGGACCCCACCACTAGGGGGCACATAATACCAATACTATACAGGACCCCACCACTAGAGGGCACATAATACTTTAACTATACAGGACCTCACCACTAGGGGGCACATAATACTATAACTATACAGGACCTCACCACTAGGGGGCACATAAATACTATAACTATACAGGACCTCACCACTAGGGGGCACATAATACTATAACTATACAGGACCTCACCACTAGGGGGCACATAAATACTATAACTATACAGGACCTCACCACTAGGGGGCACATATATACTATAACTATACAGGACCTCACCACTAGGGGGCACATAAATACTATAACTATACAGGACCTCACCACTAGGGGGCACATATATACTATAACTATACAGGACCTCACCACTAGGGGGCACATATATACTATAACTATACAGGACCTCACCACTAGGGGGCACATAAATACTATAACTATACAGGACCTCACCACTAGGGGGCACATATATACTATAACTATACAGGACCTCACCACTAGGGGGCACATAAATACTATAACTATACAGGACCTCACCACTAGGGGGCACATAAATACTATAACTATACAGGACCTCACCACTAGGGGGCACATATATACTATAACTATACAGGACCTCACCACTAGGGGGCACATATATACTATAACTATACAGGACCTCACCACTAGGGGGCACATAAATACTATAACTAAACAGGACCTCACCACTAGGGGGCACATAAATACTATAACTATACAGGACCTCACCACTAGGGGGCACATAAATACTATAACTATACAGGACCTCACCACTAGGGGGCACATAAATACTATAACTATACAGGACCTCACCACTAGGAGGCACATATATACTATAACTATACAGGACCTCACCACTAGGGGGCACATAAATACTATAACTATACAACACCCCACCACTAGGGGGCACATAATACTATAACTACACAGGACCTCACCACTAGGGGGCACATAAATACTATAACTATACAGGACCCCACCACTAGGGGGCACATAAATACTATAACTAAACAGGACCTCACCACTAGGGGGCACATAAATACTATAACTATACAGGACCTCACCACTAGGGGGCACATAAATACTATAACTATACAGGACCTCACCACTAGGGGGCACATACATACTATAACTATACAGGACCCCACCACTAGGGGGCACATATATACTATAACTATACAGGACCTCACCACTAGGGGGCACATATATACTATAACTATACAGGACCTCACCACTAGGGGGCACATAAATACTATAACTATACAGGACCTCACCACTAGGGGGCACATATATACTATAACTATACAGGACCTCACCACTAGGGGGCACATAAATACTATAACTATACAGGACCTCACCACTAGGGGGCACATATATACTATAACTATACAGGACCTCACCACTAGGGGGCACATAAATACTATAACTATACAGGACCTCACCACTAGGGGGCACATATATACTATAACTATACCGGACCTCACCACTAGGGGGCACATATATACTATAACTATACAGGACCTCACCACTAGGGGGCACATATATACTATAACTATACAGGACCTCACCACTAGGGGGCACATAATACTATAACTACACAGGACCTCACCACTAGGGGGCACATAAATACTATAACTATACAGGACCTCACCACTAGGGGGCACATAAATACTATAACTATACAGCACCTCACCACTAGAGGGCACATATATACTATAACTATACAGGACCTCACCACTAGGGGGCACATAAATACTATAACTAAACAGGACCTCACCACTAGGGGGCACATAAATACTATAACTATACAGGACCTCACCACTAGGGGGCACATAAATACTATAACTATACAGGACCTCACCACTAGGGGGCACATAAATACTATAACTATACAGGACCTCACCACTAGGAGGCACATATATACTATAACTATACAGGACCTCACCACTAGGGGGCACATAAATACTATAACTATACAACACCCCACCACTAGGGGGCACATAATACTATAACTACACAGGACCTCACCACTAGGGGGCACATAAATACTATAACTAAACAGGACCTCACCACTAAGGGGCACATAAATACTATAACTATACAGGACCTCACCACTAGGGGGCACATAAATACTATAACTATACAGGACCTCACCACTAGGGGGCACATACATACTATAACTATACAGGACCCCACCACTAGGGGGCACATATATACTATAACTATACAGCACCTCACCACTAGGGGGCACATAAATACTATAACTATACAGGACCTCACCACTAGGGGCACATAAATACTATAACTATACAGGACCTCACCACTAGAGGGCACATAATACTATAACTATACAGGACCTCACCACTAGGGGGCACATAAATACTATAACTATACAGGACCTCACCACTAGGGGCACATAAATACTATAACTATACAGGACCTCACCACTAGGGGGCACATAATACTATAACTATACAGGACCTCACCACTAGGGGGCACATAAATACTATAACTATACAGGACCTCACCACTAGAGGGCACATAATACTATAACTATACAGGACCTCACCACTAGGGGGCACATAAATACTATAACTATACAGGACCTCACCACTAGGGGACACATAAATACTATAACTAAACAGGACCTCACCACTAGGGGGCACATAAATACTATAACTATACAGGACCTCACCACTAGGGGGCACATAAATACTATAACTATACAGGACCTCACCACTAGGGGGCACATACATACTATAACTATACAGGACCCCACCACTAGGGGGCACATATATACTATAACTATACAGCACCTCACCACAAGGGGGCACATAAATACTATAACTATACAGGACCTCACCACTAGGGGCACATAAATACTATAACTATACAGGACCTCACCACTAGAGGGCACATAATACTATAACTATACAGGACCTCACCACTAGGGGGCACATAAATACTATAACTATACAGCACCTCACCACTAGGGGCACATAAATACTATAACTATACAGGACCTCACCACTAGAGGGCACATAATACTATAACTATACAGGACCTCACCACTAGGGGGCACATAATACTATAACTATACAGGACCTCACCACTAGGAGGCACATAAATACTATAACTATACAGGACCTCACCACTAGGGGGCACATAAATACTATAACTATACAGGACCTCACCACTAGGGGGCACATAAATACTATAACTATACAGGACCTCACCACTAGGGGGCACATAAATACTATAACTATACAGGACCTCACCACTAGGGGGCACATAAATACTATAACTATACAGGACCTCACCACTAGGGGGCACATAAATACTATAACTATACAGGACCTCACCACTAGGGGGCACATAATACTATAACTATACAGGACCTCACCACTAGGGGGCACATAAATACTATAACTATACAGGACCTCACCACTAGGGGCACATAAATACTATAACTATACAGGACCTCACCACTAGAGGGCACATAATACTATAACTATACAGGACCTCACCACTAGGGGGCACATAAATACTATAACTATACAGGACCTCACCACTAGGGGGCACATAATACTATAACTATACAGGACCTCACCACTAGGAGGCACATAAATACTATAACTATACAGGACCTCACCACTAGGGGGCACATAAATACTATAACTATACAGGACCTCACCACTAGGGGGCACATAAATACTATAACTATACAGGACCTCACCACTAGGGGGCACATAAATACTATAACTATACAGGACCTCACCACTAGGGGGCACATATATACTATAACTATACAGGACCTCACCACTAGGGGGCACATAAATACTATAACTATACAGGACCTCACCACTAGGGGGCACATAAATACTATAACTATACAGGACCCCACCACTAGGGGGCACATAAATACTATAACTATACAGGACCCCACCACTAGGGGGCACATAATACTATAATTATACAGGACCTCACCACTAGGGGGCACATAAATACTATAACTATACAGCACCTCACCACTAGGGGGCACATATATACTATAACTATACAGGACCTCACCACTAGGGGGCACATAAATACTATAACTATACAGGACCTCACCACTAGGGGGCACATAAATACTATAACTATACAGGACCCCACCACTAGGGGGCACATAAATACTATAACTATACAGGACCCCACCACTAGGGGACACATAAATACTATAACTATACAGGACCTCACCACTAGGGGGCACATAATACTATAACTATACAGGACCTCACCACTAGGGGGCACATATATACTATAACTATACAGGACCCCACCACTAGGGGGCACATAAATACTATAACTATACAGCAACTCAACACTATATAAATAAATAATAAATAAACAAATAAAAAAAAAAAACAATCGTGTGGTTTTCCTCCAGATATGTCCAGCTGAAAATTCCCAGCTCCATACTCGGTCCTTGTTTCCTGGGTGTATTCCTGGTCCTTCCATGTCACCCTGGATCCCTTCTCCCGGAATGTGCCTCCTCCTCTTCCTGATTGCACCGATGTCTTGGAAGTGCAGGAGATCCTGGACATGACATTAGAGGGAAACGCTTCTTTCTTATTGACTGGCAGGGGTTTGGGGCGGGGTAGAGATCTTGTGTCTCTGAAGACAACATTCTGGGACCGCATTGTTCTTCAAAGGTTTCTTCAGGCCAAGAAAAGAGGCAGAAGGGGGGGTGGGGAGGAGGGGAGTGCTGTCATGGGTGCTCCTGCGCCCCATGTCTCAGGTTGCACCTGTGCACCTCCATGTCACGGCACTCCGTTGCGGCGGCGCACCCAAAATTTAAAGGGCCAGCGTGCCTCTAATTGGAACTGTCCAGTGGCTGTCCTGATATGTAGCCTGCCTCCTCCTTTGTCTCCTGCCTCCTCCTTTGTCGCCTGCCTCCCCCTTTGTCGCCTGCCTCCCCCTTTGTCGCCTGCCTCCCCCTTTGTCGCCTGCCTCCTCCTTTGTCGGCTGCTTCTTCCTCTTCCCATACATGCACGTGGAGGCCACACTCACCGCTTACACGTTTTTTGGCCTGTTTTTAAGCAGTCTGTCAAAAAACAGATTGCTTAAAAACGGGCCAAAAACACGTTCAAAATGCCACGTGTGCCATTACCCATAGACACATAGAGGACACATACACTACTGAGCCTCATCAGGAGCATGCCTAGCGGCTGTAAAGAAGTCATACAGGCACGTGGAGGCCACACACAATACTGAGCCTCATCAGGAGCATGCTGAGGTGTTGTAAGGAGGTCATACAGGCACGTGGAGGCCACACACAATACTGAGCCTCATCAGGAGCATGCCGAAGTGTTGTAGGGAGGTCATACAGGCACGTGGAGGCCACACACACTACTGAGCCTCATCAGGAGCATGCCCAGGTGTTGTAGGTGATCATACAGGAATGTGGAGGCCACACACATTACTGAGCCTTACCAGGAGCATGCTGAGGTGTTGGAGGGAGGTCATATAGACACGTGGAGGCCACACACAATACTGAGCCTCATCAGGAGCATTCTCAGGTGTTGTAGGGAGGTCATACAGGCACGTGGAGGCCACATACACTGCTGACCTCATCAGGCGAATGCCCATGTGTTGTAGGGAGGTCATACAGGCACGTGCAGGCCACACACAATACTGAGCCTTACCAGGAGCATGCCGAGGTGTTGTAGGGAGGTCATACAGGCACTTGGAGGCCACACACCATATTGAGCCTCATCAGGAGCATTCTCAGGTGTTGTAGGGAGGTCATACAGGCACGTGGAGGCCACAGACACTACTGAGCTTCATCAGTAGCATGTCCAGGAATTGTAGGGAGATCATAGAGGCACGTGGAGGCCACACATTACTGAGCCTCATCAGGAGCAGCCCAGGTGTTGTAGGGAGATCATACAGGCACGTGGAGGCCACACACATCACTGAGCCTTACTAGGAGCATGCCGAGGCGTTGTAGGGAGGTCATACAGGCACGTGGAGGCCACCTACACTACTGGGCCTCATCAGTAGCATGTCCAGAATTTGTAGGGAGGTCAAAGAGGCACGTGGAGGCCACACACTACTGAGCATCATCAGGAGCATGCCAAGGTGTTGTATGGAGGTCATACAGGTACATTGAGGCCACACATTACTGAGCCTCATCAGAAGCATGCCCAGGCATTGTAGGGAGGTCATACAGGCACGTGGAGGCCGCACACACTACTGAGCCTCATCAGGAGCATGCCAAGGCATTGTAGGGAGGTCATACAGGCACGTGGACTCCGCACACACTACTGAGCCTCATCAGGACCATGCAGAGATGTTGCAAGGAGGCCATACAGGCAGGTGGGGCCCATACACAATACTAAGCCTCATCAGGAGCATGTCCAGGTGTTGTATGGAGGTCATACAGGCACGTGGAGGCCACACAAACTACTGAGCCTCATCAGGAGAATGCCAACGTGTTGTAGGGAGGTCATACAGGCATGTGGAGGCCACACATTACTGAGCCTCATCAGAAGCATGCCCAGGTGTTGTATGGAGGTCATACAGGTACATGGAGGCCACACATTACTAAGCCTCATCAGGAGCATGTCCAGGCATTGTAGGGAGGTCATACAGGCACGTGGAGGCCGCCTACACTACTGAGCCTCATCAGGAGCATGCCAAGGCGTTGTAAGAAGGTCATACAGGCAGTTGGGGCCCACACACAATACTGAGCCTCATCAGGAGCATGTCCAGGTGTTGTATGGAGGTCATACAGGCACGTGGAGGCCACACACACTACTGAGCCTCATCAGGAGAATGCCAAGGTGTTGTAGGGAGGTCATACAGGCACGTGGAGTCCGCACACACTACTGAGCCTCATCAGGAGCATGCCGAGGTGTTGTAAGGAGGTCATACAGGCAGGTGAGGGCCACATACAATACTGATCCTCATCAGGAGCATGTCCAGGTGTTGTATGAAGGTCATACAGGCACATGGAGGCCACACACACTACTACACCTCATCAGGAGCATGCCAAGGTGTTTCAGAGAGTTCATACAGGCATGTGGAGGCCACACCCAATACTGAGTCTCATCAGGAGAATGCCAGGCGTTGTAGGGAGGTCATACAGGCACGTGGAGGCCACACACAATACTGACCTCATCAGGAGCATGCCGAGGTGTTGTAGGGAGGTCATACAGGCATGTGGAGGCCACACACACACTACTGAGCCTCATCAGGAGCATGCTCAGGTGTTGTAGGTGGTCATACAGGCACGTGGAGGCCACACACATTACTGAGCCTTACCAGGAGCATGCCGAGGTGTTGTAGGGAGATCATACAGGCATGTGGAGGTCACACACAATACTGACCTCATCAGGAGCATGCCCAAGTGTTGTAGGTGGTCATACAGGCATGTGGAGTCCGCACACACTACTGAGCCTTACCAGGACCATGCCGAGGTGTTGTAGGGAGGTCATACAGGCACGTGGAGGCCTCACACACTACTGAGCCTCATCAGTAGCATGTCCAGGAATTTTAGAGAAGTCATACAGACACGTGGAGGTCACACACTACTGAGCCTCATCAGGAGCATGCCCAGGCGTTGTAGGGAGGTGATACAGGCATGTGGAGTCCACACATTACTGAGCCCCATCCGGAGCATGTCCAAAAATTGTAGGGAGGTCATAGAGGCACGTGGAGGCCACACACTACTGAGCCTCATCAGGAGCATGCCCAGGTGTTGTATGGAGGTCATTCAGGTACATGGAGGCCACACATTACTAAGCCTCAGCAGGAGCATGCCCAGGCATTGTAGGGAGGTCATACAGGCACGTGGAGGCCGCACACACTACTGAGCCTCATCAGGAGCATGCCGAGGTGGTGTAGGGAGGTCATACAGGCATGTGGAGGCCACAAATTACTGGGCCTTATCAGGAGAATGCGAGGTGTTGTAGGGAGGTCATACAGGCATATGGAGGCCACACCCAATACTGAGCCTCATCAGGAGAATGCCCAGGCGTTGTAGGGAGGTCATACAGGCACGTGGAGGCCACACACAATACTGACCTCATCAGGAGCATGCCAAGTTGTTGTTGGGAGGTCATAAAGGCATGTGGAGGCCACACACACTACTGAGCCTCATCAGGAGCATGCCCCGGTGTTGTAGGTGGTCATACAGGCACGTGGAGGCCACACACATCACTGAGCCTTACTAGGAGCATGCCGAGGCGTTGTAGGGAGGTCATACAGGCACGTGGAGGCCACATACACTACTGGGCCTCATCAGTAGCATGTCCAGGATTTGTAGGGAGGTCAAAGAGGCACGTGGAGGCCACACACTACTGAGCATCATCAGGAGCATGCCAAGGTGTTGTATGGAGGTCATACAGGTACATTGAGGCCACACATTACTGAGCCTCATCAGAAGCATGCCCAGGCATTGTAGGGAGGTCATACAGGCACGTGGAGGCCGCACACACTACTGAGCCTCATCAGGAGCATGCCAAGGCATTGTAGGGAGGTCATACAGGCACGTGGACTCCGCACACACTACTGAGCCTCATCAGGACCATGCAGAGATGTTGCAAGGAGGCCATACAGGCAGGTGGGGCCCATACACAATACTAAGCCTCATCAGGAGCATGTCCAGCTGTTGTATGGAGGTCATACAGGCACGTGGAGGCCACACAAACTACTGAGCCTCATCAGGAGAATGCCAACGTGTTGTAGGGAGGTCATACAGGCATGTGGAGGCCACACATTACTGAGCCTCATCAGAAGCATGTCCAGGTGTTGTATGGAGGTCATACAGGTACATGGAGGCCACACATTACTAAGCCTCATCAGGAGCATGTCCAGGCATTGTAGGGGGGTCATACAGGCACGTGGAGGCCGCCTACACTACTGAGCCTCATCAGGAGCATGCCAAGGCGTTGTAAGAAGGTCATACACGCAGGTGGGGCCCACACACAATACTGAGCCTCATCAGGAGCATGTCCAGGTGTTGTATGGAGGTCATACAGGCACGTGGAGGCCACACACACTACTGAGCCTCATCAGGAGAATGCCAAGGTGTTGTAGGGAGGTCATACAGGCACGTGGAGTCCGCACACACTACTGAGCCTCATCAGGAGCATGCCGAGGTGTTGCAAGGAGGTCATACAGGCAGGTGAGGGCCACATACAATACTGATCCTCATCAGGAGCATGTCCAGGTGTTGTATGGAGGTCATACAGGCACATGGAGGCCACACACACTACTACACCTCATCAGGAGCATGCCAAGGTGTTTCAGAGAGTTCATACAGGCATGTGGAGGCCACACCCAATACTGAGTCTCATCAGGAGAATGCCAGGCGTTGTAGGGAGGTCATACAGGCACGTGGAGGCCACACACAATACTGACCTCATCAGGAGCATGCCGAGGTATTGTAGGGAGGTCATACAGGCATGTGGAGGCCACACACACACTACTGAGCCTCATCAGGAGCATGCTCAGGTGTTGTAGGTGGTCATACAGGCACGTGGAGGCCACACACATTACTGAGCCTTACCAGGAGCATGCCGAGGTGTTGTAGGGAGGTCATACAGGCACGTGGAGGTCACACACAATACTGACCTAATCAGGAGCATGCCCAGGTGTTGTAGGGAGATCATACAGGCATGTGGAGGTCACACACAATACTGACCTCATCAGGAGCATGCCCAAGTGTTGTAGGTGGTCATACAGGCATGTGGAGTCCGCACACACTACTGAGCCTTACCAGGACCATGCCGAGGTGTTGTAGGGAGGTCATACAGGCACGTGGAGGCCTCACACACTACTGAGCCTCATCAGTAGCATGTCCAGGAATTTTAGAGAAGTCATACAGACACGTGGAGGTCACACACTACTGAGCCTCATCAGGAGCATGCCCAGGCGTTGTAGGGAGGTGATACAGGCATGTGGAGTCCACACATTACTGAGCCCCATCCGGAGCATGTCCAAAAATTGTAGGGAGGTCATAGAGGCACGTGGAGGCCACACACTACTGAGCCTCATCAGGAGCATGCCCAGGTGTTGTATGGAGGTCATTCAGGTACATGGAGGCCACACATTACTAAGCCTCAGCAGGAGCATGCCCAGGCATTGTAGGGAGGTCATACAGGCACGTGGAGGCCGCACACACTACTGAGCCTCATCAGGAGCATGCCGAGGTGGTGTAGGGAGGTCATACAGGCATGTGGAGGCCACAAATTACTGGGCCTTATCAGGAGAATGCGAGGTGTTGTAGGGAGGTCATACAGGCATATGGAGGCCACACCCAATACTGAGCCTCATCAGGAGAATGCCCAGGCGTTGTAGGGAGGTCATACAGGCACGTGGAGGCCACACACAATACTGACCTCATCAGGAGCATGCCAAGTTGTTGTTGGGAGGTCATAAAGGCATGTGGAGGCCACACACACTACTGAGCCTCATCAGGAGCATGCCCCGGTGTTGTAGGTGGTCATACAGGCACGTGGAGGCCACACACATCACTGAGCCTTACTAGGAGCATGCCGAGGCGTTGTAGGGAGGTCATACAGGCACGTGGAGGCCACATACACTACTGGGCCTCATCAGTAGCATGTCCAGGATTTGTAGGGAGGTCAAAGAGGCACGTGGAGGCCACACACTACTGAGCATCATCAGGAGCATGCCAAGGTGTTGTATGGAGGTCATACAGGTACATTGAGGCCACACATTACTGAGCCTCATCAGAAGCATGCCCAGGCATTGTAGGGAGGTCATACAGGCACGTGGAGGCCGCACACACTACTGAGCCTCATCAGGAGCATGCCAAGGCATTGTAGGGAGGTCATACAGGCACGTGGACTCCGCACACACTACTGAGCCTCATCAGGACCATGCAGAGATGTTGCAAGGAGGCCATACAGGCAGGTGGGGCCCATACACAATACTAAGCCTCATCAGGAGCATGTCCAGCTGTTGTATGGAGGTCATACAGGCACGTGGAGGCCACACAAACTACTGAGCCTCATCAGGAGAATGCCAACGTGTTGTAGGGAGGTCATACAGGCATGTGGAGGCCACACATTACTGAGCCTCATCAGAAGCATGTCCAGGTGTTGTATGGAGGTCATACAGGTACATGGAGGCCACACATTACTAAGCCTCATCAGGAGCATGTCCAGGCATTGTAGGGGGGTCATACAGGCACGTGGAGGCCGCCTACACTACTGAGCCTCATCAGGAGCATGCCAAGGCGTTGTAAGAAGGTCATACACGCAGGTGGGGCCCACACACAATACTGAGCCTCATCAGTAGCATGTCCAGGTGTTGTATGGAGGTCATACAGGCACGTGGAGGCCACACACACTACTGAGCCTCATCAGGAGAATGCCAAGGTGTTGTAGGGAGGTCATACAGGCACGTGGAGTCCGCACACACTACTGAGCCTCATCAGGAGCATGCCGAGGTGTTGCAAGGAGGTCATACAGGCAGGTGAGGGCCACATACAATACTGATCCTCATCAGGAGCATGTCCAGGTGTTGTATGGAGGTCATACAGGCACATGGAGGCCACACACACTACTACACCTCATCAGGAGCATGCCAAGGTGTTTCAGAGAGTTCATACAGGCATGTGGAGGCCACACCCAATACTGAGTCTCATCAGGAGAATGCCAGGCGTTGTAGGGAGGTCATACAGGCACGTGGAGGCCACACACAATACTGACCTCATCAGGAGCATGCCGAGGTATTGTAGGGAGGTCATACAGGCATGTGGAGGCCACACACACACTACTGAGCCTCATCAGGAGCATGCTCAGGTGTTGTAGGTGGTCATACAGGCACGTGGAGGCCACACACATTACTGAGCCTTACCAGGAGCATGCCGAGGTGTTGTAGGGAGGTCATACAGGCACGTGGAGGTCACACACAATACTGACCTAATCAGGAGCATGCCCAGGTGTTGTAGGGAGATCATACAGGCATGTGGAGGTCACACACAATACTGACCTCATCAGGAGCATGCCCAAGTGTTGTAGGTGGTCATACAGGCATGTGGAGTCCGCACACACTACTGAGCCTTACCAGGACCATGCCGAGGTGTTGTAGGGAGGTCATACAGGCACGTGGAGGCCTCACACACTACTGAGCCTCATCAGTAGCATGTCCAGGAATTTTAGAGAAGTCATACAGACACGTGGAGGTCACACACTACTGAGCCTCATCAGGAGCTGCCGAGGTGTTGTATGGAGGTCATATAGGCACGTGGAGGCCACAAACATTACTGCGCCTCATCAGGAGCATGCCCAGGCATTGTAGGGAGGTCATACAGGCACGTGGAGCCGCACACACTACTGAGCCTCATCAGGAGCATGCCCAGGCGTTGCAGGGAGGTGATACAGGCATGTGGAGTCCACACATTACTGAGCCCCATCCGGAGCATGTCCAAAAATTGTAGGGAGGTCATAGAGGCACGTGGAGGCCACACACTACTGAGCCTCATCAGGAGCATGCCCAGGTGTTGTATGGAGGTCATTCAGGTACATGGAGGCCACACATTACTAAGCCTCAGCAGGAGCATGCCCAGGCATTGTAGGGAGGTCATACAGGCACGTGGAGGCCGCACACACTACTGAGCCTCATCAGGAGCATGCCGAGGTGGTGTAGGGAGGTCATACAGGCATGTGGAGGCCACAAATTACTGGGCCTTATCAGGAGAATGCGAGGTGTTGTAGGGAGGTCATACAGGCATATGGAGGCCACACCCAATACTGAGCCTCATCAGGAGAATGCCCAGGCGTTGTAGGGAGGTCATACAGGCACGTGGAGGCCACACACAATACTGACCTCATCAGGAGCATGCCAAGTTGTTGTTGGGAGGTCATAAAGGCATGTGGAGGCCACACACACTACTGAGCCTCATCAGGAGCATGCCGAGGTGTTGTAAGGAGGTCATACAGGCAGGTGCGGGCCACACACAATACTGAGCCTCATCAGGAGCATGTCCAGGTGTTGTATGGAGGTCATGCAGGCACGTGGAGGCCACACTTACTACTGAGCCTCATCAGGAGCATGTCAGGGTGTTGTAGGGAGGTCATACAGGCATGTGGAGGCCACACATTACTGGGTATCATCAGGAGCATGTCGAGGTGTTGTAGGGAGGTCATACAGGCACGTGGAGGCCACACACAATACTGACCTCATCAGGAGCATGCCAAGTTGTTGTTGGGAGGTCATAAAGGCATGTGGAGGCCACACACACTACTGAGCCTCATCAGGAGCATGCCGAGGTGCTGTAAGGAGGTCATACAGGCAGGTGCGGGCCACACACAACACTGACCTCATCAGGAGCATGCCAAGGTGTTGTAGGGAGGTCATACAGGCAGGTGGAGTCCACATACACTACAGAGCCTCATCAGGAGCATGCCAAGGTGTTGTAGGGAGGTCATACAGGCAGGAGGAGGCCACATACACTACTGAGCCTTACCAGGAGCATGCCGAGGTGTTGTAGGGAGGTCATGCAGGCACGTGGAGGTCACACACACTACTGACCTAATCTGGAGCATGCCCAGGCGTTGTAGGGAGGTCATACAGGCATGTGGAGGCCACACACAATACGGACCTCATCAGGAGCATGCCCAGGTGTTGTAGGTGGGCATACAGGCATGTGGAGGCCACACACATTATTCAACCTTACCAGGAGCATGCCGAGGTGTTGTAGGGAGGTCATACAGGCACGTGGAGGGCACACACTACTGAGCCTCATCAGGAGCTGCCGAGGTGTTGTATGGAGGTCATATAGGCACGTGGAGGCCACATACACTACTGAGCCTCATCAGTAGCATGTCCAGGAATTGTAGGGAGATCATACAGGAACGTGGAGGCCGCAAACACTACTGAACCTCATCAGGAGCATGCCGAGGTGTTGTAGGGAGGTCATACAGGCATGTGGAGGCCACACACACTACTGAACCTCATCAGGAGCATGCCCAGGTGTTATATAGAGGTCATTCAGGCACGTGGAGGTCACACACTACTGAGCCTCATCAGGAGCATGCCAAGGCATTGTAGGGAGGTCATACAGGCACGTGGACTCCGCAGACACTACTGAGCCTCATCAGGACCATCCAGAGATGTTGCAAGGAGGTCCTACAGGCAGGTGGGGCCCACACACAATACTAAGCCTTATCAGGAGCATGTTCAGGTGTTGTATGGAGGTCATACAGGCATGTGGAGGCCACACAATACTGAGCCCCATCCGGAGCATGTCCAAGAATTGTAGGGAGGTTATAGAGGCACGTGGAGGCCACACATTACTGAGCCTCATCAGAAGCATGCCCAGGTGTTGTATGGAGGTCATACAGGCATGTGGAGGCCACATATTACTAAGCCTCATCAGGAGCATGTCCAGGCATTGTAGGGAGGTCATACATGCACGTGCAGGCCGCCCACACTACTGAGCCTCATCAGGAGCATGCCAAGGCGTTGTAGGAAGGTCTTACAGGCACGTGGATTCCGCACACACTACTGAGCCTCATCAGGAGCATGCCGAGGTGTTGTAAGGAGGTCATACAGGCATGTGAGGGCCACATACAATACTGAGCCTCATCAGGAGCATGTCCAGGTGTTGTATGGAGGTCATACAGGCACATGGAGGCCACACACACTACTAAACCTCATCAGGAGCATGCCAAGGTGTTGTAGAGAGTTCATACAGGCATGTGGAGGCCACACCCAATACTGAGTCTCATCAGGAGAATGCCAAGGCGTTGTAGGGAGGACATACAGCCACGTGGAGGCCACACACAATACTGACCTCATCAGGAGCATGCCGAGGTGTTGTAGGGAGGTCATACAGGCATGTCGAGGCCACACACACTACTGAGCTTCATCAGGAGCATGCTTCGGTGCTGTAGGTGGTCATACAGGCACGTGGAGGCCACACACATTACTGAGCCTTACAAGGAGCATGCCGAGGTGTTGTAGGGAGGTCATACAGGCACGTGGAGTCCGCACACACTACTGAGCCTCATCAGGAGCATGCCGAGGTGTTGCAAGGAGGTCATACAGGCAGGTGAGGGCCACATACAATACTGAGCCTCATCAGGAGCATGTCCAGGTGTTGTATGGAGGTCATACAGGCACATGGAGGCCACACACACTACTAAACCTCATCAGGAGCATGCCAAGGTGTTGTAGAGAGTTCATACAGGCATGTGGAGGCCACACCCAATACTAAGTCTCATCAGGAGAATGCCAAGGTGTTGTAGGGAGGACATACAGGCACGTGGAGGCCACACACAATACTGACCTCATCAGGAGCATGCCGAGGTGTTGTAGGGAGGTCATACAGGCATGTGGAGGCCACACACACTACTGAGCCTCATCAGGAGCATGCTTAGGTGTTGTAGGGAGGTCATACAGGCACGTGGAGGTCACACACAATACTGACCTAATCAGGAGCATGCCCAGGTGTTGTAGGGAGATCATACAGGCATGTGGAGGCCTCACACACTACTGAGCCTCATCAGTAGCATGTCCAGGAATTTTAGAGAAGTCATACAGACACGTGGAGGTCACACACTACTGAGCCTCATCAGGAGCTGCCGAGGTGTTGTATGGAGGTCATATTGGCACGTGGAGGCCACACACATTACTGAGCCTCATCAGGAGCATGCTCAGGCATTGTAGGGAGGTCATACAGGCACGTGGAGGCCACACATTACTGAGCCTCATCAGGAGCATGCCCAGGCATTGTAGGGAGGTCATACAGGCAGGTGAAGCCGCACACACACTACTGAGCCTTATCAGGAGCATGCCGAGGTGTTGTAGAGAGGTCATACAGGCATGTGGAGGCCACACATTACTGAGCCTCATCAGGAGCATGTCCAAGAATTGTAGGGAGGTCATAGAGGCACGTGGAGGCCACACACTACTGAGCCTCATCAGGAGCATGCCCAGGTGTTGTATGGAGGTCATTCAGGTACATAGAGGCCACACATTGCTAAGCCTCATCAGGAGCATGCCCAGGCATTGTAGGGAGGTCATACAGGCACGTGGAGGCCGCACACACTACTGAGCCTCATCAGGAGCATGCCAAGGCGTTGTAGGGAGGTCATACAGGAACGTGGAGCCCGCACACACTACTGAGCCTCATCAGGAGCATGCCGAGGTTGTGTAGGGAGGTCATACAGGCATGTGGAGGCCACAAATTACTGGGCCTCATCAGGAGCATGCCGAGGTGTTGTAGGGAGGTCATACAGGCATGTGGAGGCCACACCCAATACTGAGCCTCATCAGGAGAATGCCCAGGCGTTGTAGAGAGGTCATACAGGCACGTGGAGGCCACACACAATACTGACCTCATCAGGAGCATGCCCAGGTGTTGTATGGAGGTCATTCAGGTACATGGAGGCCACACATTACTAAGCCTCATCAGGAGCATGCCCAGGCGTTGCAGGGAGGTCATTTAGGCATGTGGAGGCCACACATTACTGAGCCTCATCAGGAGCATGCAGAGGCACTGTAGAGAGGTCATACAGGCATGTGGAGGCCACACATTACTGAGCCCCATCAGGAGCATGTCCAAGAATTGTAGGGAGGTCATAGAGGCACGTAGAGGCCACACACTACTGAGCCTCATCAGGAGCATGCCCAGGTGTTGTATGGAGGTCATTCAGGTACAAGGAGGCCACACATTACTAAGCCTCATCAGGAGCATGCCCAGGCATTGTAGGAAGGTCATACAGGCACGTGGAGGCCGCACACACTATTGAGCCTCATCAGGAGCATGCCAAGGCGTTGTAGGGAGGTCATACAGGCACGTGGAGTCCGCACACACTACTGAGCCTTATAAGGAGCATGCCGAGGTGTTGTAGAGAGGTCATACAGGCATGTGGAGGCCACAAATTACTGGGCCTCATTAGGAGCATGCCGAGGTGTTGTAGGAAGATCATACAGGCATGTGGAGGCCACACCCAATACTGAGCCTCATCAGGAGAATGCCCAGGCGTTGTAGGGAGGTCATACAGGCACGTGGAGGCCACACACAAAACTGACCTCATCAGGAGCATGCCAAGTTGTTGTTGGGAGGTCATACAGGCATGTGGAGGCCACACACACTACTGAGCCTCATCAGGAGCATGCCGAGGTGTTGTAAGGAGGTCATACAGGCAGGTGGGGGCCACACACAATACTGAGCCTCATCAGGAGCATGCCCAGGTGTTGTAGGGAGGTCATACAGGCATGTGGAGGCCACACATTACTGGGCATCATCAGGAGCATGCCAGGGTGTTGTAGGGAGGTCATACTGGCATGTGGAGGCCACACCCAATACTGAGCCTCATCAGGAGAATGCCCAGGCATTGTAGGGAGGTCATACAGGCACGTGGAGGCCACACACACTACTGACCTCATCAGGAGCATGCCCAGGCGTTGCAGGGAGGTCATTTAGGCATGTGGAGGCCAAACATTACTAAGCCTCATCAGGAGCATGCAGAGGCACTGTAGAGAGGTCATACAGGCATGTGGAGGCCACACATTACTGAGCCCCATCAGGAGCATGTCCAAGAATTGTAGGTAGGTCATAGAGGCACGTAGAGGCCACACACTACTGAGCCTCATCAGGAGCATGCCCAGGTGTTGTATGGAGGTCATTCAGGTACATGGAGGCCACACATTACTAAGCCTCATCAGCAGCATGCCCAGGCATTGTAGGGAGGTCATACAGGCACGTGGAGGCCGCACACACTACTGAGCCTCATCAGGAGCATGCCAAGGCGTTGTAGGGAGGTCATACAGGCACGTGGAGTCCGCACACACTACTGAGCCTCATCAGGAGCATGCCGAGGTGGTGTAGGGAGGTCATACTGGCACGTGGAGGCCACACTTACTACTGAGCCTCTTCAGGAGCATGCCAGGTGTTGTATGGAGGTCATGCTGGCACGTGGAGGCCACACTTACTACTGAGCCTCATCAGGAGCATGCCAGGGTGTTGTAGGGAGGTCATACAGGCATGTGGAGGCCACACCCAATACTGAGCCTCATCAGGAGAATGCCCAGGCATTGTAGGGAGGTCATACAGGCACGTGGAGGCCACACACACTACTGATCTCATCAAGAGCATGCCAAGGTGTTGTAGGGAGGACATAAAGGCAGGTGGAGGCCACATACACTACTGAGCCTCATCAGGAGCATGCCCAGGTGTTGTAGGTGGTCATACAGCGACGTGGAGGCCACACACATTACTGAGCCTTACCAGGAGCATGCCGAGGTGTTGTAGGGAGGTCATGCAGGCACGTCGAGGTCACACACACTACTGACCTAATCAGGAGCATGCCCAGGCGTTGTATGGAGGTCATACAGGCATGTGGAGGCCACACACAATACTGACCTCATCAGGAGCATGCCGAGGTGTTGTAGGGAGGTCATACAGGCGTGTGGAGGCCACACACACTACTGAACCTCATCAGGAGCATGCCCAGGTGTTGTAGGTGGTCATACAGGCATGTGGAGGCCACACACATTATTCAACCTTACCAGGAGCATGCCGAGGTGTTGTAGGGAGGTCATACAGGCACGTGGAGGTCACACACTACTGAGCCTCATCAGCAGCTGCCGAGGTGTTGTAGGGAGGTCATATAGGCACGTGGAGGCCACATACACTACTGAGCCTCATCAGTAGCATGTCCAGGAATTGTAGGGAGATCATACAGGCACGTGGAGGCCACACATTACTGAGCCTCATCAGGAGCATGCCCAGGCATTGTACAGAGGTCATACAGGCACGTGGAGGCGGCAAACACTACTGAGCCTCATCAGGAGCATGCCCAGGCTTTGTAGGGAGGTCACACAGGCACGTGGAGGCCACACATTACTGAGCCTCATCAGGAGCATGCCCAGGCGTTGTAGGGAGGTAATACAGGCATGTGGAGGCCACACATTACTGATCCTCATCAGGAGCATTCCGAGGTGTTGTAACGCGGTCATACAGGCATGTGGAGGCCACGCACACTACTGAGCCTCATCAGGAGCATGCCCAGGTGTTGTAGGGAGGTCATACAGGCACGTGGAGGCCACATACACTACTGAGCCTCATCAGTAGCATGTCCAGGAATTTTAGGGAGGTCATACAGACACGTGGAGGCCACACACTACTGAGCCTCATCAGGAGCATACCCAGGTGTTGTATGGAGGTCATACAGGCACGTGAATGCCACATACACTACTGGGCCTCATCAGTAGCATGTCCAGGAATTGTAGGGAGGTCATAGAGGCACATGGAGGCCACACACTGCTAAGCCTCATCTGGAGCATGCCCAGGCATTGTAGGGAGGTCATACAGGCACGTGGAGGCCGCACACACTACTGAGCCTCATAAGGAGCATGCCAAGGCGTTGTAGGGAGGTCATACAGGCACGTGGAGTCCGCACACACTACTGAGCCTCATCAGGAGCATGCCAGGTGTTGTATGGAGGTCATACAGGCACGTGAAAGCCACACACACTACTGGGCCTCATCAGTAGCATGTCCAGGAATTGTAGGGAGGTCATAGAGGCACATGGAGGCCACACACTACTAAGCCTCATCCGGAGCATGCCAGTCATTGTAGGGAGGTCATACAGGCACGTGGAGGCCGCACACACTACTAAGCCTCAATAGGAGCATGCCAAGGCGTTGTAGGGAGGTCATACAGGCACGTGGAGTCCGCACACAATACTGAGCCTCATCAGGAGCATGGCCAGGCATTGTAGGGAGGTCATACAGGCACGTGGAGGCCACACATTACTGAGCCTCATCAGGAGCATGCAGAGGCACTGTAGAGAGGTCATATAGGCATGTGGAGGCCACACATTACTGAAACTTATCAGGAGCATGTCCAGGAAATGTAGGGAGGTCATAGAGGCACGTGGAGGCCACACACTACTGAGCCTCATCAGGAGCATGCCCAGGCGTTGTAGGGAGGTAATACAGGCATGTGGAGGCCACACATTACTGAGCCTCATCAGGAGCATTCCGAGGTGTTGTAACGCGGTCATACAGGCATGTGGAGGCCAAGCACACTACTGAGCCTCATCAGGAGCATGCCGAGGTGTTGTAGGGAAGTCAAACAGGCACGTGGAGTCCACACACACTACTGAGCCTCATCAGGAGCATGTTGAGGTGTTGTAAGGAGGTCATACAGGCAGGTGAGGGCCACACACAATACTGAGCCTCATCAGGAGAATGCTCAGGTGTTGTAGCGAGGTCATACAGGCACGTGGAGGCCACACACAATACTGACCTCATCAGGAGCATGCCGAGGTGCTGTAGGTGGTCATACAGGCACGTGGAGGCCACACATTACTAAGCCTTACCAGGAGCATGCCGAGGTGTTGTAGGGAGGTCATACAGGCACGTGAAGGTCACACACACTACTGACCTAATCAGGAGCATCCCCAGGTGTTGTAGGGAGGTCATACAGGCACATGGAGGCCTCACACATTACTGAGCCTCATCAGGAGCATGTCCAGGAATTTTAGAGAGGTCATACAGACACATGGAGGTCACACACTACTGAGCCTCATCAGGAGCTGCCGAGGTGTTGTAGGGAGGTCATATAGGCACATGGAGGCCACACACACTACTGAGCCTCATCAGGAGCATTCTCCGGTGTTGTAGGGAGGTCATACAGGCACGTGGAGGCCACATTCACTACTGAGCCTCATCAGTAGCATGTCCAGGAATTGTAGGGAGGTCATACAGGCACGTGGAGGCCGCACACACTACTGAGCCTCATCAGGAGCATGCCCAGGCGTTGTAGGGAGGTTATACAGGCATGTGGAGGCCACACATTACTAAGCCTAATCAGCAGCATGCAGAGGCACTGTAGAGAGGTCATTCAGGCATGTGGAGGCCACACATTACTGAGCCTCATTAGGAGCATGTCCAGGAATTGTAGGGAGGTCACTAAGGCACGTGGAGGCCACACACAATACTGAGCCTCATCAGGAGCATGCCCGGGCGTTGTAGGGAGGTCATACAGGCACGTGGAGGCCGCACACACTACTAAGCCTCATCAGGAGCATGCCGAGGTGTTGTAAGGAGGTCATACAGGCAGGTGCAGGCCACACACAATACTGACCTCATCAGGAGCATGTCCAGGTGTTTTAGGGAGGTCATACAGGCATGTGGAGGCCACACATTACTGAGCCTCATCAGGAGCATGCCGAGGTGTTGTAGGGAGGTCATACAGGCATGTGGAGGCCACACCCAATACTGAGCCTCATCAGGAGAATTCCAAGGCATTGTAGGGAGGTCATACAGGCACGTGGAGGCCACACACAATACTGACCTCATCAGGAGCATGGTGACGTATTGTAGGGAGGTCATACAGGCACGTGGAGGCCGCACACACTACTGAGCCTCATCAGGAGCATGCTGAGGTGTTGTAAGGAGGTCATACAAGCAGGTTGGGGCCACACACATTACTGAGCCTCATCAGGAGCATGTCCAGGTGTTGTATGGAGGTCATACAGGCACGTGGAGGCCACACACACTACTGAGCCTCATCAGGAGCATGCCGAGGAGTTGTAGGGAGGTCATACAGGCATGTGGAGGCCACACATTACTAAGCCTCATCAGGAGCATGCCCAGGCATTGTAGGGAGGTCATATAGGCACATGGAGGCCGCACACACTACTGAGCCTCATCAGGAGCCTGCTGAGGTGTTGTAAGGAGGTCATACAGGCAGGTTGGGGCCACACACAATACTGAGCCTCATCAGGAGCATGTCCAGGTGTTGTATGGAGGTCATAGAGCCACGTGGAGGCCACACACACTACTGAGCCTCATCAGGAGCATGTCCAGGAATTTTAGAGAGGTCATACAGACACGTGGAGGTCATACACTACTGAGCCTCATCAGGAGCTGCCGAGGTGTTGTATGGAGGTCATATAGGCACGTGGAGGCCACACACACTACTGAGCCTCATCAGGAGCATTCTCAGGTGTTGTAAGGAGGTCATACAGGCACGTGGAGGCCACATACACTACTGAGCCTCATCAGTAGCATGTCCAGGAATTGTAAGGAGGTCATACAGGCACGTGGAGGCCACACACACTACTGAGCCTTATCAGGAGCATGCTTAGGCGTTGTAGGGAGGTTATACAGGCATGTGGAGGCCACACATTACTGAGCCTCATCAGGAGCATGCAGAGGCACTGTAGAGAGGTCATACAGGCATGTGGAGGCCACACATTACTGAGCCTCATCAGGAGCATGTCCAGGAATTGCAGGGAGGTCATTGAGGCACGTGGATGCCGCACACACTACTGAGCCTCATCAGGAGCACGCCGAGGTGTTGTATGGAGGTCATTCAGGCAGGTTGGGGCCACACACAATACTGAGCCTCATCAGGAGCATGTCCAGGTTTTGTAGGGAGGTCATACAGGCACGTGGAGGCCACACACAATACTGACCTCATCAGGAGCATGCCCAGGTGTTGTAGGGAGGTTATACAGGCATGTGGACGCCACACACAATACTGACCTTATCAGGAGAATGCAGAGGTGTTGTAGGGAGGTCATACAGGCACGTGGAGGCCTCACATACTACTAAGCCTCATCAGTAGCATGTCCAGGAATTTTAGAGTGGTCATACAGACACGTGGAGGTCACAAACTACTGAACCTCATCAGGAGCTGCCGAGGTGTTGTATGGAGGTCATATAGGCACGTGGAGGCCACACACACTACTGAGCCTCATCAGGAGCATGCCGAGGTGTTGTAGGGAGGTCATACAGGCACGTGGAGGCCACACACACTACTGAGCCTCATCAGGAGCATGCCCAGGCGTTGTAGGGAGGTCATACAGGCACGTGGAGGCCACACATTACTGAGCCTCATCAGGAGCATGCCCAGGCATTGTAGGGAGGTCATACATGCACGTGGAGGCTACACACACTACTGAGCCTCATCAGGAGCATGCCCAGGCGTTGTAGGGAGGTCGCACAGGCACGTGGAGGCCACACATTACTGAGCCTCATCAGGAGCATGCCCAGGCATTGTAGGTAGGTCATACAGGCATGTGGAGGCCTCACATTACTGAGCCTCATCAGGAGCATGTCGAGGTGTTGTAGGGCGGTCAAACAGGCATGTGGAGGCCAAACACTACTGAGCCTCATCAGGAGCATGTCGAGGCGTTGTAGGGAGGTCATACAGGCACGTGGAGGCCACATACACTACTGAGCCTCATCAGAAGCATGTCCAGGAATTTTAGGGAGGTCATACAGACACATGGAGGCCACACACTACTGAGCCTTATCAGGAGCATGTCCAGGTGTTGTATGGAGGTCATACAGGCACGTGTAGGCCACACATTACTGAGCCTCATCAGGAGCATGCCTAGGCATTGTAGGGATGTCATACAGGCACGTGGAGTCTGCACACACTACTGAGACTCATCAGGAGAATGCCGAGGTGTTGTAAGGAGGCCATACAGGCACGTGGAGGTCACACACAATACTGACCTCATCAGGAGCATGCCGAGGTGTTGTAGGGAGGTCATACAGGCATGTGGAGGCCACACACAATACTGAGCCTCAGCAGGTCATGCCCAGGTGTTGTAGGGAGGTCATACAGGCACATGGAGGCCACACACAATACTGAGCCTCATCAGGAGCATGCCGAGGTGTTGTAGGGAGGTCATATAGGCACGTGGAGCCCACACACAATACTGAGCCTCTTCAGGAGCATGCCGAGGTGTTGTAGGGAGGTCATGTAGGCACGTGGAGGCCACACACACTACTGAGCCTCATCAGGAGCATGCCCAGGTGTTGTAGGGAGGTCATACAGGCACATGGAGGCCACACACAATACTGAGCCTCATCAGGAGCATGCCCAGGTGTTGTAGGGAGGTCATACAGGCACATGGAGGCCACACACAATACTGAGCCTCATCAGGAGCATGCCGAGGTGTTGTAGGGAGGTCATATAGGCACGTGGAGGCCACACACAATACTGAGCCTCATCAGGAGCATGCCCAGGTGTTGTAGGGAGGTCATACAGGCACATGGAGGCCACACACAATACTGAGCCTCATCAGGAGCATGCCGAGGTGTTGTAGGGAGGTCATATAGGCACGTGGAGGCCACACACAATACTGAGCCTTATCAGGAGCATGCCCAGGTGTTGTAGGGAAGTCATACAGGCACGTGGAGGCCACACACAATACTGAGCCTCATCAGGAGCATGCCGAGGTGTTGTAGGGAGGTCATACAGGCACGTGGAGGCCACACACAATACTGAGCCTTATCAGGAGCATGCCCAGGTGTTGTAGGGAGGTCATACAGGCACGTGGAGGCCACACACACTACAGACCTCATCAGGAGCATGCCGAGGTGTTGTAGGATGGTCATACAGGCACGTGGAGGCCACACACAATACTGAGCCTCATCAGGAGCATGCCGAGGTGTTGTAGGGAGGTCATACACACTACTGAGCCTCATTTCTGTGTCTGGAGGCATTTTCTCTCAAGTTGGATCAATCTGGAATTTGATTTTCCACTTTGAATTTGATTCCTTTTTACATCCATTTTTATTGATCATTTCTGTGACTGTATATTTATATAAATCCCCTGTGAGGTGACGTCACACAAAAGCGTGAATTCAGCCTGCGAGAGGGAGGTGCGGGGGCACTGAAGGAGCGTATGGGGCTCAGCCGGACCTGCAACACATTTATCATACAAAGTCCAACAGAAGTCTGCCGCACGCCAATATTACACAAAAAAAGTGGTGCACTCTGCCGGGGCGCCCCCTGGTGGGTGTCTCGGCCTCTGTAAAGGGCGCCCCCTGGTGGGTGTCTCGGCCTCTGTAAAGGGCGCCCCCTGGTGGGTGTCTCGGCCTCTGTAAAGGGCGCCCCCTGGTGGGTGCCTCGGTCTCTGCATAGGGCGCCCCCTGGTGGGTGCCTCGGTCTCTGCATAGGGCGCCCCCTGGTGGGTGCTTATGTCTCTGTATAGGGCGCCCCCTGGTGGGTGCTTATGTCTCTGTATAGGGCGCCCCCTGGTGGGTGCTTATGTCTCTGTATAGGGCGCCTCCTGGCGGGTGCTTATGTCTCTGTATAGGGCGCCCCTAGTGGGTGCTATTGTCTCTGTATAGGGCGCCCCCTGGTGGGTATCTCAATCTCTGCATAGGGCGCCTCCTGGTGGGTGCTTATGTCTCTGTATAGGGCGCCCCTAGTGGGTGCTATTGTCTCTGTATAGGGCGCCCCCTGGTGGGTATCCCGGCCTCTGTATAAGGCGCCCCCTGGTGGGTGTCTCGGCCTCTGTATAGGGCGCCCCCTGGTGGGTGCCTCGGTCTCTGCATAGGGCGCCCCCTGGTGGGTGCCTCGGTCTCTGCATAGGGCGCCCCCTGGTGGGTGCCTCGGTCTCTGCATAGGGCGCCCCCTGGTGGGTGCTTATGTCTCTGTATAGGGCGCCCCCTGGTGGGTGCCTCGGTCTCTGCATAGGGCGCCCCCTGGTGGGTGCTTATGTCTCTGTATAGGGCGCCCCCTGGTGGGTGCTTATGTCTCTGTATAGGGCGCCCCCTGGTGGGTGCTTATGTCTCTGTATAGGGTGCCTCCTGGTGGGTGCTTATGTCTCTGTATAGGGCGCCCCTAGTGGGTGCTATTGTCTCTGTATAGGGCGCCCCCTGGTGGGTATCTCGGTCTCTGCATAGGGCGCCCCCTGGTGGGTGTCTCGGCCTCTGTATAGGGCGCCCCCTAGTGGGTGCCTCTGTCTCTGTATATGGCTCCCCCTGGTGGGTATCTCGGTCTCTGCATAGGGCGCCCCCTAGTGGGTGCTTATGTCTCTGCATAGGGCACCCCCTGGTGGGTATCTCGGTCTCTGCATAGGGCGCCCCCTAGTGAGTGCTTATGTCTCTGCATAGGGCACCCCCTGGTGGGTATCTCGGCCTCTGTATAGGGCACCCCCTGGTGGGTGTCTCGGCCTCTGTATAGGGCGCCCCCTGGTGGGTGTCTCGGCCTCTGTATAGGACGCCCCCTGGTGGGTATCTCGGCCTCTGTATAGGGCGCCCCCTGGTGGGTATCTCGGTCTCTGCATAGGGCGCCCCCTGGTGGGTGTCTCGGCCTCTGTATCTGTATATGGCTCCCGCTGGTGGGTGCTTATGTCTCTGTATAGGGCGCCCCCTGGTGGGTATCTCGGCCTCTGTATAGGGCGCCCCCTGGTGGGTATCTCGGTCTCTGCATAGGGCGCCCCCTAGTGGGTATCTCGGTCTCTGCATAGGGCGCCCCCTGGTGGGTATCTCGGTCTCTGCATAGGGCGCCCCCTGGTGGGTGTCTCGGCCTCTGTATCTGTATATGGCTCCCGCTGGTGGGTGCTAATGTCTCTGTATAGGGCGCCCCCTGGTGGGTATCTCGGCCTCTGTATAGGGCGCCCCCTGGTGGGTATCTCGGTCTCTGCATAGGGCGCCCCCTAGTGGGTATCTCGGTCTCTGCATAGGGCGCCCCCTGGTGGGTGTCTCGGCCTCTGCATAGGGCGCCCCCTGGTGGGTGTCTCGGCCTCTGCATAGGGCGCCCCCTGGTGGGTGTCTCGGCCTCTGCATAGGGCGCCCCCTGGTGGGTGCCTCGGCCTCTGCATAGGGCGCCCCCTGGTGGGTGCCTCGGCCTCTGCATAGGGCGCCCCCTGGTGGGTGCTTATGTCTCTGTATAGGGCGCCCCCTGGTGGGTATCTCGGCCTCTGTATATGGCGCCCCCGGCAGCTGGCAGTGGGGTATGACACTATTTCCCGGCAGCTTCTCTCTCTGTATTTGTAGTGTGACCTCTGACCTCTAGGGACATTACCTGAAATGTGGGGCAATGATTACCATGTCCCCCTTGTACCTGGGCGGGTGGGGTGCGGATGCATTAGGCTGCAGTGCCGCGCTCCTCCAGCGGGTGGCAGTGTTGTAGAGCGGCTGAGATGATGATCAGGGACAGTGGGGACATTGTACATTAACCCTCTGTGTGACAGGAATGGACAGCGCCCGTGTCACCGCCGTGTGCATCTCGTGGGGGACCCTTAACCCCCGCTCACAGTCCAGGAGCAGCGATCGCTATCATTGGCTGCGGTCGCCCTCTGACTTGTACGCAGGATCCCGGCGTGTGATTGCTGCTATCACTGTGATAACTGAAGGGGGGGGGGGGTCATTAAGGGAAAGTCATTAAGGGGGGGGGGGGTCATTGAAGGGGGGTCACTGAGGGGGCTCCGATATTTCCTTTTCTTGGAGGGGAAGGATTTTCCCTTTTATCGGAATAACTACGATTATTGTGAGGCTCAAGGAGATTGATGGACGTCATCCGGAGGGTCAGGAGTCGCTGCTGCATCCACCGTGACCTTGGGGATGATGGGAGATGACATCCGTGTGCGGGACAGACCTGACAACATGGCGGCCGGCACCGGAGCGCCTCTTCCATATAGTAAAAACACGGATCGTCAGTTGGTGCTCGAACCCCAAATATCTATTCATCCCAAATATCTCTCCTGAGCTTGGAATCAGATACCGGAGGCGACACGCTCCCTCCTATTATACCGTATGTGCCAGTATATTCTGCACCACATAGCGGTATATTCTGCACCATAAGGCGGTATATTCTGCACCATATATAGCGGTATATTCCCAATATAGCGGTATATTCTGCACCATAAGGCGGTATATTCTGCACCATAAGGCGGTATATTCTGCACCATACAGCTGTATATTCTGCACCATAAGGCGGTATATTCTGCACCATATAGTGGTATATTCTGCACCATAAGGCGGTATATTCTGCACCATACGGCGGTATATTCTGCACCATGTAGCTGTATATTCTGCACCATATAGTGGTATATTCTGCACCATGTAGCGGTATATTCTGCACCATGTAGCTGTATATTCTGCACCATGTAGCTGTATATTCTGCACCATAAGGCGGTATATTCTGCACCATATGGCGGTATATTCTGCACCATATATAGCGGTATATTCCCAATATAGCGGTATATTCTGCACCACATAGCGGTATATTCTGCACCACATAGCGGTATATTCTGCACCATAAGGCGGTATATTCTGCACCATATATAGCGGTATATTCCCAATATAGCGGTATATTCTGCACCACATAGCGGTATATTCTGCACCATAAGGCGGTATATTCTGCACCATATATAGCGGTATATTCCCAATATAGCGGTATATTCTGCACCATAAGGCGGTATATTCTGCACCATAAGGCGGTATATTCTGCACCATATATAGCGGTATATTCCCAATATAGCGGTATATTCTGCACCATAAGGCGGTATATTCTGCACCATAAGGCGGTATATTCTGCACCATACAGCTGTATATTCTGCACCATAAGGCGGTATATTCTGCACCATACAGCTGTATATTCTGCACCATAAGGCGGTATATTCTGCACCATATAGTGGTATATTCTGCACCATAAGGCGGTATATTCTGCACCATAAGGCGTTATATTCTGCACCATGTAGCTGTATATTCTGCACCATATAGTGGTATATTCTGCACCATGTAGCGGTATATTCTGCACCATGTAGCTGTATATTCTGCACCATGTAGCTGTATATTCTGCACCATATGGCGGTATATTCTGCACCATATAGCAGTATATTCTGCATCATAAGGCGGTATATTCTGCACCATATAGCGGTATATTCTGCACCATGTAGCTGTATATTCTGCACCATACAGCTGTATATTCTGCACCATATAGTGGTATATTCTGCACCATAAGGCGGTATATTCTGCACCATATATAGCGGTATATTCCCAATATAGCGGTATATTCTGCACCACATAGCGGTATATTCTGCACCATAAGGCGGTATATTCTGCACCATATATAGCGGTATATTCCCAATATAGCGGTATATTCTGCACCATAAGGCGGTATATTCTGCACCTTAAGGCGGTATATTCTGCACCATATATAGCGGTATATTCCCAATATAGCGGTATATTCTGCACCATAAGGCGGTATATTCTGCACCATAAGGCGGTATATTCTGCACCATACAGCTGTATATTCTGCACCATAAGGCGGTATATTCTGCACCATACAGCTGTATATTCTGCACCATAAGGCGGTATATTCTGCACCATATAGTGGTATATTCTGCACCATAAGGCGGTATATTCTGCACCATAAGGCGTTATATTCTGCACCATGTAGCTGTATATTCTGCACCATATAGTGGTATATTCTGCACCATGTAGCGGTATATTCTGCACCATGTAGCTGTATATTCTGCACCATATGGCGGTATATTCTGCACCATATAGCAGTATATTCTGCACCATAAGGCGGTATATTCTGCACCATATAGCGGTATATTCTGCACCATGTAGCTGTATATTCTGCACCATACAGCTGTATATTCTGCACCATATAGTGGTATATTCTGCACCATATAGTGGTATATTCTGCACCATGTAGCAGTATATTCTGCACCATGTAGCGGTATATTCTGCACCATGTAGCTGTATATTCTGCACCATAAGGTGGTATATTCTGCACCACATAGCGGTATATTCTGCACCATATAGCGGTATATTCTGCACCATAAGTCGGTATATTCTGCACCATATAGTGGTATATTCTGCACCATATAGTGGTATATTCTGCACCATATAGTGGTATATTCTGCACCATGTAGCGGTATATTCTGCACCTTATAGCGGTATATTCTGCACCATAAGTCGGTATATTCTGCACCATATAGCGGTATATTCTGCACCATATAGTGGTATATTCTGCACCACATAGCGGTATATTCTGCACCATATAGCGGTATATTCTGCACCATAAGTCGGTATATTCTGCACCATATAGTGGTATATTCTGCACCATGTAGCGGTATATTCTGCACCATGTAGCGGTATATTCTGCACCATGTAGCTGTATATTCTGCACCATAAGGTGGTATATTCTGCACCATATAGTGGTATATTCTGCACCACATAGCGGTATATTCTGCACCATATAGCGGTATACAGGCGGTCCCCTACTTAAGGACACCCGACTTACAGACAACCCATAGTTACAGACGGACCCTTCTGCCCCCTGTGACCTCTGGTGACCTCTCTGGATGTTACTATACTCCCAGACTTTAATGATCAGCTGTAAGGTGTCTGTAATGAAGCTTTATTGATAATTCTTGGTCCAATTACAGCAAACATTTTGAAACTCCAATTGTCACTGGGGCAAAGGAAAAAAATTTGTCTAGAACTTCAATTAGAAAATATACAGTTTCGACTTACATACAAATTCAACTTAAGAACAAACCTACGGACCCTATCTTGTATGTAACCCGGGGATTGCCTGTATTCTGCATCATATAGCGGTATATTCGGCATCATATAGCGGTATATTCTGCACCACAAAGCTGTATATTCTGCACCATATATCGGTATACTCTGCACCACAAAGCGGTATATACTGCACCATATAGTGGTATATTCGGCACCATATAGTGGTATATTCTGCACCATATAGTGGTATATTCTGCACCATATAGCAGTATACTCTGCACCACAAGGCGGTATATTCTGCACCATATAGTGGTATATTCTGCACCATATAGTGGTATATTCTGCACCATATAGCAGTATACTCTGCACCACAAAGCGGTATATTCTGCACCATATAGTGGTATATTCGGCACCATATAGTGGTATATTCTGCACCATATAGTGGTATATTCTGCACCATATAGCAGTATACTCTGCACCACAAAGCGGTATATTCTGCACCATATAGTGGTATATTCTGCACCATAAGGCGGTATATTCTGCACCATATAGTGGTATATTCTGCACCATATAGCGGTATATTCTGCACCATATAGTGGTATATTCTGCACCATATAGTGGTATATTCTGCACCATATAGTGGTATATTCTGCACCACAAAGCGGTATATTCTGCACCATATAGTGGTATATTCTGCACCATATAGTGGTATATTCTGCACCATATAGCGGTATATTCTGCACCATATAGCGGTATATTCTGCACCATATAGTGGTATATTCTGCACCATATAGTGGTATATCCTGCACCATATAGCGGTATATTCTGCACCACAAAGCGGTATATTCTGCACCATATAGTGGTATATTCTGCACCATATAGCGGTATATTCTGCACCATATAGCGGTATATTCTGCACCATATAGCGGTATACTCTGCACCACAAAGCGGTATATTCTGCACCATATAGTGGTATATTCTGCACCATAAGGCGGTATATTCTGCACCATATAGTGGTATATTCTGCACCATATAGCGGTATATTCTGCACCACAAAGCGGTATATTCTGCACCACAAAGCGGTATATTCTGCACCATATAGCGGTATATTCTGCACCATATAGCGGTATATTCTGCACCATATAGCGGTATATTCTGCACCATATAGTGGTATATTCTGCACCATATAGTGGTATATTCTGCACCATATAGCGGTATATTCTGCACCATATAGCGGTATATTCTGCACCATATAGTGGTATATCCTGCACCATATAGCGGTATATTCTGCACCACAAAGCGGTATATTCTGCACCATATAGTGGTATATTCTGCACCATATAGTGGTATATTCTGCACCATATAGCGGTATATTCTGCACCATATAGCGGTATATTCTGCACCATATAGTGGTATATTCTGCACCATATAGTGGTATATTCTGCACCATATAGTGGTATATTCTGCACCATATAGCGGTATATTCTGCACCATATAGCGGTATATTCTGCACCTTATAGCGGTATATTCTGCACCTTATAGCGGTACATTCTGCACCATATAGTGGTATATTCTACACCATATAGCGGTATATTCTGCACCATATAGCGGTATATTCTGCACCTTATAGCGGTATATTCTGCACCATATAGCAGTATATTCTGCACCATATAGCGGTATATTCTGCACCATATAGAAGTATATTCTGCACCATATAGCGGTATATTCTGCACCATATAGAAGTATATTCTGCACCTTATAGCGGTATATTCTGCACCATATAGCAGTATATTCTGCACCATATAGCGGTATATTCTGCACCATATAGCAGTACATTCTGCACCATATAGCGGTATATTCTGCACCATATAGCAGTTTATTCTGCACCATATAGCAGTTTATTCTGCACCATATAGAAGTATATTCTGCACTATATAGCAGTATATTCTGCACCATATAGCAGTTTATTCTGCACCATATAGCAGTTTATTCTGCACCATATAGAAGTATATTCTGCACCATATAGCAGTATATTCTGCACCATATAGCAGTTTATTCTGCACCATATAGCAGTTTATTCTGCACCATATAGAAGTATATTCTGCACCATATAGAAGTATATTCTGCACCATATAGCAGTATATTCTGCACTATATAGCGGTATATTCTGCACCATATAGCAGTACATTCTGCACCATATAGCGGTATATTCTGCACCATATAGCAGTTTATTCTGCACCATATAGCAGTTTATTCTGCACCATATAGAAGTATATTCTGCACTATATAGCAGTATATTCTGCACTATATAGCGGTATATTCTGCACCATATAGCGGTATATTCTGCACCATATAGCGGTATATTCTGCACCATATAGCGGTATATTCTGCACCATATAGCAGTTTATTCTGCACCATATAGAAGTATATTCTGCACCATATAGCAGTATATTCTGCACTATATAGCGGTATATTCTGCACCATATAGCGGCTTGCGCTGGGAAAAAAGGCACAATCGAGGTGTCACCACGTATCGCTACTCTCCGGAAGGGATGGTAAGGCGTCTGCAGGGAAGTCGGGGGCTGCAGGGAAAAGTTTCTTTCTTTACTGAAGAAATTCAGGTACAAAGCAAAACCAGCAAATCACAGGGTTGTGGGGTCCCCCGGACTGTATAAGGAGGGTTCCCCTAGACTGGGGGCTGACGGAATTAGATGTAAAGGGTTAATAGTACTATTGGGTGCTATTGCACTTTGATAGGGTTGGTGATCTGTGTCTCCCCCCTCCTACAGGACGTGGGGGTTTATATCGCTGATGACTCAAGGATATCTCCCTCTCTGAGGCTACACTCAGCTGCCCCTCCCTCCCTGTTGTTTTACCTTTGTATTTTATAGTTAATTTCCAGTCCCAGCAGGTGGAATAGTGGGAGATGTGAGATGCTGGGTGCTCGGTTGGCCGACTTGCCAGCTGGGAGTCTGGCAGCTTCCAAAATGTGTCATTCTATTCCAAGTGCCATATTGTGGAAGTTATTTATATGGTTAAAGTTTAGTGATATTTATTATAGTGCCCTCACAGGGGGTTACATGACGTGTTTCCCTCCAGTCTGACTTCTGCCAGGGAGGAGAAGAAGGGTTAATGCTGGGGAAGGCCCCGGCTCGCCGCCCCTCTCTATCAGGAGCCCCGGGTCCTTGGCAGAGGATCCCTGACTCCGCTTCTTCTGGTTACTGCGGCTTCTCCTCCTGCTCTCTAACTGCAGACACTAAGGACGGGGACTGTTCTCCTTATATACCAGGGGACAAGTGGTTACATTTCTGCATAAACACAGTGAAACGTTTTCCCATAGACTTATGCAACACCCCTGCCAGCGCATTGGTAAGGGAGTAGTTGTGAACAGCGCCCTCTCCAGGTCAGGAGCTTCTGAGGGAGTCATGAAGTCTACAAGGTTCTAGCACTGGGTCATTAGGTAATCAGCAGCTGTAGATCCTGCATGGACAGGCAATGGTTAAGTGGATGTGAGTTCTCAACCAATGATGTTTCTACAATGTGCACTGGAGTGTGATTGGAGAGGTGCCACCACCTGACCAGGAGGATATAACCCCCGGGCATGGAGGTGCAAGGCCAGACCTCATGGTCAGTCCAGTGACACAGGGTGGAGAGCTGACACGGAACCAAATCTCAGGACGGGGGGGGTTATGGTGGGGGGGTTGGGGTCAGGAATTGTGGGCGAGGGTTGGGGTCGAAGGTTATGGCATTGGATTGTGGTCGGGGGTTACGGTCGGGGGGTTATGGCCTTGGATTGTGGCCGGGGGCTACGGCCGGGGGTCATGGTCGGGGGTTATGGCCGGGGGGTTATAGTACGGGGTCATGGCCTGAGGTTGGGGTCCGGGGTTATGGCCGGGGGTTACGGTCGGGGTTCATGGTCCAGGGTTATGGTCGGGGGGGTGGGGCTATGGTCTGGGGGTCATGGCCTGAGGTTGGGATCCGGGGTTATGGCCTGAGGTTATGGCCTGAGGTTGGTGTCTGGGGTTGGGGTCCGGGGTTATGGTCGGGGGTTATGGTCGAGGGTTGTGGCCTGAGGTTGGGGTCCGGGGTTATGGTCGGGGGTTGGGGTCCGGGGTTATGGTCGGGGGTTGTGGCCTGAGGTTGGGGTCGGGGGTTGTGGCCTGAGGTTGTGGCCTGAGGTTGGGGTCCGGGGTTATGGTCCGGGGTTGTGGCCTGAGGTTGGGGTCCGGGGTTGTGGCCTGAGGTTGGGGTCCGGGGTTACGGCCTGAGGTTGGGGTCCGGGGTTATGGTCGGGGGTTATGGCCTGAGGTTGGGGTCCGGGGTTATGGTCGGGGGTTGTGGCCTGAGGTTGGGGTCCGGGGTTGTGGCCTGAGGTTGGGGTCCGGGGTTACGGCCTGAGGTTGGGGTCCGGGGTTATGGTCGGGGGTTATGGCCTGAGGTTGGGGTCCGGGGTTATGGTCGGGGGTTGTGGCCTGAGGTTGGGGTCCGGGGTTATGGTCGGGGGTTGTGGCCTGAGGTTGGGGTCCGGGGTTATGGTCGGGGGTTGTGGCCTGAGGTTGGGGTCCGGGGTTATGGTCGGGGGTTGTGGCCTGAGGTTGGGGTCCGGGGTTATGGTCGGGGGTTATGGTCTGGGGGTTATAGTCGGGGGTTGGGGTCCGGGGTTGTGGCCGGGGGTTGTGGCCTGAGGTTGGGGTCCGGGGTTATGGTCAGGGGTTGTGGCCTGAGGTTGGGGTCCGGGGTTATGGCCTGAGGCTGGGGTCCGGGGTTATGGACGGGGGTTGTGGCCTGAGGTTGGGGTCCGGGGTTATGGCCTGAGGTTGGGGTCCGGGGTTATGGTCGGGGGTTATGGTCTGGGGGTTATAGTCGGGGGTTGGGGTCCGGGGTTGTGGCCGGGGGTTGTGGCCTGAGGTTGGGGTCCGGGGTTATGGTCGAGGGTTGTGGCCTGAGGTTGGGGTCCGGGGTTATGGTCAGGGGTTGTGGCCTGAGGTTGGGGTCCGGGGTTATGGCCTGAGGCTGGGGTCCGGGGTTATGGACGGGGGTTGTGGCCTGAGGTTGGGGTCCGGGGTTATGGCCTGAGGTTGGGGTCCGGGGTTATGGTCAGGGGTTGTGGCCTGAGGTTGGGGTCCGGGGTTATGGTCGGGGGTTGTGGCCTGAGGTTGGAGTCCGGGGTTATGGCCTGAGGTTGGGGTCCGGGGTTATGGTCAGGGGTTGTGGCCTGAGGTTGGGGTCCGGGGTTATGGTCGGGGGTTATGGCCTGAGGTTGGAGTCTGGGGTTATGGTCGGGGGTTATGGCCTGAGGTTGGGGTCCGGGGTTATGGTCGGGGGTTGTGGCCTGAGGTTGGGTTCCGGGGTTATGGTCGGGGGTTATGGTCTGGGGGTCATAGTCGGGGGTTGGGTTCCGGGGTTGTGGCCTGAGGTTGGGGTCTGGGGGTTATAGTCGGGGGTTATGGTCGGGGGTTATAGTCGGGGGTTGGGGTCCGGGGTTGTGGCCGGGGTTGGGGTCCGGGGTTATGGTCGGGGGTTATAGTCGGGGTTGGGGTCCGGGGTTGTGGCCTGAGGTTGGGGTCCGGGGTTATAGTCGGGGTTGGGGTCTGGGGGTTATAGTCGGGGGTTATGGTCGGGGGTTGGGGTCCGGGGTTGTGGCCGGGGTTGGGGTCCGGGGTTATGGTCGGGGGTTATAGTCGGGGTTGGGGTCCGGGGTTGTGGCCTGAGGTTGGGGTCCGGGGTTATGGTCGGGGGTTATAGTCGGGGTTGGGGTCCGGGGTTGTGGCCTGAGGTTGGGGTCCGGGGTTGTGGCCGGGGTTGGGGTCCGGGGTTATGGTCGGGGGTTATAGTCGGGGTTGGGGTCCGGGGTTGTGGCCGGGGTTGGGGTCCGGGGTTATGGTCGGGGGTTATAGTCGGGGTTGGGGTCCGGGGTTGTGGCCTGAGGTTGGGGTCCGGGGTTATGGTCGGGGGTTATAGTCGGGGTTGGGGTCCGGGGTTATAGTCGGGGTTGGGGTCGGGGTCCTGTAATCTCAGCTCGTAAAGTGTGAGAATTAATTCCACAATCCAGCAGAAGTCTTCGGGGTCCATCGCTGTAATGACCCCCCACTGTGCTGATAATTTGTTGTGTCCCTGTCATTGGTGGTCACTGTGGACCCCGTGGTAATTAACCCCTTGTTACTGGCCGCAGGCACATGCAGAGCCCCTTTAAGGAGACATTGTGCGTGTAGGTCTGTGGCATTTGCTGGCCGTCCTCCCCCCCAGTGTGCGGCGGGGGGCTTCTGGCTGAGGGGGGTCAGGGGTCATCCGAGCCGGCGCTGTCACTGGCTGACTGACGGAGCGAGGGAGCCGGAGAGTGCTGTTGTCACGGCAACCGAATACCCAGGACATTTCATTATTACAAAATAATTGTTTTTTTTTTCCCCTTATCGATCGGTTCTGGCAGAGAGCGGAGTCCGGGCGGCCGTAAAGACACCGAGGAAATGGCAGCTGGAGGGAGGGGAGCGGGGGAGAGCGATCATAGCCCGAGACACAGCGAAAATAGCACATACACCGCCCCACATGTGTGTACTAGTGCCTGTATGTGTGTGTACTAGTGCCTGTATGTGTGTATAATGTGTGTATGTACTAGTGCCTGTATGTGTATGTACTAGTGCCTGTATGTGTGTATATAATGTGTATGTACTAGTGCCTGTATGTGTGTATATAATGTGTATGTACTAGTGCCTGTATGTGTATATAATGTGTATGTACTAGTGCCTGTATGTGTGTGTGTGTGTACTAGTGCCTGTATGTGTGTATATAATGTGTATGTACTAGTGCCTGTATGTGTGTATACTAGTGCCTGTATGTGTGTGTATAATGTGTGTGTACTAGTGCCTGTATGTGTGTGTACTAGTGCCTGTATGTGTGTGTACTAGTGCCTGTATGTGTGTATATAATGTGTATGTACTAGTGCCTGTATGTGTATGTACTAGTGCCTGTATGTGTGTATATAATGTGTATGTACTAGTGCCTGTATGTGTGTATATAATGTGTATGTACTAGTGCCTGTATGTGTATATAATGTGTATGTACTAGTGCCTGTATGTGTGTGTGTGTGTACTAGTGCCTGTATGTGTGTATATAATGTGTATGTACTAGTGCCTGTATGTGTGTATACTAGTGCCTGTATGTGTGTGTATAATGTGTGTGTACTAGTGCCTGTATGTGTGTGTACTAGTGCCTGTATGTGTGTGTACTAGTGCCTGTATGTGTGTATATAATGTGTGTGTGTACTGGTGCCTGTATGTGTGTATATAATGTGTGTGTACTAGTGTCTGTATGTGTGTGTACTAGTGCCTGTATGTGTGTGTACTAGTGCCTGTATGTGTGTGTACTAGTGCCTGTATGTGTGTATAATGTGTGTGTGTACTAGTGCCTGTATGTGTATATAATGTGTGTGTACTAGTGCCTGTATGTGTGTGTACTAGTGCCTGTATGTGTGTGTATAATGTGTGTGTACTAGTGCCTGTATGTGTGTATAATGTGTGTGTACTAGTGCCTGTATGTGTGTATATAATGTGTGTATGTACTAGTGCCTGTATGTGTATATAATGTGTGTGTACTAGTGCCTGTATGTGTGTGTGTACTAGTGCCTGTATGTGTGTGTGTGTACTAGTGCCTGTATGTGTGTGTACTAGTGCCTGTATGTGTGTATATAATGTGTGTGTGTACTAGTGCCTGTATGTGTGTATATAATGTGTGTATGTACTAGTGCCTGTATGTGTATATAATGTGTGTGTACTAGTGCCTGTATGTGTGTGTGTATAATGTGTGCGTGTGTACTAGTGCCTGTATGTGTGTGTACTAGTGCCTGTATGTGTGTATAATGTGTGTGTACTAGTGCCTGTATGTGTGTGTACTAGTGCCTGTATGTGTGTGTGTATAATGTGTGTGTACTAGTGCCTGTATGTGTGTGTGTATAATGTGTGCGTGTACTAGTGCCTGTATGTGTGTATATAATGTGTGTGTGTACTAGTGCCTGTATGTGTGTGTATGTACTAGTGCCTGTATGTGTGTATATAATGTGTGTATGTACTAGTGCCTGTATGTGTGTGTATGTACTAGTGCCTGTATGTGTGTATATAATGTGTGTATGTACTAGTGCCTGTATGTGTGTGTATGTACTAGTGCCTGTATGTGTGTATATAATGTGTGTATGTACTAGTGCCTGTATGTGTGTGTATAATGTGTGTGTACTAGTGCCTGTATGTGTGTGTACTAGTGCCTGTATGTGTGTGTACTAGTGCCTGTATGTGTGTATATAATGTGTATGTACTAGTGCCTGTATGTGTATGTACTAGTGCCTGTATGTGTGTATATAATGTGTATGTACTAGTGCCTGTATGTGTGTATATAATGTGTATGTACTAGTGCCTGTATGTGTATATAATGTGTATGTACTAGTGCCTGTATGTGTGTGTGTGTGTACTAGTGCCTGTATGTGTGTATATAATGTGTATGTACTAGTGCCTGTATGTGTGTATACTAGTGCCTGTATGTGTGTGTATAATGTGTGTGTACTAGTGCCTGTATGTGTGTGTACTAGTGCCTGTATGTGTGTGTACTAGTGCCTGTATGTGTGTATATAATGTGTGTGTGTACTGGTGCCTGTATGTGTGTATATAATGTGTGTGTACTAGTGTCTGTATGTGTGTGTACTAGTGCCTGTATGTGTGTGTACTAGTGCCTGTATGTGTGTGTACTAGTGCCTGTATGTGTGTATAATGTGTGTGTGTACTAGTGCCTGTATGTGTATATAATGTGTGTGTACTAGTGCCTGTATGTGTGTGTACTAGTGCCTGTATGTGTGTGTATAATGTGTGTGTACTAGTGCCTGTATGTGTGTATAATGTGTGTGTACTAGTGCCTGTATGTGTGTATATAATGTGTGTATGTACTAGTGCCTGTATGTGTATATAATGTGTGTGTACTAGTGCCTGTATGTGTGTGTGTACTAGTGCCTGTATGTGTGTGTGTGTACTAGTGCCTGTATGTGTGTGTACTAGTGCCTGTATGTGTGTATATAATGTGTGTGTGTACTAGTGCCTGTATGTGTGTATATAATGTGTGTATGTACTAGTGCCTGTATGTGTATATAATGTGTGTGTACTAGTGCCTGTATGTGTGTGTGTATAATGTGTGCGTGTGTACTAGTGCCTGTATGTGTGTGTACTAGTGCCTGTATGTGTGTATAATGTGTGTGTACTAGTGCCTGTATGTGTGTGTACTAGTGCCTGTATGTGTGTGTGTATAATGTGTGTGTACTAGTGCCTGTATGTGTGTGTGTATAATGTGTGCGTGTACTAGTGCCTGTATGTGTGTATATAATGTGTGTGTGTACTAGTGCCTGTATGTGTGTATATAATGTGTGTGTGTACTAGTGCCTGTATGTGTGTGTATGTACTAGTGCCTGTATGTGTGTATATAATGTGTGTATGTACTAGTGCCTGTATGTGTGTGTGTGTACTAGTGCCTGTATGTGTGTATATAATGTGTGTATGTACTAGTGCCTGTACGTGTGTGTGTGTACTAGTGCCTGTACGTGTGTGTGTGTACTAGTGCCTGTATGTGTGTATATAATGTGTGTGTGTACTAGTGCCTGTATGTGTATATAATTTGTATGTACTAGTGCCTGTATGTGTGTGTACTAGTGCCTGTATGTGTGTATATAATGTGTGTATGTACTAGTGCCTGTATGTGTGTGTATAATGTGTGTGTATGTACTAGTGCCTGTACGTGTGTTTGTACTAGTGCCTGTATGTGTGTATATAATGTGTGTATGTGTATATATAATGTGTGTATATAATGTGTGTATGTACTAGTGCCTGTATGTGTATATATAATGTGTGTGTACTAGTGCCTGTATGTGTGTGTATAATGTGTGCGTGTGTACTAGTGCCTGTATGTGTATATAATGTGTGCGTGTGTACTGGTGCCTGTATGTGTGTGTATAATGTGTGCTTGTGTACTGGTGCCTGTATGTGTGTATAATGTGTGTGTGTGTATAATGTGTGCGTGTGGACTTGTGCCTGTATGTGACATCGCTGTGTGTATTCTCCCTGTACTGTGACATCACTGTGTGTATTATCTCTGTACTGTGACATCGCTGTGTGTATTCTCCCTGTACTGTGACATCACTGTGTGTATTATCTCTGTACTGTGACATCACTGTATGTATTATCCTGTACTGTGACATCACTGTGTATTATCCCTGTACTGTGACATCACTGTGTGTATTATCCCCTGTACTGTGACATCGCTGTGTGTATTATCTCTGTACTGTGACATCACTGTGTGTATTATCCCTGTACTGTGACATAACTGTGTGTATTATCCCTGTACTGTGACATCACTGTGTGTATTATCCCTGTACTGTGACATCACTTTGTGTATTATCCCTGTACTGTGACATCGCTGTGTGTATTATCCCTGTACTGTGACATCACTGTGTGTATTATCCCTGTACTGTGACATCACTGTGTGTATTAACCCTGTACTGTGACATCACTGTGTGTATTATCCCTGTACTGTGACATCACTGTGTGTATTATCCCTGTACTGTGACATCACTGTGTATTATCCATGTACTGTGACATCACTGTGTGTATTATCCCTGTACTGTGACATCACTGTGTGTATTATCTCTGTACTGTGACATCACTGTGTGTATTACCCCTGTACTGTGACATCGCTGTGTGTATTATCCCTGTACTGTGACATCACTGTGTGTATTATCCTGTACTGTGACATCGCTGTGTGTATTATCCCTGTACTGTGACATCACTGTGTGTATTATCCCTGTACTGTGACATCACTGTGTGTATTATCTCTGTACTGTGACATCGCTGTGTGTATTATCTCTGTACTGTGACATCACTGTGTGTATTATCCCTGTACTGTGACATCACTGTGTGTATTATCCCCTGTACTGTGACATCACTGTGTGTATTATCTCTTTACTGTGACATCGCTGTGTGTATTCTCCCTGTACTGTGACATCACTGTGTGTATTATCTCTGTACTGTGACATCGCTGTGTGTATTATCTCTGTACTGTGACATCACTGTGTGTATTATCCCTGTACTGTGACATCACTGTGTGTATTATCCCCTGTACTGTGACATCACTGTGTGTATTATCTCTGTACTGTGACATCGCTGTGTGTATTCTCCCTGTACTGTGACATCACTGTGTGTATTATCCCTGTACTGTGACATCGCTGTGTGTATTACCCCTGTACTGTGACATCGCTGTGTGTATTATCCCTGTACTGTGACATCGCTGTGTGTATTATCCCTGTACTGTGACATCGCTGTGTGTATTATCCCTGTACTGTGACATCGCTGTGTGTATTATCCCTGTACTGTGACATCACTGTGTGTATTATCCCTGTACTGTGACATCACTGTGTGTATTATCTCTGTACTGTGACATCACTGTGTGTATTATCCCTGTACTGTGACATCACTGTGTGTATTATCTCTGTACTGTGACATCACTGTGTATTATCCCTGTACTGTGACATCACTGTGTGTATTATCCCTGTACTGTGACATCACTGTGTGTATTATCCCTGTACTGTGACATCACTGTGTGTATTATCCCCTGTACTGTGACATCGCTGTGTGTATTATCTCTGTACTGTGACATCACTGTGTGTATTATCCCTGTACTGTGACATCACTGTGTGTATTATCCCCTGTACTGTGACATCACTGTGTGTATTATCCCTGTACTGTGACATCACTGTGTGTATTATCCCTGTACTGTGACATCACTGTGTGTATTATCCTGTACTGTGACATCACTGTGTGTATTATCCCCTGTACTGTGACATCGCTGTGTGTATTATCTCTGTACTGTGACATCGCTGTGTGTATTATCCCTGTACTGTGACATCACTGTGTGTATTATCCCTGTACTGTGACATCACTGTGTGTATTATCCCTGTACTGTGACATCACTTTGTGTATTATCCCTGTACTGTGACATCACTGTGTGTATTATCCTGTACTGTGACATCACTGTGTGTATTATCCCTGTACTGTGACATCACTGTGTGTATTATCCCTGTACTGTGACATCACTGTGTGTATTATCCCTGTACTGTGACATCGCTGTGTGTATTATCTCTGTCCTGTGACATCACTGTGTGTATTATCCCTGTACTGTGACATCACTGTGTGTATTATCCCTGTACTGTGACATCGCTGTGTGTATTACCCCTGTACTGTGACATCACTGTGTGTATTATCCCTGTACTGTGACATCACTGTGTGTATTATCCCTGTACTGTGACATCACTTTGTGTATTATCCCTGTACTGTGACATCACTGTGTGTATTATCCTGTACTGTGACATCACTGTGTGTATTATCCCTGTACTGTGACATCACTGTGTGTATTATCCTGTACTGTGACATCCCTGTGTGTATTATCCCTGTACTGTGACATCACTGTGTGTATTATCCCTGTACTGTGACATCGCTGTGTGTATTATCTCTGTACTGTGACATCACTGTGTGTATTATCCTGTACTGTGACATCACTGTGTGTATTATCTCTGTACTGTGACATCGCTGTGTGTATTATCCCTGTACTGTGACATCGCTGTGTGTATTATCCCTGTACTGTGACATCACTGTGTGTATTATCCCTGTACTGTGACATCGCTGTGTGTATTATCCCTGTACTGTGACATCACTGTGTGTATTATCCCTGTACTGTGACATCGCTGTGTGTATGATCCCTGTACTGTGACATCGCTGTGTGTATTATCTCTGTACTGTGACATCGCTGTGTGTATTATCCCTGTACTGTGACATCACTGTGTGTATTATCCCTGTACTGTGACATCACTGTGTGTATTATCCTGTACTGTGACATCACTGTGTGTATTATCCCTGTACTGTGACATCACTGTGTGTATTATCCCTGTACTGTGACATCACTGTGTGTATTATCCCTGTACTGTGACATCACTGTGTGTATTATCCCTGTACTGTGACATCACTGTGTGTATTATCCCTGTACTGTGACATCGCTGTGTGTATTATCCCTGTACTGTGACATCACTGTGTGTATTATCTCTGTACTGTGACATCACTGTGTGTAATATCCCCTGTACTGTGACATCACTGTGTGTATTATGTCTGTACTGTGACATCACTGTGTGTATTATCTCTGTACTGTGACATCACTGTGTGTATTATCCCTGTACTGTGACATCACTGTGTGTATTATCTCTGTACTGTGACATCACTGTGTGTATTATCTCTGTACTGTGACATCACTGTGTGTATTATCCCTGTACTGTGACATCGCTGTGTGTATTATCTCTGTACTGTGACATCACTGTATGTATTATCTCTGTACTGTGACATCGCTGTGTGTATTATCTCTGTACTGTGACATCGCTGTGTGTATTATCCCTGTACTGTGACATCGCTGTGTGTATTATCCCTGTACTGTGACATCACTGTGTGTATTATCTCTGTACTGTGACATCGCTGTGTGTATTATCTCTGTACTGTGACATCACTGTGTGTATTATCCCCTGTACTGTGACATCACTGTGTGTATTATCCCCGTACTGTGACATCACTGTGTGTATTATCCCCTGTACTGTGACATCACTGTGTGTATTATCCCCTGTACTGTGACATCACTGTGTGTATTATCTCTGTACTGTGACATCATAACATGTAGAATATACACATAACAGGAAGTGATTATTCCTCTATTATTCATTCCCGTATCCATATACCCCCCCCCCCAGGGGGCGCAGCAGATCCACCCAGGAGCCGGGACACAAGCCTCAAATCAGATAACAAATTGCTGCTCTCATTCATTTGTCTGGAATGGGTCGTTCAGCGGGGACAAAGACAAACACAACAGGGAGACAATTAGGGACAAGTGGGTCAGGTGACAGGAGTCCGTGTGCAGCTTATGGAGAGGGATGAAGGAGCCTTGGGCGAGGTACAAGCAATAGCCAGTGATACACTAGCATGATGCAGGGAGCCGAGAGAAGGTGACAGGATGCAGCAAGGGATCAGACTCCTGGTACTGTATCAAATAGGGGTCTATGGAGAGGGGAGGGGGACAGTCCCCTAGGGGTCTATGGAGAGGGGAGGGGGACAGTCCCCTAGGGGTCTATGGAGAGGGGAGGGGGACAGTCCCCTAGGGGTCTATGGAGAGGGGAGGGGGACAGTCCCCTAGGGGTCTATGGAGAGGGGAGGGGGACAGTCCCCTAGGGGTCTATGGAGAGGGGAGGGGGACAGTCCCCTAGGGGTCTATGGAGAGGGGAGGAGGACAGTCCCTAGGGGTCTATGGAGAGGGGAGGGGGACAGTCCCCTAGGGGTCTCTGGAGAGAGGAGGGGGATAGTCCCCTAGGGGTCTATGGAGAGGGGAGGGGGATAGTCCCCTAGGGGTCTATGGAGAGGGGAGGGGGACAGTCCCCTAGGGGTCTATGGAGAGGGGAGGGGGACAGTCCCCTAGGGGTCTATGGAGAGGGGAGGAGGACAGTCCCCTAGGGGTCTATGGAGAGGGGAGGGGGACAGTCCCTAGGGGTCTATGGAGAGGGGAGGGGGACAGTCCCCTAGGGGTCTCTGGAGAGAGGAGGGGGACAGTCCCCTAGGGGTCTATGGAGAGGGGAGGGGGACAGTCCCCTAGGGGTCTATGGAGAGAGGAGGGGGACAGTCCCCTAGGGGTCTATGGAGAGAGGAGGGGGACAGTCCCCTAGGGGTCTCTGGAGAGAGGAGGGGGACAGTCCCCTAGGGGTCTCTGGAGAGAGGAGGGGGACAGTCCCCTAGGGGTCTATGGAGAGGGGAGGAGGACAGTCCCCTAGGGGTCTATGGAGAGGGGAGGGGGACAGTCCCCTAGGGGTCTATGGAGAGGGGAGGAGAACAGTCCCCTAGGGGTCTATGAAGAGGGGAGGGGGACAGTCCCCTAGGGGTCTATGGAGAGGGGAGGAGGACAGTCCCCTAGGGGTCTATGGAGAGGGGAGGAGGACAGTCCCCTAGGGGTCTATGGAGAGGGGAGGAGGACAGTCCCCTAGGGGTCTATGGAGAGGGGAGGAGAACAGTCCCCTAGGGGTCTATGGAGAGGGGAGGAGGACAGTCCCCTAGGGGTCTATGGAGAGGGGAGGGGGACAGTCCCTAGGGGTCTATGGAGAGGGGAGGGGGACAGTCCCAGCAGCGACATCTCAGACTTGTAATCTGACGCGTCAGTCATCTTCTGTCTACTTGCTAGTAAGATGTAATTCAGCACAAGTGGGGAAGGAAGGTGGTAGTCTCTCTGCATTCACCGCACGGCAGGAGAAATACGGTTCTGGTGGATGTGGGCCAGCGCCAGCATTGGACATACCTGGGCGAGTACCGGGCCCAGAGCTGCAGGAGGGCCCACAAAAGGCAGTACATAAGGAATGTATGCAGTTCAGGGGGGCTGTGTGTAATGAATCCATAGTGTGGGAGGGGGGGGGGGGCTTATATAAAATAACCATCGGGGGCTGTTTGAAATTATAAACTGGGGAATATTTTAGGTTAAAGGAGACTCTTATTTTCTGAATTTTTAACGCTGCCATGTGAGTTCACTGCAAAGTGGCCCACTGAGGCTCTGTCACCGGGGGGGCCCACTGAGGCTCTGTCACCGGGGGGGCCCACTGAGGCTCTGTCACCGGGGGGGCCCACTGAGGCTCTGTCACCGGGGGGCCCACTAAAGCTGTGTCACCGGGGGGGGCCCACTGAGGCTCTGTCACCGGGGGGGCCCACTGAGGCTCTGTCACCGGGGGGGCCCACTGAGGCTCTGTCACCGGGGGGGCCCACTGAGGCTCTGTCACCGGGGGGGCCCACTGAGGCTCTGTCACCGGGGGGGCCCACTGAGGCTCTGTCACCGAGGGGGCCCACTGAGGCTCTGTCACCGAGGGGGCCCACTGAGGCTCTGTCACCGAGGGGGCCCACTGAGGCTCTGTCACCGAGGGGGCCCACTGAGGCTCTGTCACCGAGGGGGCCCACTGAGGCTCTGTCAACGGGGGGCCCACTGAGGCTCTGTCACCGGGGGGGCCCACTGAGGCTCTGTCACCGGGGGGGCCCACTGAGGCTCTGTCACCGGGGGGGCCCACTGAGGCTCTGTCAGCGGGGGGGCCCACTGAGGCTCTGTCACCGGGGGGGCCCACTGAGGCTCTGTCACCGGGGGGGGCCCACTGAGGCTCTGTCACCGGGGGGGCCCACTGAGGCTCTGTCACCGGGGGGGCCCACTGAGGCTCTGTCACCGGGGGGCCCACTGATACCTGGAGCTGCCCCTGGGTGCGGGGCCTCTGGGTCGAACATCTCGGGGCCCGATCCCTCCCACCATATAACGGATGCATCATACACACGTGTCTGTGATTATCAGGCAATGTCAGCCCTCTCCTATAACGATGCAGGGATCCCCCCTACTCTATGGATCGCTCTCTCACACCAGATAATATGCTGTCACCCTGTCGACACCCGACCATTTCCTGCCCCGTTCCGCTCTTCGGCCGCAGCGTTTGTCACATCGCGTCATTCTCATGCACCTCCCTCATCACAACACAGGAGAACACACAGGATTTCATAAAAAAAAATCTGAAAAACAACTTTTTCTTTGCGAAATACGTCAGCATCTCCCAGAGCGATACAGAACACACATAGAATAGCGCAGGACCAGGGTCAGGGTCATAATTATTACCAATCAATACAATCCAAGCCCAGCTGACTCACAGAGGAGAGAACACACGACCCCAAGACAAACTATCACCCGGTGCTACAGGAGGCCGTGAGAATCAGGAAGATCATTAGTGTCAGGAGACAGGACATGGCAGCTCGCTGTGTATGGGGGGTGTAGTCACAGAGGGGTCAGAGCGCCCATGCTGACCCCTGACCACTGCTGGCTATGATAGAAAGGTGTCAGGACACACAGAACATGGCAGCTCGCTGTGTATGGGGGGTGTAGTCACAGAGGGGTCAGAGCGCCCATGCTGACCCCTGACCACTGCTGGCTATGATAGAAACGTGTCAGGACACACAGGACATGGCAGCTCGCTGTGTATGGGGGGTGTAGTCACAGAGGGGTCAGAGCACCCATGCTGACCCCTGACCACTGCTGGCTATGATAGAAAGGTGTCAGGACACACAGGACATGGCAGCTCGCTGTGTATGGGGGTGTAGTCACAGAGGGGTCAGAGCGCCCATGCTGACCCCTGACCACTGCTGGCTATGATAGAAAGGTGTCAGGACACACAGGACATGGAAGCTCGCTGTGTATGGGGGGTGTAGTCACAGGGGGGTCAGAGCGCCCATGCTGACCCCTGACCACTGCTGGCTATGATAGAAAGGTGTCAGGACACACAGGACATGGCAGCTCGCTGTGTATGGGGGGTGTAGTCACAGAGGGGTCAGAGCACCCATGCTGACCCCTGACCACTGCTGGCTATGATAGAAAGGTGTCAGGACACACAGGACATGGCAGCTCGCTGTGTATGGGGGATGTAGTCACAGAGAGGTCAGAGCGCCCATGCTGACCCCTGACCACTGCTGGCTATGATAGAAAGGTGTCAGGACACACAGGACATGGCAGCTCACTGTGTATGGGGGGTGTAGTCACAGAGGGGTCAGAGCACCCATGCTGACCCCTGACCACTGCTGGCTATGATAGAAAGGTGTCAGGACACACAGGACATGGCAGCTCGCTGTGTATGGGGGGTGTAGTCACAGAGGGGTCAGAGCGCCCATGCTGACCCCTGACCACTGCTGGCTATGATAGAAAGGTGTCAGGACACACAGGACATGGCAGCTCGCTGTGTATGGGGGGTGTAGACACAGAGGGGTCAGAGCGCCCATGCTGACCCCTGCTGGCTATGATAGAAAGGTGTCAGGACACACAGGACATAGCAGCTCGCTGTGTATGGGGGGTGTAGTCACAGAGGGGTCAGAGCACCCATGCTGACCCCTGACCACTGCTGGCTATGATAGAAAGGTGTCAGGACACAGGACATGGCAGCTCGCTGTGTATGGGGGGGTGTAGTCACAGAGAGGTCAGAGTGCCCATGCTGACCCCTGACCACTGCTGGCTATGATAGAAAGGTGTCAGGACACACAGGACATGGCAGCTCGCTGTGTATGGGGGGTGTAGTCACAGAGGGGTCAGAGCGCCCATGCTGACCCCTGGCCACTGCTGGCTATGATAGAAAGGTGTCAGGACACAGGACATGGCAGCTCGCTGTGTATGGGGGGTGTAGTCACAGAGGGGTCAGAGCCCCCATGCTGACCCGTGACCACTGCTGGCTATGATAGAAAGGTGTCAGGACACACAGGACATGGCAGCTCTCTGTGTATGGGGGGTGTAGTCACAGAGGGGTCAGAGCACTCATGCTGATCCCTGACCACTGCTGGCTATGATAGAAAGGTGTCAGGACACAGGACATGGCAGCTCGCTGTGTATGGGGGGTGTAGTCACAGAGAGGTCAGAGCGCCCATGCTGACCCCTGACCACTGCTGGCTATGATAGAAAGGTGTCAGGACACAGGACATGGCAGCTGTATGTGTATGGGGGGTGTAGTCACAGAGGGGTCAGAGCACCCATGCTGACCCCTGACCACTGCTGGCTATGATAGAAAGGTGTCAGGACACACAGGACATGGCAGCTCGCTGTGTATGGGGGGTGTAGTCACAGAGAGGTCAGAGCGCCCATGCTGACCCCTGACCACTGCTGGCTATGATAGAAAGGTGTCAGGACACAGGACATGGCAGCTGTATGTGTATGGGGGGTGTAGTCACAGAGGGGTCAGAGCACCCATGCTGACCCCTGACCACTGCTGGCTATGATAGAAAGGTGTCAGGACACACAGGACATGGCAGCTCGCTGTGTATGGGGGGTGTAGTCACAGAGGGGTCAGAGCACCCATGCTGACCCCTGACCACTGCTGGCTATGATAGAAAGGTGTCAGGACACAGGACATGGCAGCTCGCTGTGTATGGGGGGGTGTAGTCACAGAGAGGTCAGAGTGCCCATGCTGACCCCTGACCACTGCTGGCTATGATAGAAAGGTGTCAGGACACACAGGACATGGCAGCTCGCTGTGTATGGGGGGTGTAGTCACAGAGGGGTCAGAGCGCCCATGCTGACCCCTGGCCACTGCTGGCTATGATAGAAAGGTGTCAGGACACAGGACATGGCAGCTCGCTGTGTATGGGGGGTGTAGTCACAGAGGGGTCAGAGCCCCCATGCTGACCCGTGACCACTGCTGGCTATGATAGAAAGGTGTCAGGACACACAGGACATGGCAGCTCTCTGTGTATGGGGGGTGTAGTCACAGAGGGGTCAGAGCACTCATGCTGATCCCTGACCACTGCTGGCTATGATAGAAAGGTGTCAGGACACAGGACATGGCAGCTCGCTGTGTATGGGGGGTGTAGTCACAGAGAGGTCAGAGCGCCCATGCTGACCCCTGACCACTGCTGGCTATGATAGAAAGGTGTCAGGACACAGGACATGGCAGCTGTATGTGTATGGGGGGTGTAGTCACAGAGGGGTCAGAGCACCCATGCTGACCCCTGACCACTGCTGGCTATGATAGAAAGGTGTCAGGACACACAGGACATGGCAGCTCGCTGTGTATGGGGGGTGTAGTCACAGAGAGGTCAGAGCGCCCATGCTGACCCCTGACCACTGCTGGCTATGATAGAAAGGTGTCAGGACACAGGACATGGCAGCTGTATGTGTATGGGGGGTGTAGTCACAGAGGGGTCAGAGCACCCATGCTGACCCCTGACCACTGCTGGCTATGATAGAAAGGTGTCAGGACACACAGGACATGGCAGCTCGCTGTGTATGGGGGGTGTAGTCACAGAGGGGTCAGAGCACCCATGCTGACCCCTGACCACTTCTGGCTATGATAGAAAGGTGTCAGGACACAGGACATGGCAGCTGTATGTGTATGGGGGGTGTAGTCACAGAGGGGTCAGAGCACCCATGCTGACCCCTGACCACTGCTGGCTATGATAGAAAGGTGTCAGGACACACAGGACATGGCAGCTCGCTGTGTATGGGGGTGTAGTCACAGAGAGGTCAGAGCCCCCATGCTGACCCCTGACCACTGCTGGCTATGATAGAAAGGTGTCAGGACACACAGGACATAGCAGCTCGCGGTGTATGGGGGGTGTAGTCACAGAGAGGTCAGAGCGCCCATGCTGACCCCTGACCACTGCTGACCCCTGACCACTGCTGGCTATGATAGAAAGGTGTCAGGACACACAGGACATGGCAGCTCCCTGTGTATGGGGGGTGTAGTCACAGAGAGGTCAGAGCGCCCATGCTGACCCCTGACCACTGCTGGCTATGATAGAAAGGTGTCAGGACACACAGGACATGGCAGCTCGCTGTGTATGGGGGTGTAGTCACAAAGGGGTCAGAGCACCCATGCTGACCCCTGACCACTGCTGGCTATGATAGAAAGGTGTCAGGACATGCAGGGCACGGCAACTCGCTGTGTATGGGGGGTGTAGTCACAGAGAGGTCAGTGCGCCCATGCTGACCCCTGACCACTACTGGCTATGATAGAAAGGTGTCAGGACACACAGGACATGGCAGCTCGCTGTGTATGGGGGGTGTAGTCACAGAGGGGTCATGGCGCCCATGCTGACCCCTGACCACTGCTGGCTATGATAGAAAGGTGTCAGGACACACAGGACATGGCAGCTCGCTGTGTATGGGGTGTGTAGTCACAGAGGGGTCAGAGCACCCATGCTGACCCCTGACCACTGCTGGCTATGATAGAAAGGTGTCAGGACACACAGGACATGGCAGCTCGCTGTGTATGGGGGGTGTAGTCACAGAGAGGTCAGAGCACCCATGCTGACCACTGACCACTGCTGGCTATGATAGTAAGGTGTCAGGACACACAGGACATGGCAGCTCGCTGTGTATGGGGGATGTAGTCACAGAGGGGTCAGAGCGCCCATGCTGACCCCTGACCACTGTTGGCTATGATAGAAAGGTGTCAGGACACACAGGACATGGCAGCTCGCTGTGTATGGGGGGTGTAGTCACAGAGGGGTCAGAGCACCCATGCTGACCCCTGACCACTGCTGGCTATGATAGAAAGGTGTCAGGACACACAGGACATGGCAGCTCGCTGTGTATGGGGGGTGTAGTCACAGAGGGGTTAGAGCGCCCATGCTGACCCCTGACCACTGCTGGCTATGATAGAAAGGTGTCAGGACACACAGGACATGGCAGCTCACTGTGTATGGGGGGTGTAGTCACAGAGGGGTCAGAGCACCCATGCTGACCCCTGACCCCTGCTGGCTATGATAGAAATGTGTCAGGACACAGGACATGGCAGCTCGCTGTGTATGGGGGGTGTAGTCACAGAGGGGTCAGAGCACCCATGCTGACCCCTGACCACTGCTGGCTATGATAGAAAGGTGTCAGGACACACAGGACATGGCAGCTCGCTGTGTATGGGGGGTGTAGTCACAGAGAGGTCAGAGCACCCATGCTGACCCCTGACCACTACTGGCTATGATAGAAAGGTGTCAGGACACACAGGACATGGCAGCTCCCTGTGTATGGGGGGTGTAGTCACAGAGGGGTCAGAGCACCCATGCTGACCCCTGGCTATGATAGAAAGGTTTCAGGACACACAGGACATAGCAGCTCGCTGTGTATGGGGGGTGTAGTCACAGAGAGGTCAGTGCGCCCATGCTGACCCCTGACCACTGCTGGCTATGCTAGAAAGGTGTCAGGACACACAGGACATGGCAGCTCGCTGTGTATGGGGGGTGTAGTCACAGAGGGGTCAGAGCGCCCATGCTGACCCCTGACCACTGCTGGCTATGATAGAAAGGTGTCAGGACACACAGGACATGGCAGCTCGCTGTGTATGGGGGGTGTAGTCACAGAGGGGTCAGAGCACCCATGCTGACCCCTGACCACTGGCTATGATAGAAAGGTGTCAGGACACAGGACACGGCAGCTCGCTGTGTATGGGGGGTGTAGTCACAGAGGGGTCAGAGCACCCATGCTGACCCCTGACCACTGCTGGCTATGATAGAAAGGTGTCAGGACACACAGGACATGGCAGCTCGCTGTGTATGGGGGGTGTAGTAACAGAGGGGTCAGAGCACCCATGCTGACCCCTGACCACTACTGGCTATGATAGAAAGGTGTCAGGACACACAGGACATGGCAGCTCCCTGTGTATGGGGGGTGTAGTCACAGAGGGGTCAGAGCACCCATGCTGACCCCTGGCTATGATAGAAAGGTGTCAGGACACACAGGACATGGCAGCTCCCTGTGTATGGGGGGTGTAGTCACAGAGGGGTCAGAGCACCCATGCTGACCCCTGGCTATGATAGAAAGGTGTCAGGACACACAGGACATGGCAGCTCGCTGTGTATGGGGGGTGTAGTCACAGAGAGGTCAGAGCGCCCATGCTGACCCCTGACCACTGCTGGCTATGATAGAAAGGTGTCAGGACACACAGGACATGGCAGCTCGTTGTGTATGGGGGGTGTAGTCACAGAGAGGTCAGAGCACCCATGCTGACCCCTGACCACTGCTGGCTATGATAGAAAGGTGTCAGGACACAGGACATGGCAGCTCGCTGTGTATGGGGGGTGTAGTCACAGAGGGGTCAGAGCACCCATGCTGACCCCTGACCACTGCTGGCTATGATAGAAAGGTGTCAGGACACACAGGACATGGCAGCTCCCTGTGTATGGGGGGTGTAGTCACAGAGGGGTCAGAGCGCCCATGCTGACCCCTGACCACTGCTGGCTATGATAGAAAGGTGTCAGGACACACAGGACATGGCAGCTCGCTGTATATGGGGGGATGTAGTCACAGAGGGGTCAGAGCGCCCATGCTGACCCCTGACCACTGCTGGCTATGATAGAAAGGTGTCAGGACACACAGGACATGGCACCTCGCTGTGTATGGGGGGTGTAGTCACAGATGGGTCAGAGCACCCATGCTGACCCCTGACCACTGCTGGCTATGATAGAAAGGTGTCAGGACACACAGGACATGGCAGCTCCCTGTGTATGGGGGGTGTAGTCACAGAGGGGTCAGAGCGCCCATGCTGACCCCTGACCACTGCTGGCTATGATAGAAAGGTGTCAGGACACACAGGACATGGCAGCTCGCTGTGTATGGAGGTGTAGTCACAGAGGGGTCAGAGCGCCCATGCTGACCCCTGACCACTGCTGGCTATGATAGAAAGCTGTCAGGACACACAGGACATGGCAGCTCGCTGTGTATGGGGGGTGTAGTCACAGAGGGGTCAGAGCGCCCATGCTGACCCCTGACCACTGCTGGCTATGATAGAAAGGTGTCAGGACACACAGGACATGGCAGCTCGCTGTGTATGGGGGGTGTAGTCACAGAGAGGTCAGTGCGCCCATGCTGACCCCTGACCACTGCTGGCTATGATAGAAAGGTGTCAGGACACACAGGACATGGCAGCTCGCTGTGTATGGGGGGTGTAGTCACAGAGGGGTCATGGCGCCCATGCTGACTCCTGACCACTGCTGGCTATGATAGAAAGGTGTCAGGACACACAGGACATGGCAGCTCGCTGTGTATGGGGGGTGTAGTCACAGAGAGGTCAGAGCACCCATGCTGACCCCTGACCACTGCTGGCTATGATAGAAAGGTGTCAGGACACACAGGACATGGCAGCTCGCTGTGTATGGGGGTGTAGTCAAAGAGGGGTCAGAGCCCCCATGCTGACCCCTGACCACTGCTGGCTATGATAGAAAGCTGTCAGGACACACAGGACATGGCAGCTCGCTGTGTATGGGGGGTGTAGTCACAGAGGGGTCAGAGCGCCCATGCTGACCCCTGACCACTGCTGGCTATTATAGAAAGGTGTCAGGACACACAGGACATGGCAGCTCGCTGTGTATGGGGGGTGTAGTCACAAAGGGGTCAGAGCACCCATGCTGACCCCTGACCACTGCTGGCTATGATAGAAAGGTATCAGGACACACAGGACATGGCAGCTCGCTGTGTATGGGGGGTGTAGTCACAGAGAGGTCAGTGCGCCCATGCTGACCCCTGACCACTGCTGGCTATGATAGAAAGGTGTCAGGACACACAGGACATGGCAGCTCGCTGTGTATGGGGGGTGTAGTCACAGAGGGGTCATGGCGCCCATGCTGACTCCTGACCACTGCTGGCTATGATAGAAAGGTGTCAGGACACACAGGACATGGCAGCTCGCTGTGTATGGGGGTGTAGTCACAGAGGGGTCAGAGCACCCATGCTGACCCCTGACCACTGCTGGCTATGATAGAAAGGCGTCAGGACACAGGACATGGCAGCTCGCTGTGTATGGGGGGTGTAGTCACAGAGGGGTCAGAGCCCCCATGCTGACCCCTGACCACTGCTGGCTATGATAGAAAGGTGTCAGGACACACAGGAAATGGCAGCTCGCTGTGTATGGGGGGTGTAGTCACAGAGAGGTCAGAGCACCCATGCTGACCCCTGACCACTGCTGGCTATGATAGAAAGGTGTCAGGACACAGGACATGGCAGCTCGCTGTGTATGGGGGTGTAGTCACAGAGGGGTTAGAGCGTCCATGCTGACCCCTGACCACTGCTGGCTATGATAGAAAGGTATCAGGACACACAGGACATGGCAGCTCGCTGTGTATGGGGGTGTAGTCACAGAGGGGTCAGAGCGCCCATGCTGACCCCTGACCCCTGCTGGCTATGATAGAAAGGTGTCAGGACACAGGACATGGCAGCTCGCTGTGTATGGGGGGTGTAGTCACAGAGGGGTCAGAGCACCCATGCTGACCCCTGACCACTGCTGGCTATGATAGAAAGGTGTCAGGACACACAGGACATAGCAGCTCGCTGTGTATGGGGGGTGTAGTCACAGAGAGGTCAGAGCGCCCATGCTGACCCCTGACCACTGCTGGCTATGATAGAAAGGTGTCAGGACACACAGGACATGGCAGCTTGCTGTGTATGGGGGGTGTAGTCACAGAGGGGTCAGAGCACCCATGCTGACCCCTGACCACTGCTGGCTATGATAGAAAGGTGTCAGGACACACAGGACATGGCAGCTCGCTGTGTATGGGGGGTGTAGTCACAGAGGGGTCAGAGCGCCCATGCTGACCCCTGACCACTGGCTATGATAGAAAGGTGTCAGGACACAGGACATGGCAGCTCGCTGTGTATGGGAGAGTGTAGTCACAGAGGGGTCAGAGCACCCATGCTGACCCCTGACCAATGCTGGCTATGATAGAAAGGTGTCAGGACACACAGGACATGGCAGCTCGCTGTGTATGGGGGGTGTAGTCACAGAGAGGTCAGAGCACCCATGCTGACCCCTGACCACTGCTGGCTATGATAGAAAGGTATCAGGACACAGGACATGGCAGCTCGCTGTGTATGGGGGGTGTAGTCACAGAGAGGTCAGAGCACCCATGCTGACCCCTGACCACTGGCTATGATAGAAAGGTGTCAGGACACACAGGACATGGCAGCTCGCTGTGTATGGGGGGTGTAGTCACAGAGGGGTCAGAGCACCCATGCTGACCCCTGACCTCTGCTGGCTTTGATAGAAAGGTGTCAGGACACAGGACATGGCAGCTCGCTGTGTATGGGGGGTGTACTCACAGAGGGGTCAGAGCACCCATGCTGACCCCTGACCACTGGCTATGATAGAAAGGTGTCAGGACACACAGGACATAGCAGCTCGCTGTGTATGGGGTGTGTAGTCACAGAGGGGTCAGAGCACCCATGCTGACCCCTGACCACTGCTGGCTATGATAGAAAGGTGTCAGGACACACAGGACATGGCAGCTCGCTGTGTATGGGGGGTGTAGTCACAAAGGGGTCAGAGCACCCATGCTGACCCCTGACCACTGCTGGCTATGATAGAAAGGTGTCAGGACATGCAGGGCACGGCAACTCGCTGTGTATGGGGGGTGTAGTCACAGAGAGGTCAGTGCGCCCATGCTGACCCCTGACCACTGCTGGCTATGATAGAAAGGTGTCAGGACACACAGGACATGGCAGCTCGCTGTGTATGGGGGGTGTAGTCACAGAGGGGTTAGAGCGTCCATGCTGACCCCTGACCACTGCTGGCTATGATAGAAAGGTGTCAGGACACAGGACATGGCAGCTCGCTGTGTATGGGGGGTGTAGTCACAGAGGGGTCAGAGCGACCATGCTGACCCCTGACCACTGCTGGCTATGATAGAAAGGTGTCAGGACACACAGGACATGGCAGCTCGCTGTGTATGGGGGTGTAGTCACAGAGGGGTCAGAGCACCCATGCTGACCCCTGCTGGCTATGATAGAAAGGTGTCAGGACACAGGACATGGCAGCTCGCTGTGTATGGGGGGTGTAGTCACAGAGGGGTCAGAGCGCCCATGCTGACCCCTGACCACTGCTGGCTATGATAGAAAGGTGTCAGGACACACAGGACATGGCAGCTCGCTGTGTATGGGGGTGTAGTCACAGAGGGGTCAGAGCACCCATGCTGACCCCTGCTGGCTATGATAGAAAGGTGTCAGGACACAGGACATGGCAGCTCGCTGTGTATGGGGGGTGTAGTCACAGAGGGGTCAGAGCGCCCATGCTGACCCCTGACCACTGCTGGCTATGATAGAAAGGTGTCAGGACACACAGGACATGGCAGCTCGCTGTGTATGGGGGGTGTAGTCACAGAGAGGTCAGTGCGCCCATGCTGACCCCTGACCACTGCTGGCTATGATAGAAAGGTGTCAGGACACACAGGACATGGCAGCTCGCTGTGTATGGGGGGTGTAGTCACAGAGGGGTCAGAGCACCCATGCTGACCCCTGACCACTGGCTATGATAGAAAGGTGTCAGGACACACAGGACATAGCAGCTCGCTGTGTATGGGGGGTGTAGTCACAGAGGGGTCAGAGCGCCCATGCTGACCCCTGACCACTGCTGGCTATGATAGAAAGGTGTCAGGACACACAGGACATGGCAGCTCGCTGTGTATGGGGGGTGTAGTCACAGAGGGGTCAGAGCGCCCATGCTGACCCCTGACCACTGCTGGCTATGATAGAAAGGTGTCAGGACACACAGGACATGGCAGCTCGCTGTGTATGGGGGGTGTAGTCACAGAGGGGTCAGAGCGCCCATGCTGACCCCTGACCACTGCTGGCTATGATAGAAAGGTGTCAGGACACAGGACATGGCAGCTCCCTGTGTATGGGGGGGTGTAGTCACAGAGGGGTCAGAGCGCTCATGCTGACCACTGACCACTGCTGGCTATGATAGAAAGGTGTCAGGACACACAGGACATGGCAGCTCGCTGTGTATGGGGGGTGTAGTCACAGAGGGGTCAGAGCGCTCATGCTGACCACTGACCACTGCTGGCTATGATAGAAAGGTGTCAGGACACAGGACATGGCAGCTCGCTGTGTATGGGGGGTGTAGTCACAGAGGGGTCAGAGCGCTCATGCTGACCCCTGACCACTGCTGGCTATGATAGAAAGGTGTCAGGACACACAGGACATGGCAGCTCACTGTGTATGGGGGGTGTAGTCACAGAGGGGTCAGAGCACCCATGCTGACCCCTGACCACTGCTGGCTATGATAGAAAGGTGTCAGGACACACAGGACATGGCAGCTCGCTGTGTATGGGGGGTGTAGTCACAGAGAGGTCAGAGCACCCATGCTGACCCCTGACCACTGCTGGCTATGATAGAAAGGTATCAGGACACAGGACATGGCAGCTCGCTGTGTATGGGGGGTGTAGTCACAGAGAGGTCAGAGCATCCATGCTGACCCCTGACCACTGGCTATGATAGAAAGGTGTCAGGACACACAGGACATGGCAGCTCGCTGTGTATGGGGGGTGTAGTCACAGAGGGGTCAGAGAACCCATGCTGACCCCTGCTGGCTATGATAGAAAGGTGTCAGGACACACAGGACATGGCAGCTCGCTGTGTATGGGGGTGTAGTCACAGAGGGGTCAGAGCGCCCATGCTGACCCCTGACCACTGCTGGCTATGATAGAAAGGTGTCAGGATACAGGACATGGCAGCTCGCTGTGTATGGGGGTGTAGTCACAGAGGGGTCAGAGCACCCATGCTGACCCCTGACCACTGCTGGCTATGATAGAAAGGTGTCAGGACACAGGACATGGCAGCTCGCTGTGTATGGGGTGTGTAGTCACAGAGGGGTCAGAGCGCCCATGCTGACCCCTGACCACTGCTGGCTATGATAGAAAGGTGTCAGGACACACAGGACATGGCAGCTCGCTGTGTATGGGGGGTGTAGTCACAGAGAGGTCAGAGCGCCCATGCTGACCCCTGACCACTGCTGGCTATGATAGAAAGGTGTCAGGACACACAGGACATGGCAGCTCGCTGTGTATGGGGGGGTGTAGTCACAGAGGGGTCAGAGCACCCATGCTGACCCCTGACCACTGCTGGCTATGATAGAAAGGTGTCAGGACACACAGGACATGGCAGCTCGCTGTGTATGGGGGGGGGTAGTCACAGAGGGGTCAGAGCGCCCATGCTGACCCCTGACCACTGCTGGCTATGATAGAAAGGTGTCAGGACACACAGGACATGGCAGCTCGCTGTGTATGAGGGGTGTAGTCACAGAGGGGTCAGAGCACCCATGCTGACCCCTGACCACTGCTGGCTATGATAGAAAGGTGTCAGGACACACAGCACATGGCAGCTCGCTGTGTATGAGCGGTGTAGTCACAGAGGGGTCAGAGCACCCATGCTGACCCCTGACCACTGCTGGCTATGATAGAAAGGTGTCAGGACACACAGGACATGGCAGCTCGCTGTGTATGGGGGGTGTAGTCACAGAGAGGTCAGAGCACCCATGCTGACCCCTGACCACTGCTGGCTATGATAGAAAGGTGTCAGGACACACAGGACATGGCAGCTCGCTGTGTATGGGGGGTGTAGTCACAGAGAGGTCAGTGCGGCCATGCTGACCCCTGACCACTGCTGGCTATGATAGAAAGGTGTCAGGACACACAGGACATGGCAGCTCGCTGTGTATGGGGGATGTAGTCACAGAGGGGTCAGAGCACCCATGCTGACCCCTGACCACTGCTGGCTATGATAGAAAGGTGTCAGGACACACAGGACATGGCAGCTCGCTGTGTATGGGGGGTGTAGTCACAGAGGGGTCAGAGCACCCATGCTGACCCCTGACCACCGCTGGCTATGATAGAAAGGGGTCAGGACACAGGACATGGCAGCTCGCTGTGTATGGGGGGTGTAGTCACAGAGGGGTCAGAGCACCCATGCTGACCCCTGACCACTGCTGGCTATGATAGAAAGGTGTCAGGATACAGGACATGGCAGCTCGCTGTGTTTGGGGGGTGTAGTCACAGAGGGGTCAGAGCGCCCATGCTGACCCCTGACCACTGCTGGCTATGATAGAAAGGTGTCAGGACACACAGGACATGGCAGCTCCCTGTGTATGGGGGGTGTAGTCACAGAGGGGTCAGAGCACCCATGCTGACCCCTGACCACTGCTGGCTATGATAGAAAGGTGTCAGGACACAGGACATGGCAGCTCGCTGTGTATGGGGTGTGTAGTCACAGAGGGGTCAGAGCACCCATGCTGACCCCTGACCACTGCTGGCTATGATAGAAAGGTGTCAGGACACACAGGACATGGCAGCTCGCTGTCTATGGGGGGTGTAGTCACAGAGGGGTCAGAGTGCCCATGCTGACCCCTGACCACTGCTGGCTATGATAGAGAGGTGTCAGGACACACAGGACATGGCAGCTCGCTGTGTATGGGGGGTGTAGTCACAGAGGGGTCAGAGCGCCCATGCTGACCCCTGACCACTGCTGGCTATGATAGAAAGGTGTCAGGACACACAGGACATGGCAGCTCCCTGTGTATGGAGTGTGTAGTCACAGAGGGGTCAGAGTGCCCATGCTGACCCCTGACCACTGCTGGCTATGATAGAAAGGTGTCAGGACACACAGGACATGGCAGCTCGCTGTGTATGGGGGTGTAGTCACAGAGGGGTCAGAGCACCCATGCTGACCCCTGACCACTGCTGGCTATGATAGAAAGGTGTCAGGACACACAGGACATGGCAGCTCGCTGTGTATGGGGGTGTAGTCACAGAGGGGTCAGAGCACACATGCTGACCCCTGACCCCTGCCGGCTATGATAGAAAGGTGTCAGGACACACAGGACATGGCAGCTCGCTGTGCATGGGGGGTGTAGTCAGAGAAAGGTCAGAGCACCCAAGCTGACCCCTGACCACTGCTGGCTATGATAGAAAGGTGTCAGGACACAGGACATGGCAGCTCGCTGTGTATGGGGGTGTAGTCACAGAGAGGTCAGAGCGCCCATGCTGACCCCTGACCACTACAGGCTATGATAGAAAGGTGTCAGGACACACAGGACATGGCAGCTCGCTGTGTATGGGGGGTGTAGTCACAGAGGGTTTAGAGCGCCCATGCTGACTCCTGACCACTGCTGGCTATGATAGAAAGGTGTCAGGACACACAGGACATGGCAGCTCGCTGTGTAAGGTGGGGTGTAGTCACAGAGGGGTCAGAGCACCCATGCTGACCCCTGACCACTGCTGGCTATGATAGAAAGGTGTCAGGACACACAGGACATGGCAGCTCGCTTTGTATGGGGGATGTAGTCACAGAGAGGTCAGAGCGCCCATGCTGACCCCTGACCACTGCTGGCTATGATAGAAAGGTGTCAGGACACACAGGACATGGCAGCTCACTGTGTATGGGGGGTGTAGTCACAAAGGGGTCAGAGCGCCCATGCTGACCCTTGACCACTGCTGGCTATGATAGAAAGGTGTCAGGACACACAGGACATGGCAGCTCGCTGTGCATGGGGGGGGGGGGCTGTATTCACAGAGGGGTCAGAGCACCCATGCTGACCCCTGACCACTGCTGGCTATGATAGAAAGGTGTCAGGACACACAGGACATGGCAGCTCGCTGTGTATGGGGGGTGTAGTCACAGAGGGGTCAGAGCGCCCATGCTGACCCCTGACCACTGCTGGCTATGATAGAAAGGTGTCAGGACACAGGACATGGCAGCTCGCTGTGTATAGGGGGTGTAGTCACAGAGGGGTCAGAGCGCCCATGCTGACCCCTGACCACCGCTGGCTATGATAGAAAGGTGTCAGGACACACAGGACATGGCAGCTCGCTGTGTATGGGGGGTGTAGTCACAGTGAGGTCAGAGCGCCCATGCTGACCCCTGACCACTGCTGGCTATGATAGAAAGGTGTCAGGACACACAGGACATGGCAGCTCGCTGTGTATGGGGGGGTGTAGTCACAGAGGGGTCAGAGCACCCATGCTGACCCCTGACCACTGCTGGCTATGATAGAAAGGTGTCAGGACACACAGGACATGGCAGCTCGCTGTGTATGGGGGGGGGGGCTGTATTCACAGAGGGGTCAGAGCACCCATGCTGACCACTGACCACTGCTGGCTATGATAGAAAGGTGTCAGGACACACAGGACATGGCAGCTCACTGTGTATAGGGGGTGTAGTCACAGAGGGGACAGAGCACCCATGCTGACCCCTGACCACTGCTGGCTATGATAGAAAGGTGTCAGGACACACAGGACATGGCAGCTCCCTGTGTATGGGGGATGTAGTCACAGAGGGGTCAGAGCGCCCATGCTGACCCCTGCCCACTGCTGGCTATGATAGAAAGGTGTCAGGACACACAGGACATGGCTGCTCGCTGTGTATGGGGGGTGTAGTCACAGAGGGGTCAGAGCTCCCATGCTGACCCCTGACCACTGCTGGCTATGATAGAAAGGTGTCAGGACACACAGGACATGGCAGCTCACTGTGTATGGGGGTGTAGTCACAGAGGGGTCAGAGCGCCCATGCTGACCCCTGACCACTGCTGGCTATGATAGAAAGGTGTCAGGACACACAGGACTTGGCAGCTCGCTGTGTATGGGGGGTGTAGTCACAGAGGGGTCAGAGCGCCAACGCTGACCCCTGACCACTGCTGGCTATGATAGAAAGGTGTCAGGACACAGGACATGGCAGCTCGCTGTGTATGGGGGGTGTAGTCACAGAGGGGTCAGAGCGCCCATGCTGACCCCTGACCACTGCTGGCTATGATAGAAAGGTGTCAGGAGACACAGGACATGGCAGCTCGCTGTGTATGGGGGGTGTAGTCACAGAGGGGTCAGAGAGCCCATGCTGACCCCTGACCACTGCTGGCAATGATAGAAAGGTGTCAGGACACAGGACATGGCAGCTCGCTGTGTATGGGGGGTGTAGTCACAGAGAGGTCAGAGCACCCATGCTGACCCCTGACCACTGCTGGCTATGATAGAAAGGTGTCAGGACACACAGGACATGGCAGCTCGCTGTGTATGGGGGGTGTAGTCACAGAGGGGTCAGAGCGCCCATGCTGACCCCTGACCACTGCTGGCTATGATATAAAGGTGTCAGGACACACAGGACATGGCAGCTCGCTGTCTATGGGGGGTGTAGTCACAGAGGGGTCAGAGCGCCCATGCTGAGCCCTGACCACTGCTGGCTATGATAGAAAGGTGTCAGGACACACAGAACATGGCAGCTCGCTGTGTATGGGGTGTAGTCACAGAGGGGTCAGAGCGCCCATGCTGACCCCTGACCACTGCTGGCTATGATAGAAAGGTGTCAGGACACACAGAACATGGCAGCTCGCTGTGTATGGGGGTTGTAGTCACAGAGGGGTCAGAGCACCCATGCTGAGCCCTGACCACTGCTGGCTATGATAGAAAGGTGTCAGGACACACAGAACATGGCAGCTCGCTGTGTATGGGGTGTAGTCACAGAGGGGTCAGAGCGCCCATGCTGAGCCCTGACCACTGCTGGCTATGATAGAAAGGTGTCAGGACACACAGGACATGGCAGCTCGCTGTGTATGGGGGGTGTAGTCACAGAGAGGTCAGAGTGCCCATGCTGACCCCTGACCACTGCTGGCTATGATAGAAAGGTGTCAGGACACACAGAACATGGCAGCTCGCTGTGTATGGGGGTTGTAGTCACAGAGGGGTCAGAGCGCCCATGCTGACCCCTGACCACTGCTGGCTATGATAGAAAGGTGTCAGGACACACAGGACATGGCAGCTCGCTGTGTATGGGGGGTGTAGTCACAGAGTGGTCAGAGCGCCCATGCTGACCCCTGACCACTGCTGGCTATGATAGAAAGGTGTCAGGACACACAGGACATGGCAGCTCGCTGTGTATGGAGGGTGTAGTCACAGAGGGGTCAGAGCACCCATGCTGACCCCTGACCACTGCTGGCTATGATAGAAAGGTGTCAGGACACACAGGACATGGCAGCTCGCTGTGTATGGGGGGTGTAGTCACAGAGGGGTCAGAGCGCCCATGCTGACCCCTGACCACTGCTGGCTATGATAGAAAGGTGTCAGGACACAGGAGATGGCAGCTCGCTGTGTATGGGGGGTGTAGTCACAGAGGGGTCAGAGCGCCCATGCTGACCCCTGACCACTGCTGGCTATGATAGAAAGGTGTCAGGACACACAGGACATGGCAGCTCGCTGTGTATGGGGGATGTAGTCACAGAGGGGTCAGAGCACCCATGCTGACCCCTGACCACTGCTGGCTATGATAGAAAGGTGTCAGGACACACAGGACATGGCAGCTCGCTGTGTATGGGGGGTGTAGTCACAGAGGGGTCAGAGCGCCCATGCTGACCCCTGACCACTGCTGGCTATGATAGAAAGGTGTCAGGACACAGGACATGGCAGCTCGCTGTGTATGGGGGGTGTAGTCACAGAGGGGTCAGAGCGCCCATGCTGACCCCTGACCACTGCTGGCTATGATAGAAAGTTATCAGGACACACAGGACAGCTCGCTGTGTATGGGGGATGTAGTCACAGAGGGGTCAGAGCACCCATGCTGACCCCTGCTGGCTATGATAGAAAGGTGTCAGGACACACAGGACAGCTCGCTGTGTATGGGGGGTGTAGTCACAGACCTCTGTCCCAGAAACTTCCCAGTGGTAGTAACACGTGTGTTCTGTACATGAGTAGTATTGATGACTCGTGTGTGATGCAAGAAGCTGCTGTGTAATGCTGGGCAGAGTAACGTGTGCTCCTCATTACTATTATTATAGGTCTGCAGTGAGATATTATACAAGCACAGTATAAATCCCGGCATACAGGATGTACAGGATCTGCTGCTGGTGCCTGAGATGACGCAGGAACACATAATGGGTGGAGTTCAGTCATCAATGAGTTGATTTGCACAACGTTGCCTCCGTCTGATCCCTGGATACGGCTGTCACCACCACGTGCTCCCCATCCATTACCCAGGGACTTACAGACACTCAGGGGCTGCCCCAGGGAGAACCAGTACATCAGCCTCTCCCTCCATATTTCTTGCACACACCACCTGCTGGAGAGCTGCCAGGCTGTAGGACAGCCCTCCGGTCCCCATACCAAGCACCGTGACCACAGCGTGCCCTAGGCCGCAACCGCCAGCCACTCAGGTACTGCGGGCCCCGGCTGCCTCCAGGCCCCAAGAAAAGGCTAGGCCCAGGTGGGGGATGTTGCAAATAGTGTCACGAACAGCATATCTACTTCTGTGCCTTATACTAAAAGACTGTGCTGCCATCCAGGTTAAGGACCAAGTGTGATTGTGTTTCACAAGACTGTGGAGAACATTTACTTACCGGGTCCCCGGAGTTCACAAAGTGCATTGTCCGACGATCAAGCACTCTGCCGCGATTAACTAAGATCCTGCACCCGATATCCTGCATGTGTCGCTTCCCCGCTCAGGTCCCCGGAGTTCTCCTTCTTCTTCCTGGTGCATGTAAGTGCATTGTCCGTGTATAATGCGCTGTGCGGGGAGTCACTAAGATCCTGCACCTGATATCCTGCATGTGTCGCTTCCCCGCTCAGGTCCCCGGAGTTCACCTTCTTCTTCCTGGTGCATGTAAGTGCATTGTCCGTGTGTAATGCGCTGTGCAGGGAGTCACTAAGATCCTGCACCCGATATCCTGCATGTGTCACTTCCCCGCTCAGGTCCCCGGAGTTCACCTTCTTCTTCCTGGTGCATGTAAGTGCATTGTCCGTGTATAATGCGCTGTGCGGGGAGTCACTAAGATCCTGCGCCCGATATCCTGCATGTGTCACTTCCCCGCTCAGGTCCCCGGAGTTCACCTTCTTCTTCCTGGTGCATGTAAGTGCATTGTCCGTGTATAATGCGCTGTGCGGGGAGTCACTAAGATCCTGCGCCCGATATCCTGCATGTGTCGCTTCCCCGCTCAGGTCCCCGGAGTTCACCTTCTTCTTCCTGGTGCATGTAAGTGCATTGTCCGTGTATAATGTGCTGTGCGGGGAGTCACTAAGATCCTGCACCCGATATCCTGCATGTGTCGCTTCCCCGCTCAGGTCCCTGGAGTTCACCTTCTTCTTCCTGGTGCATGTAAGTGCATTGTCCGTGTATAATGCGCTGTGCGGGGAGTCACTAAGATCCTGCGCCCGATATCCTGCATGTGTCACTTCCCCGCTCAGGTCCCCGGAGTTCACCTTCTTCTTCCTGGTGCATGTAAGTGCATTGTCCGTGTATAATGCGCTGTGCGGGGAGTCACTAAGATCGTGCACCCGATATCCTGCATGTGTCACTTCCCCGCTCAGGTCCCCGGAGTTCACCTTCTTCTTCCTGGTGCATGTAAGTGCATTGTCCGTGTATAATGTGCTGTGCGGGGAGTCACCAAGATCGTGCACCCGATATCCTGCATGTGTCACTTCCCCGCTCAGGTCCCCGGAGTTCACCTTCTTCTTCCTGGTGCATGTAAGTGCATTATCCGTGTATAATGCGCTGTGCAGGGAGAAACTAAGATCGTGCGCCCCATATCCTGCATGTTTCGCTTCCCCGCTCAGGTCCCCGGAGTTCACCTTCTTCTTCCCGGTGCATGTAAGTGCATTATCCGTGTATAATGCGCTGTGCAGGGAGAAACTAAGATCGTGCACCCCATATCCTGCATGTTTCACTTCCCCGCTCAGGTCCCAGGAGTTCACCTTCTTCTTCCTGGTGCATGTAAGTGCATTGTCCGTGTATAATGCGCTTTGCGGGGAGTCACTAAGATCCTGCACCTGATATCCTGCATGTGTCGCTTCCCCGCTCAGGTCCCCGGAGGTCACCTTCTTCTTCCTGGTGCATGTAAGTGCATTGTTCGTGTATAATGCGCTGTGCGGGGAGTCACTAAGATCGTGCACCCGATATCCTGCATGTGTCGCTTCCCCGCTCAGGTCCCAGGAGTTCACCTTCTTCTTCCTGGTGCATGTAAGTGCATTGTCCGTGTATAATGCGCTGTGCGGGGAGTCACTAAGATCCTGCACCTGATATCCTGCATGTGTCGCTTCCCCGCTCAGGTCCCTGGAGTTCTCCTTCTTCTTCCTGGTGCATGTAATAAGAAGGTCCCTGGAGTTCACCTTCTTCTTCCTGGTGCATGTAAGTGCATTGTCCGTGTATAATGTGCTGTGCGGGGAGTCACTAAGATCGTGCGCCCGTTATCCTGCATGTGTTGCTTCCCCACTCAGGTCCCTGGAGTTCACCTTCTTCTTCCTGGTGCATGTAAGTGCATTGTCCGTGTATAATGCGCTGTGCGGGGAGTCACTAAGATCCTGCGCCCGATATCCTGCATGTGTCACTTCCCCACTCAGGTCCCTGGAGTTCACCTTCTTCTTCCTGGTGCATGTAAGTGCATTGTCCGTGTATAATGTGCTGTGCGGGGAGTTACTAAGATCCTGCGCCCGATATCCTGCATGTGTCGCTTTCCCGCTCAGGTCCCCGGAGTTCTCCTCCTTCTTCCTGGTGCATGTAAGTGCATTGTCCGTGTATAATGTGCTGTGCGGGGAGTCAATAAGATCGTGCGCCCGATATCCTGCATGTGTCACTTCCCTGCTCAGGTCCCTGGAGTTCACCTTCTTCTTCCTGGTGTATGTAAGTGCATTGTCCGTGTATAATGTGCTGTGCGGGGAGTCACTAAGATCCTGCGCCCGATATCCTGCATGTGTCACTTCCCCGCTCAGGTCCCCGGAGTTCACCTTCTTCTTCCTGGTGCATGTAAGTGCTCGGCTTGCGATGCAATCTGAATCTTAAATCCCCCAATCAGATTGTCCGACAGCAGCTCCCCCCCTTTTGTCGCATGAAAGCCAGTGCAACTGCGCGACAATTCGAGCGTGTGCGACAGAATCCCAGCTTAAACCCGCTAAATACCCATCAAAGCTGCGCAAATCCCGAAAACCATGAACAGTCGGACGAAAGTGCAACCCGCAACCCTTAGTAGATAAGCCCCTGTGTTTTATTGCTGCCACGTGCTGTACAGCACTGCTCCAGCACCCACAAGGTTAATTCTTGCAAAGAACTGTGTCGGCTCTTCCACATCTGTCGCTGCAGCGCTGAAAGGGTTAACCTCTACAGACTCCAGCCCGCCAAAACCCTCACTGGTGGGAAGCTGCGGCCCCGCGTGAATTTAGCGAATCCTGCATGAGGACTTTGTGGCCCAGGCGAAAATTCAGCCTGCCACAGCTCCTGGCGGGAAGCACCCAAGCGACCCGGATTCCGGACTCAGAAGAGTCCCTATAGCACGACCACTCTCTAGAGGACCTCGGGCTGGAGCCTCCCATCTCTTTTCCTGGGCTGCAACTCACCAGTTGGGGGTGAGCCCATTATCCCTAATGAACCAGAGACTCTCCTGGACTCCTTCTATATTCATTTCATAAGCCAGAAGCTGTCCTGGACTTCTCCCCAGTTGTGCCTTGAAAGCACCCCTCTCTGCTGACTGCCGAGCAACTTCTTTATCAAAGGTCTGTGTCCCTCATCTCAGGAGGAGATCCATCTTACTTTTTCCTTCATCAAGGACTGTGCCTGTAGGATGGACTCCAACGTACGCGAGCTCTCTGAGAGACTGATAGTCTATACACAGTAATAAGTTTGTTTATATGCACTTGATGACATTTTTCATGTGCCTCATGTGTTTTGATACTGATGCGGTTATACACACCCTGCCTTTCTTTTTCAGGAAATGGACATTTTCACTCGCTACTAAAAGTTTTTTTTTCTTGTAACGTTTCCAAGTAATGTAACCATTGGGCTGTTTAAGCCGATGTGATGTCTTGCACAACTACGGTAACGGTCACTGTATGTTAGTTTTGCATTAACCCTTTTATAGGCTTTGCAGCCAGGAGGAGAACACTGTACTGGACCATCTATTTGACTTCATGTCAAATCCTGACCGCAGGCTTACGCCTAAAATCAGAGCTCTGTACTTGTGTGGCCTTTGTAAACCGCGGGGTTTTAGGGGTCCGACGGTTTCTAAGTAGTGACACCTAAGCCTCATACACTAGGGTAAGACTGTCAGACGGCAGGTATGCAATGTGTACTGTATGTATTATTTAGGTCTAGGATTAAGCCACCTAGGTGATGTGTCTTCGGAAAACTTTCAGGCCTTGGTGCAAGGAGTGGATTACAGGACATGACACCGCACCTTTCCTAAGAAAACGGCTGTTGCCCAATGTTCAATAAAGAACATTCAGTTGATTTGCACAACGTTGCCTCCGTCTGATCCCTGGATACAGCTGTTACCACCACGGTCTTCCCATCCGGAGAACCCATACTAAGCACCATGACCACAGTGTGCCCAAGCCAGCCACTCCGATATTCTGGGCCCCGGCTGCCTCCGGGCCCCAAGAAAAGGCTAGGGATGTTGCATATCTACCAAACATAGAGCTCAGCCGCTGTATCCGAGCTGCCATTATAGAGGTATCTACCATACATAGAGCTCAGCCGCTGTATCCGAGCTGCCATTATAGAGGTATCTACCATACATAGAGCTGCTGTATCCGAGCTGCCATTATAGAGGTATCTACCATACATAGAGCTGCTGTATCCGAGCTGCCATTATAGAGGTATCTACCATACATAGAGCCGCTGTATCCGAGCTGCCATTATAGAGGTATCAACCATACATAGAGCTGCTGTATCTAAGCTGCCATTATAGAGGTATCTACCATACATAGAGCTGCTGTATCTAAGCTGCCATTATAGCGGTATCTACCATACATAGAGCTGAGCTGCTGTATCTAAGCTGCCATTATAGCGGTATGTACCATACATATAGCTGAGCTGCTGTATCTAAGCTGCCATTATAGCGGTATGTACCATACATAGAGCTGAGCTGCTGTATCTAAGCTGCCATTATAGAGGTATCTACCATACATAGAGATGAGCTGCTGTATCTAAGCTGCCATTATAGAGGTATCTACCATACATAGAGATGAGCTGCTGTATCTAAGCTGCCATTATTGAGGTATCTACCATACATAGAGCTGAGTGCTGTATCTAAGCTGCCATTATAGAGGTATCTACCATACATACAGCTGAGCTGCTGTATCTGAGCTGCCATTATACAGGCATCTACTATATCAAGAGCTGAGTGCTGTATCTAAGCTGCCATTATAGAGGTATGTACCATACAGAGATGAGTGCTGTATCTAAGCAGGCATTATAGAGGTATCTACCATACAAAGAGATGAGTGCTGTATCTAAGCCGCCATTATAGAGGTATCTACCAGACATAGAGCTGAGTGCTGTATCTAAGCTGCCATTATAGAGGTATCTACCATACATAGAGCTGAGTGCTGTATCTAAGCTGCCATTAGAGAGGTATCTACCAGACATAGAGCTGAGCTGCTGTATCTAAGCTGCCATTATAGAGATATCTACCATACAAAGAGATGAGTGCTGTATCTAAGCCGCCATTATAGAGGTATCTACCATACATAGAGCTGAGCTGCTGTATCTAAGCTGCCATTATAGAGGTATCTACCAGACATAGAGCTGAGTGCTGTATCTAAGCTGCCATTATAGAGGTATCTACCATACAAAGAGCTGAGTGCTGTATCTAAGCTGCCATTAGAGAGGTATCTACCAGACATAGAGCTGAGCTGCTGTATCTAAGCTGCCATTATAGAGATATCTACCATACAAAGAGATGAGTGCTGTATCTAAGCCACCATTATAGAGGTATCTACCATACATAGAGCTGAGCTGCTGTATCTAAGCTGCCATTATAGAGGTATCTACCACACACAGAGCTGAGCTGCTGTATCTAAGCTGCCATTATAGAGGTATCTACCATACACAGAGCTGAGTGCTGTATCTAAGCTGCCATTATAGAGGTATCTACCATACACAGAGCTGAGTGCTGTATCTAAGCTGCCATTATAGAGGTATCTACCATACACAGAGCCGAGCTGCTGTATCTATAATAATAATAATTCTTTATTTATATAGCGCACACAGATTACGCAGCGCTGCACAGGCATGTCACAGTATGTTTTTGGAGTGTGGGAGGAAACCGGAGTACCCGGAGGAAACCCACGCAAACACGGAGAGAACACACAAACTCTTTGCAGATCTTGACCTTGGTCGGATTCGAACCTAGGACCCCAGTGCTGCAAGGCAGAAGCGCTACTCACTCAGCCACCGTGCCGCCCTCTGCCATTATAGAGATATCTACCACACACAGAGCTGAGCTGCTGTATCTAAGCTGCCATTATAGAGGTATCTACCATACATAGAGCTGAGCTGCTGTATCTAAGCTGCCATTATAGAGGTATGTACCATACACAGAGCTGAGCTGCTGTATCTAAGCTGCCATTCTAGAGGTATCTACCATACATAGAGCTGCTGTATCTAAGCTGCCATTATAGAGGTATCTACCATACATAGAGCTGCTGTATCTAAGCTGCCATTATAGAGGTATCTTCCATACATAGAGCTGAGCTACTGTATCTAAGCTGCCATTCTAGAGGTATCTACCATACATAGAGCTGAGCTGCTGTATCTAAGCCGCCATTATAGAGGTATGTACCATACATAGAGCTGAGCTGCTGTATCTAAGCTGCCATTATAGAGGTATCTACCACACACAGAGCTGAGCTGCTGTATCTAAGCTGCCATTATAGAGGTATCTACCACACACAGAGCTGAGCTGCTGTATCTAAGCTGCCATTATAGAGGTATCTACCACACACAGAGCTGAGCTGCTGTATCTAAGCTGCCATTATAGAGGTATCTACCACACACAGAGCTGAGCTGCTGTATCTAAGCTGCCATTATAGAGGTATCTACCACACACAGAGCTGAGCTGCTGTATCTAAGCTGCCATTATAGAGGTATCTACCACACACAGAGCTGAGCTGCTGTATCTAAGCTGCCATTATAGAGGTATCTACCACACACAGAGCTGAGCTGCTGTATCTAAGCTGCCATTATAGAGGTATCTACCACACATAGAGCTGAGCTGCTGTATCTAAGCTGCCATTATAGCGGTATGTACCATACATAGAGCTGAGCTGCTGTATCTAAGCTGCCATTATAGAGGTATGTACCATACATAGAGCTGCTGTATCTAAGCCGCCATTATAGAGGTATCTACCATACATAGAGCTGCTGTATCTAAGCTGCCATTCTAGAGGTATCTACCATAGAGCTGAGCTACTGTATCTAAGCTGCCATTCTAGAGGTATCTACCATACATAGAGCTGAGCTGCTGTATCTAAGCTGCCATTCTAGAGGTATCTACCATACATAGAGCTGAGTGCTGTATCTAAGCTGCCATTATAGAGGTATCTACCATACATAGAGCTGCTGTATCTAAGCTGCCATTATAGAGGTATCTACCATACATAGAGCTGAGCTGCTGTATCTAAGCCGCCATTATAGAGGTATGTACCATACATAGAGCTGAGCTGCTGTATCTAAGCTGCCATTATAGAGGTATCTACCATACATAGAGCTGAGTGCTGTATCTAAGCTGCCATTATAGAGGTATCTACCATACATAGAGCTGAGTGCTGTATCTAAGCTGCCATTATAGAGGTATCTACTATACCAAGAGCTGAGCTGCTGTATCTAAGCTGCCATTATAGAGGTATCTACTATACCAAGAGCTGAGCTGCTGTATCTAAGCTGCCATTATAGAGGTATCTACCATACATAGAGCTGAGCTGCTGTATCTAAGCTGCCATTATAGAGGTATCTACCATACATAGAGCTGAGCTGCTGTATCTAAGCTGCCATTATAGAGGTATCTACCATACATAGAGCTGCTGTATCTAAGCTGCCATTATAGAGGTATCTACCATACATAGAGCTGAGTGCTGTATCTAAGCTGCCATTATAGAGGTATCTACTATACCAAGAGCTGAGCTGCTGTATCTAAGCTGCCATTATAGAGGTATCTACCATACATAGAGCTGAGCTGCTGTATCTAAGCTGCCATTATAGAGGTATCTACCATACATAGAGCTGAGCTGCTGTATCTAAGCTGCCATTATAGAGGTATCTACCATACATAGAGCTGAGTGCTGTATCTAAGCCGCCATTATAGAGGTATCTACCATACATAGAGCTGAGTGCTGTATCTAAGCCGCCATTATAGAGGTATCTACCACACACAGAGCTGAGCTGCTGTATCTAAGCTGCCATTATAGAGGTATCTACCACACAGAGCTGAGCTGCTGTATCTAAGCTGCCATTATAGAGGTATCTACCACACACAGAGCTGAGCTGCTGTATCTAAGCTGCCATTATAGAGGTATCTACCATACATAGAGCTGCTGTATCTAAGCTGCCATTATAGAGGTATCTACCATACATAGAGCTGAGCTGCTGTATCTAAGCTGCCATTATAGAGGTATGTACCATACATAGAGCTGAGTGCTGTATCTAAGCTGCCATTATAGAGGTATCTACCATACATAGAGCAGAGCTGCTGTATCTAAGCTGCCATTATAGAGGTATGTACCATACATAGAGCTGAGCTGCTGTATCTAAGCTGCCATTATAGAGGTATCTACCATACATAGAGCTGAGTGCTGTATCTAAGCTGCCATTATAGAGGTATCTACCATACATAGAGCTGAGCTGCTGTATCTAAGCTGCCATTATAGAGGTATCTACCATACATAGAGCTGCTGTATCTAAGCTGCCATTATAGAGGTATCTACCATACATAGAGCTGAGCTGCTGTATCTAAGCTGCCATTATAGAGGTATCTACCATACATAGAGCTGAGTGCTGTATCTAAGCTGCCATTATAGAGGTATGTACCATACACAGTTGAGTGCTGTATCTAAGCCACCATTATAGAGGCATCTACTATACCAAGAGCTGAGTGCTGTATCTAAGCCGCCCTGGCAGTGACCCTGTAGCAGTAGGTCCCGTGCAGGGTCTGAGGGCAGTATCACGATCCAGGATAACTCCAGCCTCAGGCTTTCCCACAGACTAGGCCCCGCTCTCTACGCTTTACCTCAGTGGCGGCCGCTACGTACGAGGCGTATCTGCCCTTTGTGAATCGCAATTATGTAAACAACGCTGGCGCCGTGCGCTGATTGGCGGCTTCTGCCCTGGAGTCACGTGGGAGTCCTTGTCCTGCTGCGTGACATCGCACCTTCGCCTGACAGCGGCTGTCTCTGCGCATGCGTTTATCACGAGATGGCGGATTGGGGCGTGGACTGCAGCTCCGGCTGACGTCGCTCTGTTTTTGCGCCTGCGCAGTGCTCGGTGGAAAGTACCAGAAGCTGAGAATCGCTGAGGTAACTGCCTGCGCGCCGCCGTTACTTCTGCTGTCCCTCACGTCCGTACACGGTAAGCGGGTGTGAAGTGGTGGGCGGCACGGGTGTGTGGGGATAGTGGCGGAAAATGGCGACGACAAGTGGAGAGAGGGGTGACTCTAGTGATGGCAGGACACCCGGGGGGGTAACTGAGGGGTGACCCTAGTGATGGCAGGACACCCGGGGGGGAGGTAACTGAGGGATGACCCTAGTGATGGCAGGACACCCGGGGGGGGGGGGGTAACTGAGGGGTGACCCTAGTGATGGCAGGACACCCGGGGGGGGGGGGGTAACTGAGGGGTGACTCTAGTGATGGCAGGACACCCGGGGGGGGGGGGGGGTAACTGAGGGGTGACCCTAGTGATGGCAGGACACCCGGGGGGGGTAACTGAGGGGTGACCCTAGTGATGGCAGGACACCCGGGGGGGGGGGTAACTGAGGGGTGACCCTAGTGATGGCAGGACACCCGGGGGGAGGTAACTGAGGGGTGACCCTAGTGATGGCAGGACACCCGGGGGGAGGTAACTGAGGGGTGACCCTAGTGATGGCAGGACACCCGGGGGGAGGTAACTGAGGGGTGACCCTAGTGATGGCAGGACACCCGGGGGGGTAACTGAGGGGTGACCCTAGTGATGGCAGGACACCCGGGGGGTAACTGAGGGGTGACCCTAGTGATGGCAGGACACCCGGGGGGGTAACTGAGGGGTGACCCTAGTGATGGCAGGACACCCGGGGGGAGGTAACTGAGGGGTGACCCTAGTGATGGCAGGACACCCGGGGGGGTAACTGAGGGGTGACCCTAGTGATGGCAGGACACCCGGGGGGGTAACTGAGGGGTGACCCTAGTGATGGCAGGACACCCGGGGGGGTAACTGAGGGGTGACCCTAGTGATGGCAGGACACCCGGGGGGAGGTAACTGAGGGGTGACCCTAGTGATGGCAGGACACCCGGGGGAGGTAACTGAGGGGTGACCCTAGTGATGGCAGGACACCCGGGGGGGTAACTGAGGGGTGACCCTAGTGATGGCAGGACACCCGGGGGGGTAACTGAGGGGTGACCCTAGTGATGGCAGGACACCCGGGGGGTAACTGAGGGGTGACCCTAGTGATGGCAGGACACCCGGGGGGGTAACTGAGGGGTGACCCTAGTGATGGCAGGACACCCGGGGGGGTAACTGAGGGGTGACCCTAGTGATGGCAGGACACCCGGGGGGGTAACTGAGGGGTGACCCTAGTGATGGCAGGACACCCGGGGGGGGGGGGGGGGGTAACTGAGGGGTGACCCTAGTGATGGCAGGACACCCGGGGGGGAGGTAACTGAGGGGTGACCCTAGTGATGGCAGGACACCCGGGGGGGGGGGTAACTGAGGGGTGACCCTAGTGATGGCAGGACACCCGGGGGGGAGGTAACTGAGGGGTGACCCTAGTGATGGCAGGACACCCGGGGGGGGGGGGGGGGGTAACTGAGGGATGACCCTAGTGATGGCAGGACACCCGGGGGGGGGGGGTAACTGAGGGGTGACCCTAGTGATGGCAGGACACCCGGGGGGGGGTAACTGAGGGGTGACCCTAGTGATGGCAGGACACCCGGGGGGGGTAACTGAGGGGTGACCCTAGTGATGGCAGGACACCCGGGGGGGGGGTAACTGAGGGGTGACCCTAGTGATGGCAGGACACCCGGGGGGGTAACTGAGGGGTGACCCTAGTGATGGCAGGACACCCGGGGGGGTAACTGAGGGGTGACCCTAGTGATGGCAGGACACCCGGGGGGGTAACTGAGGGGTGACCCTAGTGATAGCAGGACACCCGGGGGGGTAACTAAGGGGTGACCCTAGTGATGGCAGGACACCCGGGGGGGGGGGGGTAACTGAGGGGTGACCCTAGTGATGGCAGGACACCTGGGGGGGGGTAACTGAGGGGTGACCCTAGTGATGGCAGGACACCCGGGGGGTAACTGAGGGGTGACCCTAGTGATGGCAGGACACCCGGGGGGGTAACTAAGGGGTGACCCTAGTGATGGCAGGACACCCGAGGGAGTAACTGAGGGGTGACCCTAGTGATGGCAGGACACCCGGGGAGGAGGTAACTGAGGGGTGACCCTAGTGATGGCAGGACACCCGGGGGGAGGTAACTGAGGGGTGACCCTAGTGATGGCAGGACACCCGGGGGGGAGGTAACTGAGGGGTGACCCTAGTGATGGCAGGACACCCGGGGGGAAGGTAACTGAGTGGTGACCCTAGTGATGGCAGGACACCCGGGGGGTAACTGAGGGGTGACCCTAGTGATGGCAGGACACCCGGGGGGGTAACTGAGGGGTGACCCTAGTGATGGCAGGACACCCGGGGGGGTAACTGAGGGGTGACCCTAGTGATGGCAGGACACCCGGGGGGGGGGGGGGGGTAACTGAGGGGTGACCCTAGTGATGGCAGGACACCCGGGGGGGAGGTAACTGAGGGGTGACCCTAGTGATGGCAGGACACCCGGGGGGGGGGGGTAACTGAGGGGTGACCCTAGTGATGGCAGGACACCCGGGGGGGGGGGGGGTAACTGAGGGGTGACCCTAGTGATGGCAGGACTCCCGGGGGGGGGTAACTGAGGGGTGACCCTAGTGATGGCAGGACACCCGGGGGGGGTAACTGAGGGGTGACCCTAGTGATGGCAGGACACCCGGGGGGGGGGGGGTAACTGAGGGGTGACCCTAGTGATGGCAGGACTCCCGGGGGGGGGGGGGTAACTGAGGGGTGACCCTAGTGATGGCAGGACACCCGGGGGGGGGTAACTGAGGGGTGACCCTAGTGATGGCAGGACACCCGGGGGGGGGGGGTAACTGAGGGGTGACCCTAGTGATGGCAGGACACCCGGGGGGGTAACTGAGGGGTGACCCTAGTGATGGCAGGACACCCGGGGGGGTAACTGAGGGGTGACCCTAGTGATAGCAGGACACCCGGGGGGGTAACTAAGGGGTGACCCTAGTGATGGCAGGACACCCGGGGGGGGGTAACTGAGGGGTGACCCTAGTGATGGCGGGACACCTCGGGGGGGGGGGTAACTGAGGGGTGACCCTAGTGATGGCAGGACACCCGGGGGGGTAACTGAGGGGTGACCCTAGTGATGGCAGGACACCCGGGGGGGTAACTAAGGGGTGACCCTAGTGATGGCAGGACACCCGAGGGAGTAACTGAGGGGTGACCCTAGTGATGGCAGGACACCCGGGGGGAGGTAACTGAGGGGTGACCCTAGTGATGGCAGGACACCCGGGGGGGAGGTAACTGAGGGGTGACCCTAGTGATGGCAGGACACCCGGGGGGAGGTAACTGAGGGGTGACCCTAGTGATGGCAGGACACCCGGGGGGGAGGTAACTGAGGGGTGACCCTAGTGATGGCAGGACACCCGGGGGGGAGGTAACTGAGGGGTGACCCTAGTGATGGCAGGACACCCGGGGGGGAGGTAACTGAGGGGTGACCCTAGTGATGGCAGGACACGCGGGGGGGAGGTAACTGAGGGGTGACCCTAGTGATGGCAGGACACCCGGGGGGGTAACTGAGGGGTGACCCTAGTGATGGCAGGACACCCGGGGGGGAGGTAACTGAGGGATGACCCTAGTGATGGCAGGACACCCGGGGGGGAGGTAACTGAGGGATGACCCTAGTGATGGCAGGACACCCGGGGGGGTAACTGAGGGGTGACCCTAGTGATGGCAGGACACCCGGGGGGTAACTGAGGAGTGACCCTAGTGATGGCAGGACACCCGGGGGGGTAACTGAGGGGTGACCCTAGTGATGGCAGGACACCCGGGGGGGTATCTGAGGGGTGACCCTAGTGATGGCAGGACACCCGGGGGGGTATCTGAGGGGTGACCCTAGTGATGGCAGGACACCCGGGGGGGTATCTGAGGGGTGACCCTAGTGATGGCAGGACACCCGGGGGGGTATCTGAGGGGTGACCCTAGTGATGGCAGGACACCCGGGGGGGTATCTGAGGGGTGACCCTAGTGATGGCAGGACACCCGGGGGGGTATCTGAGGGGTGACCCTAGTGATGGCAGGACACCCGGGGGGTAACTGAGGGGTGACCCTAGTGATGGCAGGACACCCGGGGGGTAACTGAGGGGTGACCCTAGTGATGGCAGGACACCCGGGGGGTAACTGAGGGGTGACCCTAGTGATGGCAGGACACCCGGGGGGGGTATCTGAGGGGTGACCCTAGTGATGGCAGGACACCCGGGGGGGGAGGTAACTGAGGGGTGACCCTAGTGATGGCAGGACACCCGGGGGGGAGGTAACTGAGGGGTTACCCTAGTGATGGCAGGACACCCGGGGGGGAGGTAACTGAGGGGTGACCCTAGTGATGGCAGGACACCCGGGGGGGTAACTGAGGGGTGACCCTAGTGATGGCAGGACACCCGGGGGGTAACTGAGGGGTGACCCTAGTGATGGCAGGACACCCGGGGGGGTAACTGAGGGGTGACCCTAGTGATGGCAGGACACCCGGGGGGAGGTAACTGAGGGGTGACCCTAGTGATGGCAGGACACCCGGGGGGGGGAGGGGTTACTGAGGGGTGACCCTAGTGATGGCAGGACACCCGGGGGGGGGTAACTGAGGGGTGACCCTAGTGATGGCAGGACACCCGGGGGGGGGGGTAATTGAGGGGTGACTCTAGTGATGGCAGGACACCCGGGGGGGGGTAACTGAGGGGTGACCCTAGTGATGGCAGGACACCCGGGGGGGGGGGGGGGTAACTGAGGGGTGACCCTAGTGGTGGCAGGACACCCGGGGGGGGTAACTGAGGGGTGACCCTAGTGATGGCAGGACACCCGGGGGGGTAACTAAGGGGTGACCCTAGTGATGGCAGGACACCCGGGGGGGTAACTGAGGGGTGACCCTAGTGATGGCAGGACACCCGGGGGGGTAACTGAGGGGTGACCCTAGTGATGGCAGGACACCCGGGGGGGTATCTGAGGGGTGACCCTAGTGATGGCAGGACACCCGGGGGGGTAACTGAGGAGTGACCCTAGTGATGGCAGGACATCCGGGGGGGGTATCTGAGGGGTGACCCTAGTGATGGCAGGACACCCGGGGGGGTAACTGAGCGGTGACCCTAGTGATGGCAGGACACCCGGGGGGGGGGGTAACTGAGGGGTGACCCTAGTGATGGCAGGACACCCGGGGGGGTAAATGAGGGGTGACCCTAGTGATGGCAGGATACCCAGGGGGGGTAACTGAGGGGTGACCCTAGTGATGGCTGGGCACCCGGGGGGTAACTGAGGGGTGACCCTAGTGATGGCAGGACACCCGGGGGGGTAAATGAGGGGTGACCCTAGTGATGGCAGGACACCCGGGGGGGGTATTTGAGGGCTGACCCTAGTGATGGCAGGACACCCGGGGGGGTATCTGAGGGGTGACCCTAGTGATGGGAGGACACCCGGGGGGGTATCTGAGGGGTGACCCTAGTGATGGCAGGACACCCGGGGGGGTAACTGAGGGGTGACCCTAGTGATGGCAGGACACCCGGGGGGGTAACTGAGGAGTGACCCTAGTGATGGCAGGACACCCGGGGGGGTAACTGAGGAGTGACCCTAGTGATGGCAGGACAGGTCTCTCTCTGTGGCGGTCTCTGGCCGCCCCCCGTCTCTCTCTCTCCCCGTGGCGGTCTCTGGCCGCCCCCCCGTCTCTCTCTCTCTCCCCGTGGCGGTCTCTGGCCGCCCCCCCGTCTCTCTCTCTCCCCGTGGCGGTCTCTGGTCGCCCCCCCGTCTCTCTCTCTCCCCGTGGCGGTCTCTGGCCGCCCCCCGTCTCTCTCTCTCCCCGTGGCGGTCTCTGGCCGCCCCCGTCTCTCTCTCTCCCCGTGGCGGTCTCTGCCGCCCCCCGTCTCTCTCTCTCTCTCCCCGTGGCGGTCTCTGGCCGCCCCCCGTCTCTCTCTCTCTCTCCCCGTGGCGGTCTCTGGCCGCCCCCGTCTCTCTCTCTCCCCGTGGCGGTCTCTGGCCGCCCCCCGTCTCTCTCTCTCTCCCCGTGGCGGTCTCTGGCCGCCCCCCGTCTCTCTCTCTCTCCCCGTGGCGGTCTCTGGCCGCCCCCGTCTCTCTCTCTCTCCCCGTGGCGGTCTCTGGCCGCCCCCCGTCTCTCTCTCTCTGTGGCGCTCTCTGGCCGCCCCCGTCTCTCTCTCTCCCCGTGGCGCTCTCTGGCCGCCCCCGTCTCTCTCTCTCTCTCTCTCTCTCTCTCTCTCTCTCTCTCTCTGTGGCGCTCTCTGGCCGCCCCCCGTCTCTCTCTCTCTCCCCGTGGCGCTCTCTGGCCGCCCCCCCCGTCTCTCTCTCTCTCTCCCCGTGGCGGTCTCTGGCCGCCCCCCGTCTCTCTCTCTCTCTCTCTCTCCCGTGGCGGTCTCTGGCCGCCCCCCGTCTCTCTCTCTCCCCGTGGCGGTCTCTGGCCGCCCCCGTCTCTCTCTCTCTCTCTCTCTCTCTCTCTGTGGCGGTCTCTGGCCGCCCCCCGTCTCTCTCTCTCTCCCCGTGGCGGTCTCTGGCCGCCCCCCGTCTCTCTCTCTCCCCGTGGCGCTCTCTGGCCGCCCCCGTCTCTCTCTCTCTCTCTCTCTCTCTCTCTGTGGCGCTCTCTGGCCGCCCCTCGTCTCTCTCTCTTCCCGTGGCGCTCTCTGGCCGCCCCCGTCTCTCTCTCTCTCTCTCTGTGGCGCTCTCTGGCCGCCCCCCGTCTCTCTCTCTCTCCCCGTGGCGCTCTCTGGCCGCCCCCCGTCTCTCTCTCTCCCCGTGGCGCTCTCTGGCCGCCCCCTGTCTCTCTCTCTGTGGCGCTCTCTGGCCGCCCCCGTCTCTCTCTGTGGCGCTCTCTGGCCGCCCCCGTCTCTCTCTCTGTGGCGCTCTCTGGCCGCCCCCCGTCTCTCTCTCTTCCCGTGGCGCTCTCTGGCCACCCCCGTCTCTCTCTCTCTCTCTGTGGCGCTCTCTGGCCGCCCCCCGTCTCTCTCTCTCCCCGTGGCGCTCTCTGGCCGCCCCCGTCTCTCTCTCTCTCTCTCTCTCTCTGTGGCGCTCTCTGGCCGCCCCCCGTCTCTCTCTCTTCCCGTGGCGCTCTCTGGCCGCCCCCGTCTCTCTCTCTCTCTGCGGCGCTCTCTGGCTGCCCCCGTCTCTCTCTCTCTCTGCGGCGGTCTCTGGCCGCCCCCGTCTCTCTCTCTCTCTGCGGCGCTCTCTGGCCGCCCCCGTCTCTCTCTCTCTCTCTGTGGCGGTAGGAACTCACGTTTAATTTTCCGACATCTGTTTATAAAATGACAGCTGAGCTCTGATTGGTTTCCATGGGCAACTGGAACAGTTTTACCTGATAAATCTCCCCCGATCTCTGTCTCTCTCCATCTTACCTCATACATAAGTGTCTTCTACTCCTTGCCTGTAGTAACCAATCACAGCTCAGAGCTCATATTATCGACCTGTGGCAGAATAGCAGCCAATCACGGCTCAGCTTCCACCTGCCGCAGCAGACAATGGATCCTGTATATGGGGGTAATAAGTGGATTTTGGAAAGGCGGGGATAGGGGAGGGGGATTGAAAATTTCAGCTCAAAACCGAATACATACAAAGTGTGGAGATTGTAAATCCAATGGTGCAGAATCCTTTAGCGGACGCATGCCCACACCTGCCCGCATGCCCACACCTGCCCGCATGCCCACACCTGCCCGCATGCCCACACCTGCCCGCATGCCCACACCTGCCCGCATGCCCACACCTGCCCGCATGCCCACACCTGCCCGCATGTCCACACAGTTTTATATATGAGATTACCTCGCATCAGAGGGGGTGTGTCCTGCCAGGCCTGCCCCTCCCATCTCCTACCCAAGTATTATGCCTCCTTAGGGTGATGCGGTTTGAACCTGTTTTTGGTCCGTTTTTAAGCAGTCCGTTAAAAAACGCGTTTTTTACAGGTTTTACCAATTTTGGTAGAAAACGGATGCATTTTTAACGGTCTGCTTAAAAACGGACCAAAAACGGGTTCCTAACGCCATGTGTGGCATCGTCCTTACTGTTCAGCAGTTCATGTTTAGACCAGGGGGATGTCATCGAAGGGCCACTAACCTTTACATTTTCAAAATGTACCCTATGTATATATCTGATCACATGAAATCACATAAAGCCTCCATGGAGAATGGAGAGGAGTGGAAGTTCATGGATCTGATTGAGACTTTTTGTGACCTTTGTTTTAAAACAAAATTCAAATTCAAGTCCAAACGCCACAAAAGTGACCCCCCCCCCCCCCCCCAAGATGCATCCGACCAGCAGAAAAGTTAGGAAAAAGTCTAAAAAACAATCAGACGGACAAAGCTGGATTTATGATGCATGTGCCCCAATAGTTCCCATAAATAAATAGAGCTTTATATGTCTGTGTATTGGCAGACGGTGCTGAAGTACAAGGAGGCGGGGCAGTGATTGGAAGAGACACAGAGCTGTCAATCAAAATGAGGGGGCGTGGTTAACTGGCAACCTGGGAGATTAGAAGAAGAAGAAGGCTAATTTGCATATCAGAAAAATGTAAATGTAGGTGCAATGGGGAAGACTTGTACAGGCAGGCATTGTTGGTTTTGGGGGTAAAATTCTCCTGACAGGTCAGGCAGGGAGGACACATGAATGGACAGAGCTGTCACCACTAGGACTCCAGATTGTGGCCTCATGATGTCTGTAGGTCCTACCAGAGCTCACTCCCAGAGGTCACTGCAGTCCTAACCCACAGCGGCCCATAGTTTGTACTGGTATTGAACCTGGCTGTGTAGATATGCCTATACGTAAGCTGCAGGACCTTACACTACTAATGGTCACTGGTGCTGCTGTTCATGGAAGAAAGCAGATACATTTTTCAGGTCCTAGAGAATCCTTTTAGGTTGTGTCCCCGTCCACAGGGCATAAAGATGTATTGGAGTAGATTCTTGTGGCATAAGCTGCTCCTCCGCCCACACAGAGGCTTTTACCTGCCTCCCTGTGTGACTTCATCATGAGCTGCCAATCCTTACTGGCAGAATTTACATGAATGTGTGTAGAATCTGTAAATGACTCACAGCGCTATATATATATCTCTATATACACACTGCAGCACGAGGTCTGCTGATCTCTCACCGATACACACTGCATAATGATGCGTAATTTACATTACATGGATGGGCTATGGATGGGCTATGGATGGGCTATGCATGGGCTATGGATGGGCTATGCATGGGCTATGCATGGGCTATGCATGGGCTATGCATGGGCTATGCATGGGCTATGCATGGGCTATGCATGGGCTATGCATGGGCTATGCATGGGCTATGCATGGGCTATGCATGGGCTATGCATGGGCTATGCATGGGCTATGCATGGGCTATGCATGGGCTATGCATGGGCTATGCATGGGCTATGCATGGGCTATGGATGGGCTATGGATGGGTGCACAGACATTAGAGCATGTAATGGCTGGTCCTGGATTCTTGTATAGCGCAGCTCTAGTAGCTTGGGTCCTGCTCGGTGTGATCATGCTCTGTGCTCCTGGCCGGGCCTGATTGATATTTCCATGCAGTGGGAATTGCTTTGTATGAGGCGCCAGTTGTGAGACTACAAATAGGCTGGAATCATCTTCTTACAAGAGGACCTGTGGGTGAAACAGTGCATGCTTTATCTGTGCGCGTAAGACACACTGGGGTATTGGATTAATATTAAGACTTGTATAGACACCATTGATCAGCGCGGAGCTGAATGAACACCTGTTGTATATTTATAGATTGACAGAAATGAGCTATATTTCCCGTCTCCTTATTAAGACACTTTTGTCAGGATGGGAAATATATACGATTCGCTTGTGGTGTAATGAAGTCAGCAGTGATTAATGAGCGGCTTATGGATGGGATTACTCCTGGTTTATTGATCATTAGGCATTCCATTCACACTGCTCCGCCAGTAAATCTCTGCACAAGTCAAGCAATGTATCCCGCCTCGGTGAGCCGGCAGAAATCCTCCACATTCTCCGTGGTGCCGTGACACAGGCCTCTCCTGGAATATCCAGTGTGGAATAATTACTGCACAGCACGTCATATGCAGCCTGGCACCGAGACATTTTATAGGGGTTTGTTGGAAATTAACCAAATGAGTTTATTTAGTATTTCTGAAGTGCACATGGCAGCTGGGGCAGAAAACAGCCTGATAAGTGGAGACATAATCGTAAACTCTGGTCAATATGAGAAACTGGTCAAATATAGTTCAAATGGTAGCAATTCTGAAAGTGTCCGTCTCCTCCTTACGTACTTTCTAACGAGTTTCTTCTTTTTCCTAGACACTTGTGCATCCTAGCGGGATCTGTCAGTATTTGTACTGAATCGTCGGCTGCATTCGGTGGACATGACAATGGCTGCGATCAGGAAGCCCGTGTTCACCCAGTCCTGGGAGGAGGAGGAATGCCTGGAATACTATGGCATGCTCTCTCTGCACCGCATGTTTGATATCATTGGATCTCACTTAACAGACAGCGATATTGATGCCTTGTCCTTCCTACTGAATGAAAGCTACTCATCCGCTCACCCTCTTGACCCTAATATCTGGACTGTAGAGGAGGCCGGAGAAGCTCCCAGTCCTGCCCTGCTGGCTGCATGGCAGAGGTGGAACCGCCACTCGGGTGCCCCAAACAATGACAATATGGATGCTCCCGACCTGCAAAGGCCTAAAAATGGCACAGAGCTGCTTCTGGAACTGGAGAGAAGGGGAAAATGTGATGAATCCAACTTCAAACACCTTCTTCAACTACTGCGGATATTGACCCGCCACGACCTTCTTCCATATGTGTCTTTGAAAAGACAGCGTACAGGTAACACCCCAAGACCGTGCAGATGATGTGCAGCTCACCTCTACAGGGAGATGGGGTCAATGTTCTTTATAGACCCTGCTTCCCTCATGTAGTTCATGGTCATGCAACTTTACCTTCCATCTGTGGCCTTCTTTAAAATGGCAGAAAGATGAATAACAATTTATGTCTCTCAGTTGCCCAGTTACCACTAGTGCTATTTGGCGAGAGTGTAAATTACAGGCTCCCTGAGACGTTTCCTAAGCGGCCCAGGGTAATAAACAGCACATAGAGCTATAATTAAAGATCTATGATGTTCCTCAGGAACTTCTTATTAGGACATTTATACCATTGGTAAACTGATGAAGTTCTTTAGTGGGGTTATTTCAGTAATGAGGAGGCAAAGCTGATCCCTGTCTGATCTCGGAGCTTCCCCCGTCTAGAGAATGGGTCTAATCGTGTGAATGGAGTGGGGAGTGACGCCCTGCCCCCACGCTGATCAGTGCAGTGTATATAGAGGCCACAGGTGGAAGTGGCCACTAATTGTAACACTTGTATTTGGTCATTCCCGTTCCCGCAATACCGGAGAAACTATCATTTATTTATTTTTTTCCTCTGCTATTTAAACAGAATCCCCCCCCCCCCCCATACATTTAAGTCGAGGGGGATGGAGATGCCTTTCACCTGCTGCTCTTGGTTTCCGTTAGTCTCTTTAAATTGAGTTGGTAACAGAAACCGCCTGACGCCAGTGTGAACTAAGCCTTGGTGATATTTTTCATGATTATTATCATGACCCTTCTAGTCGCTACTGTACATTTATACTAAATGAGATATTTTAGACTAGTAACGCCTCCCAAACCAGACGAGTCTTCATCTGTTAATAGGTTTATCAGCAGGATTTCTTTTATGCTCTGACATGAAAGTTAAGATGTCCTCATTCCTATCACAAGACGCCATGTAAATGTTGTTCTCATTCATATTCAATGGCCATGTTTTCAGATGTGTGTTTACTTCATATATGCCGCTACCTTTAAGGGTTTGCTGTGTATATACACTACACAGTATAGTGAAAGTTTTCTTTCATGTGCTTCACAGTGTCCCCAGAGAGATACACATACGGCCCTTCAGTTGAAGACTCCGGTAAACAGATGGATGGGTGTCTGAATTCATCAACATCACAAACCAGTGAAGAAAGCTGGGAAACTGGTAAGGCTCGGCTGTGAGCATGCATGAGAGGGATTTATATTCATGTGGGGCCTTTAAGTGCAGGTAAAGGGATTTACTTTTATGTTGAGGGGCAGCAAGATGCGATGGCTGGGGGTAGGGTTAGGGGTTAGTCCCCTGAGATGTCCAGGATCTTCAGAAGACCGATATGTAGACAAGTCAATCTGCAATAAAGGGGCGGTGAAGCTCCCCTAATGTTCAGACGTCATAGCAAATATATTAAATATGTATTTGAGGGAAGAAAGTGTGATATCAAATGTAATGAGCATCCGGGGTCCCTGTGTCTGTATTATAAAGAGGAGAGGTGTAGCTGTTGTATTCAGTGGATCTTCTTGGTATTTCTGTGTTGCAGGGTCTAATGCAAAGAAAAGAAAGAGAGTCGGAAAAATAAACAGGGGTCGATGCACAAAATCCAAAAAGAGCAAAGTGAGCAATGATACTCCAGCAGCGGAGACGACCCAGAGCAAAGTAACATGCGGTAAGTTGTCCATCAGTCACCACCATAGTCATTAGCTCTCCATTCATCTCCTCGAAACGTTACATCCAAATACAATGGGGAACCATAACCTCAATTGGGACAGACCTCTCCCTAGGATGTCACAGCTGTGCCAGAGGCTTGCTTGTAACGTGGCATTTCTCCATTCCTTTAGTGGCTCAGACTGTCAGTCTCTCGATATAGTCACATGACCGGTCCAGGTTTCTGTCCACTAACATTACTCTCTGATAGTATGACACTGAAATGACAGATCTGATATGTGGTCACATATGACGAGACCACTACATCATGTGTCCCAGGACTGGCTCATTTACATGAAGTGATGACTTGTCAGCGTCCTGCTGTCCTGTGCCTGTCTCCTCCTGCTCTATAACATCTTGCCATGATAGCACTTTCCTCTCTGAAGCTAATGACAGAACACACAATACCAGACACAATAATATGCACTGGATAAAGTAACTTGGTTTTCTGGCTTTCTATCTCCGTGTTCGTATGGAAAAATGGAAGCTTTGCTTTATTCTGGTTAATGGACGGTTACAAAATCATTATATACTTACTAAAACTCTAAAAAGTTACTTTCACAACCTATGGGTGACCTCTACCTCTCTGTAAGGCCAATACCTGAACTTCTGAGGCTCCAGACCCGTTGACCTGCATGAGCTGAACACTAGGGATTGCGCGCGCCCTTTTTAACCTCTAACCTGCTGCTGCGAATGTTTTGCCCAGAAAACCCATTTGAAAAAAAAAGTATCTTATCCCAACCATTGAAGTAGCTCCATCATTACCCCATGCACGTCTCTAGCCCCCCCATCCGGTGTGCTCCCCAGAACAAGGCCTCAATTCTATGTATGTCATTTCTCTGTGCTCCAACGTTTCTCACGTTTTCACAGTTTCAGGAAAACAGAAGATATTTACTAAAAAAGCTAGTAAATTCAAAAAAAAGCTTCACAGCTGTGCTACCTGGACAAACAGTAAGACCTTTCAACTTTAAGTGTTGTGTTTCCCCTTTTCTCTAGATTCTTATTTTCATGGCACCACTTGATCTCACTTGCAGATGGACCTCGTGACCCTTCTCTTGGTCCTTTCTGATAGTGATGAGTGGGGTTCATCATTGTACAATGACTTTTTCATCATAGAAAGAGCAATACATAGTCAATACTGGATGATTTAGAGATCTTCCACCCCCCCCTCCTCTTTTCATATTGGTGACACAATCCGGGCTCTGGGTGGGTCAGTTCCCCACACACCTCCTGGATGTTTTCTGGATCCAAACATTGTATGGGTTCCGGTGCCTGGACAGATTGGTCCAACGTGCAGATACAGCCAATCGCATACGGGTGACTTGTCCTGTGGTTGGGTCATCAGTATTAAAAGTAAAAAACCTTTCAATACCAACTGTTATTTTTGCACAGAAGATTTTTTCAGAGGATTCTCTCAGTTGACGCTGTGCATTTGCTTATTAACATTTTGTAATCTCATGAAGACTTATAGGACAATTTGCCTCAGTATTATGCCTGTGTGTTGCAACGCTGCAAACAACTCTAGTGCGGTGCTGCATTGTGCATGCTCTGAAGCAAATGGAGTATAACTGCATTCCCTGCCATCACTAGGAGGCTTCTGCCCTGCACAGCTGATGGGATCCGTGCATCTTGTACACACAAGGTTCCTCCTCTTGTACTTAGGGTTCCAATTTCTATGGGTGGTATTTCGACTGGAATTTTTTTTTTTTTTGCAAATGCACAATATAAAGCGTAAGCACTGTAGGTTGTTGCTGTCCCCTGTCCACGCTCCTCCTCGATGTATCATGTAAATGTCATGGTATTATGTTGCTCTTCTCTTCAGTCGACTTTCTCTAAAATTTAACTTCCAGGTTTACTGAGAAAAGGTTGATGCTTGAGAGAGAAAATCTCTCTGTTAAAGAAATGGTCATGAGCTCTACCCTTCAAAAGTACAAGCGTACTATAAAAGGTAAATGTATGCCTTCTACAAGTGAGGGATGGTTGAGGCAGATAGACCCTAGCTGAGCGTCAGTCCGTGTCCTCTCCTCTCTGCATGCACGCTCAGCAGTCACGGGCTGCGCTGTTAGATCTGCTCTGATTATCAGCTGGACTGATGGCTGCAGTGTGGCTGCTAGTCTACACTCAGTGTTCACCTAGTCGGGAGTGGTTATCATACCTTAGCCGTTCTGATGTTGAGACCCCTTAAAGCCCATGTAGCGGGGGCTACTACAGTGTCATATCAAGTGTTAAACCATTGTATTGAACTATGTGCCTGCTAAGTCCTCTATAAAGTCACTTTCCTGCTAGATTGTCACGTGCTGCAGATACCAGAAGTAAAAGATCCTTTTTACAGATGAGCCGACCCAAAGATTAGGTGCAGCGTCCTCTGTTCGGCAGCTGCTCCTAACCCTGATGTGCTGCTTGATGAGCGGCAGAGCAGCTTTACGCCCGTAGTAGCCAGGCCTGGCTGTGACTGGCCAGGTGGACACTGGTGGCCTAGTTTCTGATCCCCATCTAGTATAACCAGGTTAGGCGGAGAACACAGAACCTAAACTTCAGGTCCACTCATCTCTAATCCTATTGCATCACTTCAATGGAGGGAAGGTGTATGTGTCATCTCAAGGGGGAATGTGTCCTCTAGGTGTGGGACTGTGTCTGCTCAGGCTCTCAGCCTGGAAGAGCAGCTACATTCATATATTTAGATTCATTGATGCATTTTTGGCTCCTGACCTAATATTTAATTTGGGGGTTGGGGTGAAGCTCCTGACCTCTAGCAGTGAGTAGAGGTGAAGAGGCACATCTAAGGCCTGAGCACTGGGTGAAGGGTCTCATCTATGGTTGGGTAAGGGTTGAGGGACCTAGCTGTAGGGGAGGATTAGAGATCTGATAAGTAAGAGGGGGGTCTCCTCTGAGTGTGATGGGGGCTTGTTGGGCTGAGAGAGACGTGATAATGGTGGTTACGTTCTGGATGTATCCACGTTCAGTATCCAGTGCTAATGGACCCGTGTGATCATGATGTCACTTGCTGCTCTTTGGGGTGAGGGGGGTCGGGTTTGTAGGACTTATGTGTCCCTGTGGGTACTATCATGGGTAAAGCAGCTGAGATAAGAGTGGGGAGGCGATATCTTCCACATTTCCTCAGATCTCATGTATAAGGAGTGAGGGCTGTGAGAGCACATACACCTTCCCCCACCATCTTTTCTCTTCTGCTATCTGCGGCTACCACAGCGTTATTCCTCCGTATAGTCATAGCTTCCTATATGTGTTGTGTAAATGGACGTTACTCAGACACCTTTTTTTGTCATGAAAGTGAATATCTTGCTGCTTAGAAAAGAAATGTTCTGTGTATTTGTCAAAAGCTCAACCTGTCTCTCTCGGTTCACAGTTAAGACCGCCAATGGAAAAAACCTTAAAAAGCTGCTCTGACAGCCTGGCCCTGCAACTCACTGGTAAACATGGGAGCAAATATACAAGCTTGTTATGTTACTGCTTCCGCCTGCGCTGTATTATACCAGCGGCTCCGCTCCTCAGCCGATACGTTCACTGTCTCTTCATGGACACTCACTTTCACCAGTGTGGGTTCTTATTTCATTGTCATGTTGTACAATAAAGATTCATTATTCTTCGGAGTTATTGAACAGAACTGAATGGGGTAAAATTCAGATGTAAATGGACATAAGTATGAGCAGGGCGTATGACTGCCCTCTATACTGGTGACTTCTATATCACATCCATGTGCGGGGGTCTGGGACAGACAAATGATCGTGGATGCTTCTCCCCTCCTGTGCACAGCGGCTGCTGGTCTGTATTCAGATGCTGCAGCAGTGACCCCAGCACGTGACTGCTGTGATGTTTTGCTAAGGTTAGTGCTGGCACATGACCCTGCACATGACCCCGCTGGCCTGGGGCCTGCCCCTCAGCAGAGGCATCATACAGCCTCCATAGACTGCAGGAATGAGAGGTGACTGTTCATTTGTCTATCCGTGGCACCCCCCTGCAGGGTAGGATTCAGGTAAAATGTTAGATTAATGGCCACAGAAAAAGCATTTCCAGCTTTGTTGAATCGATGTTGTGAGCTGCACTTATAACCTTTGTCTCTTACACTGGTGTCACTCATGCGGCTTGTCCAGGGTGATTTAGCTGAGCTGTCCTGGTCAGCACCACCAGACACCAGTATCCTGAATGAAGCCTCATGGAAATCCCTCCGTTACTCCCTCACCCCAGGTTGTAGCTCTGGGTCATCGGGATGGGGCTGTACTGATTATTCTCCATCTTGTGCTGCATTGTCTGTACATTTACATCTGTTCTCAGACTGATATGGATGTGTTAATGTTATGTTGGCCATTGGTATTACATCAATTCAATAAATACTAAAATAAATGCCCTGAGAGGTGGGTAACTACCCTCAGCCCCGCTCTGGATGTCACCAGTATACAGGACCCTCAGGCCTCCTTCCACTCCATGGCTGCCGACACGGCCCAGTTTTGTAGTTATTTTGCCACAAGTATAACTTCATTTAGATCATTTTTGGTGTGTTTTTTTTTTGTAAATGATTAAAACCTGAAGCCCTTCCATGTGTAAGGAGTATGTGTAATGGTATCAGATGTGGTCATCACAGACAGGCAAGTCATTGAGCACCATGAGATCTACAAGTCCATATCACAATCCTTTCACACTCTCATTCTGAAAAATGATGACCAAAAATAAGCGCGGTATAGTTCTGCGGATCAATTATGGCCTAAACCATCCAGAAAATGTTTGCCTGTTAGTGGTGGCACGTCTGATCTGTGCCAAAGGTCCACAGAATCCTGTATGAGATGTTATGTACAGAACTTGTGTGTGTGAACACTGGCTAAGTGTGCTGCCAAATTATTACCTAAGGGAATACAGAATGGCCATTGGTGTCACCCATCTGAATGGAGCAGTTCTGGCCTATGGTATCTGTAGTATTGTATACATTCATAATGGTCATACAGTGTCCCCTTCATGGCTTCTAAGAGTACTGGTTCTGACCATTCACACCAGTGTCCATCTAAGTGTTTCACAACAGAACTCAGGTGAGTAATCGTGGCCCCTGTGTAGGCTGCAGGTACCTGCCGTGTTCAGGCCCACACATGGGGTAAGTTACTCACCTGAGTTGTGTTGTGTGCGGCTGCCCTTACAGACTGCCCCGCTGGAGGGTAACTACCCCCCGGAGAGAATCTCTGGTGTCCTGCTCCCCGCTCATTGACACTTCGGGGAGATGTGATTATTGTGTTCTATTCTGCACTCTCGATTAAATACTTCTACAGGTTGACTGAGCTTCACCAAGAACCGAAACAATAAAGCGGAACCCCCCATTTATAAGCGTATGTAACCAGCCACCTCTTTGTTCTCCTATCCAGTGCTAAGAGTTTTGGTCACATTTTCCCTATTGCTATTTGTTCATTAAGATTAAAACCAAAATCCAGTAAAAGCTGCAGATATTCTATTGAGCCATTTGATGTTGCAACCATATAAGAGGAAACGTCAGACTTGCTGTGACTCCCCCTCCACGTGCTGTGACCCTTAAGACGAGGCGAGAATGAAGGACAAGTCTGTATTAGCAGTAAATGTCCTGATATGGGTGCAATGTGCTCGTGTAGTGCTCTAGAGCAGGTAGAGCTTTGCTGGTCCTTCGTATCGTGAAGGCTATACTCCTGATAGACCTTGCATGACCTGCAGACGTGTCTTGGGTTGTGGACGTGTGGTTAATGTCTCCCGTTTGTTCTCCCCTCCCTTCTCTCTCCTCCTCCTTCCTTGGTCTTGCAGGAATCAGATTGCGGGTACGAGCAGAGTACTGCCAGCACGACGCGATCCTTAGCCAGAACGTCCTGTCTATTAAGCAGGACCCCCTGGAGAAGCAGTTTGACCTGTTCAGCCAGTCCAACACGGTGCTGAAATCCCGAGACCTGGGCTCCATCATCTGCGACATTAAGTTCTCAGAACTTTCCTACCTGGACGCCTTCTGGACGGACTACATGAACGGCTCCCTGCTAGAGGCGCTGAAGGGCGTCTTCATCACGGACTCGCTGAAGCAAGCTGTGGGGCAGGAGACCATTCAGCTCCTGGTCAACGTGGATGAGGATGACTACGAGGAGGGGCGCAGGCTACTGCTGGAGAATTGTCCTCAGCCGTCAGACTGAAGCCCCTCCGCCCATGGCGAGAGGAGGGTCTGCGGGAACACGCTGCAGACATGGCCGCCTCTATCAGTCCTAAGGCTCCAAGGCCGCTGTCCTGTCCACCGCGAGAGGAATCCGGCCCCGAGCCGTCCACTGAGCAGGAAGTCCGGAATATCACATCCTGTCACTTTGTTTCAGGTTCGGAAGAACCGATGGAAAGATTTTTTTGTTAGTTTTCCGTGCAGTGTAAGCAGAAGGTCCGGAGGATGGTGACTCGGAGTCTCCGGGGCTGTTACTTATTTATTCTCCTTGATGGAAAGTTTATTTTGGAATTCTCAAGGTTTCTACTTGAGCAAAAAATCTCTATATATATAAGTAAAATGAAAATGTATGTATAACGATGGTAGAGGAGGAGCGGTGAGCGCCAGGTAACCCCTTCCTGCCTGTGGATAAGGGGAGCGGGCGAGGGATGCCCCGGGGTGCCGCACATCCTGGACTCCACCCCCCTCCACCTGCAATGGTTGTTCCCGTTTTGTTGATAACGTCCACGTACCTGATCTTTGTACTGGATCCCATCCACAGGGATGTTTTACTGTGTAAATAAGAAGCTTTCAGGGAAAGCAATGTACAAATACTTTTGTAATATGGAAAAAAATATTTCTAAATGTCTCTTGTAAATCAGAAAAAAAATAAATAAAAATTTCTGTTCAGTCCAGAGTCATGTGATCTTTCTAGAGTGATAAGAAGGGGCATAGATACAGTCACCTGCACAATGTCATCTGTACACCATCTGTATGCACACTGCAGACATCCCGGCCCCTCCTGACCCTGTACCATGATATTACTAGACTGCAGACATCCCGGCCCTCCTGACCCTGTACCATGATATTACTAGACTGCAGACATCCCGGCCCTCCTGACCCTGTACAATGTATCATCCATAACATGTGATATTATTACACTGCAGACATCCCGGCCCCTCCTGACCCTGTACCATGTATCATCCATAACATGTGATATTATTACACTGCAGACATCCCGGCCCCTCCTGACCCTGTACCATGTATCATCCATAACATGTGATATTATTACACTGCAGACATCCCGGCCCCTCCTGACCCTGTACCATGTATCATCCATAACATGTGATATTATTACACTGCAGACATCCCGGCCCCTCCTGACCCTGTACCATGTATCATCCATAACATGTGATATTATTACACTGCAGACATCCCGGCCCCTCCTGACCCTGTACCATGATATTACTAGACTGCAGACATCCCGGCCCTCCTGACCCTGTACCATGTATCATCCATAACATGTGATATTATTACACTGCAGACATCCCGGCCCTCCTGACCCTGTACCATGTATCATCCATAACATGTGATATTATTACACTGCAGACATCCCGACCCCTCCTGACCCTGTACCATGATATTACTAGACTGCAGACATCCCGGCCCTCCTGACCCTGTACCATGTATCATCCATAACATGTGATATTATTACACTGCAGACATCCCGGCCCCTCCTGACCCTGTACCATGTATCATCCATAACATGTGATATTTTTACACTGCAGACATCCCGGCCCCTCCTGACCCTGTACCATGTATCATCCATAACATGTGATATTATTACACTGCAGACATCCCGGCCCCTCCTGACCCTGTACCATGTATCATCCATAACGTGATATTATTACACTGCAGACATCCCGCCCCCTCCTGACCCTGTACCATGTATCATCCATAACATGTGATATTATTACACTGCAGACATCCCGGCCCCTCCTGACCCTGTACCATGTATCATCCATAACATGTGATATTATTACACTGCAGACATCCCGGCCCCTCCTGACCCTGTACCATGTATCATCCATAACATGTGATATTATTACACTGCAGACATCCCGGCCCCTCCTGACCCTGTACCATGTATCATCCATAACATGTGATATTATCACACTGCAGACATCCCGGCCCCTCCTGACCCTGTACCATGTATCATCCATAACATGTGATATTATTACACTGCAGACATCCCTGCCCCTCCTGACCCTGTACAATGTATCATCCATAACATGTGATATTATTACACTGCAGACATCCCGGCCCTCCTGACCCTGTACCACGTATCATCCATAACATGTGATATTATTACACTGCAGACATCCCGGCCCCTCCTGACCCTGTACCATGTATCATCCATAACATGTGATATTATTACACTGCAGACATCCCGGCCCCTCCTGACCCTATACAATGTATCATCCATAACATGTGATATTATTACACTGCAGACATCCCTGTCCCTCCTGACCCTGTACCACGTATCATCCATAACATGTGATATTATTACACTGCAGACATCCCGGCCCCTCCTGACCCTGTACCATGTATCATCCATAACATGTGATATTATTACACTGCAGACATCCCGGCCCTCCTGACCCTGTACCATGATATTACTAGACTGCAGACATCCCGGCCCTCCTGACCCTGCACCATGTATCATCCATAACATGTGATATTATTACACTGCAGACATCCCGGCCCCTCCTGACCCTGTACCATGTATCATCCATAACATGTGATATTATTACACTGCAGATATCCCGGCCCTCCTGACCCTGTACCATGTATCATCCATAACATGTGATATTATTACATTGCAGACATCCTGGCCACTCCTGACCCTGTACCATGTATCATCCATAACATGTGATATTATTACACTGCAGACATCCCGGCCCCTCCTGACCCTGTACCATGTATCATCCATAACATGTGATATTATTACACTGCAGATATCCTGACCCCTCCTGACCCTGTACCATGTATCATCCAAAACATGTGATATTATTACACTGCAGATATTCCGGCCCCTCCTGACCCTGTACCATGTATCATCCATAACATGTGATATTATTACACTGCAGACATCCCGGCCCCTCCTGACCCTGTACCATGTATCATCCATTACATGTGATATTATTACACTGCAGACATCCCTGTCCCTCCTGACCCTGTACCACGTATCATCCATAACATGTGATATTATTACACTGCAGACATCCCGGCCCCTCCTGACCCTGTACCATGTATCATCCATAACATGTGATATTATTACACTGCAGACATCCCGACCCCTCCTGACCCTGCACCATGTATCATCCATAACATGTGATATTATTACACTGCAGACATCCCGGCCCCTCCTGACCCTGTACCATGTATCATCCATAATATGTGATATTATTACACTGCAGACATCCCGACCCCTCCTGACCCTGCACCATGTATCATCCATAACATGTGATATTATTACACTGCAGACATCCCGACCCCTCCTGACCCTGTACTATGTATCATCCATAACATGTGATATTATTACACTGCAGACATCCCGGCCCCTCCTGACCCTGTACCATGATATTACTAGACTGCAGACATCCCGGCCCTCCTGCCCCCGTACCATGATATTACTAGACTGCAGACATCCCGGCCCCTCCTGACCCTGTACCATGATATTACTAGACTGCAGACATCCCGGCCCTCCTGACCCTGTACCATGTATCATCCATAACATGTGATATTATTACACTGCAGACATCCCGGCCCCTCCTGACCCTGTACCATGTATCATCCATAACTGTGATATTATTACACTGCAGATATCCCAGCCCCTCCTGACCCTGTACCATGTATCATCCATAACATGTGATATTATTACACTGCAGACATCCCGGCCCCTCCTGACCCTGCACCATGTATCATCCATAATATGTGATATTATTACACTAGCCCCTCCTGACTCTGCACCATGTATCATCCATAACATGTGATATTATTACACTGCAGACATCCCGCCCCTCCTGACCCTGTATCATGTATCATCCATAACATGTGATATTATTACACTGCAGACATCCCGGCCCCTCCTGACCCTGTACCATGTATCATCCATAACGTGATATTATTACACTGCAGACATCCCGACCCCTCCTGACCCTGTACCATGTATCATCCATAACATGTGATATTATTACACTGCAGACATCCCAGCGCCTCCTGACCCTGTACCATGTATCATCCATAACATGTGATATTATTACACTGCAGACATCCCGGCCCCTCCTGACCCTGTACCATGTATCATCCATAACATGTGATATTATTACACTGCAGACATCCCGGCCCCTCCTGACCCTGTACCATGTATCATCCATAACATGTCATATTATTACACTGCAGACATCCCAGCCCTCCTGACCCTGTACCATGTATCATCCATAACATGTGATATTATTACAATGCAGACATCCCGACCCCTCCTGACCCTGTACCATGTATCATCCACAACATGTGATATTATTACACTGCAGACATCCCGGCCCCTCCTGACCCTGTACCATGTATCATCCATAACGTGATATTATTACACTGCAGACATCCCGGCCCCTCCTGACCCTGTACCATGTGTCATCCATAACATGTGATATTATTACACTGCAGACATCCCAGCCCCTCCTGACCCTGCACCATGTATCATCCATAACATGTGATATTATTACACTGCAGACATCCCGGCCCCTCCTGACCCTGCACCATGTATCATCCATAACATGTGATATTATTACACTGCAGACATCCCGACCCCTCCTGACCCTGCACCATGTATCATCCATAACATGTGATATTATTACACTGCAGACATCCCAGCGCCTCCTGACCCTGTACCATGTATCATCCATAACATGTGATATTATTACACTGCAGACATCCCGACCCCTCCTGCCCGTGTACTATGTATCCTCCATAACATGTGTTATTATTACACTGCAGACATCCCGGCCCCTCCTGACCCTGTACCATGTATCATCCGTAACATGTGATATTATTACACTGCAGACATCCCGGCCCCTCCTGACCCTGTACCATGTATCATCCATAACATGTGATATTATTACACTGCAGACATCCCGGCCCCTCCTGACCCTGCACCATGTATCATCCCTAACATGTGATATTATTACACTGCAGACATCCCGGCCCCTCCTGACCCTGTACCATGTATCATCCATAAAATGTGATATTATTACACTGCAGACACCCCAGCCCCTCCTGACCCTGTACCATGAATCATCCATTACATGTGATATTATTACACTGCAGACATCCCGGCCCCTCCGGACCCTGTACCATGTATCATCCATAACATGTGATATTATTACACTGCAGACATCCCGCCCCCTCCTGACCCTGTACCATGTATCATCCATAACATGTGATATTATCACAATGCAGACATCCCGACCCCTCCTGACCCTGTACCATGTATCATCCACAACATGTGATATTATTACACTGCAGACATCCCGGCCCCTCCTGACCCTGCACCATGTATCATTCATAACATTTGATATTATTACACTGCAGACATCCCAGCCCCTCCTGACCCTGTGCCATGTATCATCCATAACATGTGATATTATTACACTGCAGACATCTCGGGCCCCTCCTGACCCTGTATCATCCATAGCATGTGATATTATTGCACTGCAGACATCCCGGCCCCTCCTGACCCTGTACCATGTATCATCCATAACATGTGATATTATTACACTGCAGACATCCCGCCCCTCCTGAGCCTGTACCATGTATCATCCATAACATGTGATATTATTACACAGCAGACATCCCGGCCCCTCCTGACCCTGTACCATGTATCTTCCATAACATGTGATATTATTACACTGCAGACACCTCGGCCCCTCTTGACCCTGTACCATGTATCATCCATAACATGTGATATTATTAGACTGCAGACATCCCGTCACTCCTGACCCTGTACCATGTATCATCCATAACATGTGATATTATTACACTGCAGACATCCCGGCCCCTCCTGACCCTGTATCATCCATAGCATGTGATATTATTGCACTGCAGACATCCCGGCCCCTCCTGACCCTGTACCATGTATCATCCATAACATGTGATATTATTACACTGCAGACACCCCGACCCCTCCTGACCCTTTACCATGTATCATCCATAACATGTGATATTATTACACAGCAGACATCCCGGCCCCTCCTGACCCTATACCATGTATCATCCATAACATGTGATATTATTACACTGCAGACATCCCAACCCCTCCTGACCCTGTACCATGTATCATCCATAACATGTAATATTATTACACAGCAGACATCCCGGCCCCTCCTGACCCTGTACCATGTATCTTCCATAACAAGTGATATTATTACACTGCAGCCATCCTGGCCCCTCCTGACCCTGTACCATGTATCATCCATAACATGTGATATTATTACACTGCAGACATCCCGGCCCCTCCTGACCCTATACCATGTATCATCCATAACATGTGATATTATTACACTGCAGACATCCCGGGTCCTCCTGACCCTGTACCATGTATCATCCATAACATGTGATATTATTACACTGCAGACATCCCAGCCCCTCCTGACCCTGTACCATGTATCATCCATAACATGTGATAATATTACACTGCAGCCATCCTGACCCCGTACCATGTATCATCCATAACATGTGATATTATTACACTGCAGACATCCCGGCCCCTCCTGACCCTGTACCATGTATTATCCATAACATGTGATATTATTACATTGCAGACATCCCGACCTCTCCTGACCCTGTACCATGTATCACCCATAACATGTGATATTATTACACTGCAGACATCCCGGCCCCTCCTGACCCTGTACCATGTATCATCCATAACATGTGATATTATTACACTGCAGACATCCCGGCCCCTCCTGACCCTTTACCATGTATCACCCATAACATGTGATATTATTACACTGCAGACATCCCGGCCCCTCCTTACCCTGTACCATATATCATCCATAACATGTGATATTATTACACTGCAGACATCCCAGCCCCTCCTGACCCTGTACCATGTATCATCCATAACATGTGATATTATTACACTGCAGACATCCCGCCCCCTCCTGACCCTGTACCATGTATCATCCATAACGTAATATTATTACACTGCAGACATCCCGGCCCCTCCTGACCCTGTACCATGTATCATCCATAACTTGTGGTATTATTACATTATTACACTGCAGACATCCCGGCCCCTCCTGACCCTGTACCATGTATCATCCATAACATGTGATATTATTACACTGCAGACATCCCGGCCCCTCCTGACCCTGTACCATGTATCATCCATAACATGTGATATTATTACACTGCAGACATTCCAACCCCTCCTGACCCTGTACCATGTATCATCCATAACATGTGATATTATTACACTGCAGACATCCCGGCCCCTCCTGACCCTGTACGATGTATCATCCATAACATGTGATATTATTACACTGCAGACATCCCGGCCCCTCCTGACCCTATACCATGTATCATCCATAACATGTGATATTATTACACTGCAGACATCCCGCCCCCTCCTGACCCTGTACCATGTATTATCCATAACATGTGATATTATCACACTGCAGACATCCCGGCCCCTCCTGATCCTGTACCATGTATCATCCATAACATGTGATATTATTACACTGCAGACATCCCGGCCCCTCCTGACCCTGCACCATGTATCATTCATAACATGTGATATTATTACACTGCAGACATCCCAGCCCCTCCTGACCCTGTGCCATGTATCATCCATAACATGTGATATTATTACACTGCAGACATCTCGGGCCCCTCCTGACCCTGTATCATCCATAGCATGTGATATTTTTGCACTGCAGACATCCCGGCCCCTCCTGACCCTGTACCATGTATCATCCATAACATGTGATATTATTACACTGCAGACATCCCGCCCCTCCTGAGCCTGTACCATGTATCATCCATAACATGTGATATTATTACACAGCAGACATCCCGGCCCCTCCTGACCCTGTACCATGTATCTTCCATAACATGTGATATTATTACACTGCAGACACCTCGGCCCCTCTTGACCCTGTACCATGTATCATCCATAACATGTGATATTATTAGACTGCAGACATCCCGTCACTCCTGACCCTGTACCATGTATCATCCATAACATGTGATATTATTACACTGCAGACATCCCGGCCCCTCCTGACCCTGTATCATCCATAGCATGTGATATTATTGCACTGCAGACATCCCGGCCCCTCCTGACCCTGTACCATGTATCATCCATAACATGTGATATTATTACACTGCAGACACCCCGACCCCTCCTGACCCTTTACCATGTATCATCCATAACATGTGATATTATTACACAGCAGACATCCCGGCCCCTCCTGACCCTATACCATGTATCATCCATAACATGTGATATTATTACACTGCAGACATCCCAACCCCTCCTGACCCTGTACCATGTATCATCCATAACATGTAATATTATTACACAGCAGACATCCCGGCCCCTCCTGACCCTGTACCATGTATCTTCCATAACAAGTGATATTATTACACTGCAGCCATCCTGGCCCCTCCTGACCCTGTACCATGTATCATCCATAACATGTGATATTATTACACTGCAGACATCCCGGCCCCTCCTGACCCTATACCATGTATCATCCATAACATGTGATATTATTACACTGCAGACATCCCGGGTCCTCCTGACCCTGTACCATGTATCATCCATAACATGTGATATTATTACACTGCAGACATCCCAGCCCCTCCTGACCCTGTACCATGTATCATCCATAACATGTGATAATATTACACTGCAGCCATCCTGACCCCGTACCATGTATCATCCATAACATGTGATATTATTACACTGCAGACATCCCGGCCCCTCCTGACCCTGTACCATGTATTATCCATAACATGTGATATTATTACATTGCAGACATCCCGACCTCTCCTGACCCTGTACCATGTATCACCCATAACATGTGATATTATTACACTGCAGACATCCCGGCCCCTCCTGACCCTGTACCATGTATCATCCATAACATGTGATATTATTACAATGCAGACATCCCGGCCCCTCCTGACCCTTTACCATGTATCACCCATAACATGTGATATTATTACACTGCAGACATCCCGGCCCCTCCTTACCCTGTACCATATATCATCCATAACATGTGATATTATTACACTGCAGACATCCCAGCCCCTCCTGACCCTGTACCATGTATCATCCATAACATGTGATATTATTACACTGCAGACATCCCGCCCCCTCCTGACCCTGTACCATGTATCATCCATAACGTAATATTATTACACTGCAGACATCCCGGCCCCTCCTGACCCTGTACCATGTATCATCCATAACTTGTGGTATTATTACATTATTACACTGCAGACATCCCGGCCCCTCCTGACCCTGTACCATGTATCATCCATAACATGTGATATTATTACACTGCAGACATCCCGGCCCCTCCTGACCCTGTACCATGTATCATCCATAACATGTGATATTATTACACTGCAGACATTCCAACCCCTCCTGACCCTGTACCATGTATCATCCATAACATGTGATATTATTACACTGCAGACATCCCGGCCCCTCCTGACCCTGTACCATGTATCATCCATAACATGTGATATTATTACACTGCAGACATCCCGGCCCCTCCTGACCCTATACCATGTATCATCCATAACATGTGATATTATTACACTGCAGACATCCCGCCCCCTCCTGACCCTGTACCATGTATTATCCATAACATGTGATATTATCACACTGCAGACATCCCGGCCCCTCCTGATCCTGTACCATGTATCATCCATAACATGTGATATTATTACACTGCAGACATCCCGGCCCCTCCTGACCCTGTACCATGTATCATCCATAACATGTGATATTATTACACTGCAGACATCCCGGCCCCTCCTGACCCTGTACCATGTATCATCCATAACATGTGATATTATCACACTGCAGACATCCCGGCCCCTCCTGATCCTGTACCATGTATCATCCATAACAGTGATTTTCAACCTGTGTGCCGCGGCACACTAGTGTGCCGCGACACAAGGTTGAGTGTGCCGCGGGGGAAAGTTGCCCGAACTAGGCTGCCCCGGTGTCGAGCTGCGGCCGCGCCCCCGTATTTCTGCCCCATACTTACCTCCAAGTCCCGCGTCGGCGATCCGCCCGTCTTCTGTAGCTCCTGTACCGCGCGGCCCATGTCACGTGACTGACGCGACCTGACGTCAGGTCGCGTAAGTCACGTGACCAGAGGCGCGCGGTGCAGGAGCTACAGAAGGTGAGCGGATCGCCATTAGGAGTGAAGGTACGCGGAAGAAGACATCAAGGGTAAGTATATAGGGTTATTATTTGTATAGGGAAGGCAGCTAGGGTTTTTTTTTTTTTATTAGTAAAGGTAGGCTGGGGCTTTTTATTTGTTAAGGGGGGCCTCTAGGGCCTTTTAATTAGTAAAGGGGGGCCTCTAGGGCCTTTTAATTAGTAAAGGGGGGGCTCTAGGGCCTTTTAATTAGTAAAGGGGGGGGGCTCTAGGGCCTTTTAATTAGTAAAGGGGGGCTCTAGGGCCTATTAATTAGTAAAGAGAGGCCGCTACGGGCTCTTAATTTGTAAAGGGGGGCCGCCAGGGGCTTTTTATTAGTAAAGGGAGGCCGCTACGGGCTCTTAATTTGTAATGGGAGACCGCTAGGGCCTTTTTATTAGTAAAGGGAGGCCGCTAGGGTTTCTTGATTAGTAAAGGGAGGCCGCCAGGGGCTTTTTATTAGTAAAGGGAGGCAGCTAGGGCCTTTTTATTAGTAAAGGGAGGCAGCTAGGGGCTTTTTATTAGTAAAGGGAGGCCTCTAGGGCCTTTTTATTAGTAAAGGGAGGCAGCTAGGGGCTTTTTATTAGTAAAGGGAGGCAGCTAGGGGCTTTTTATTAGTAAAGGGAGGCAGCTAGGGCCTTTTTATTAGTAAAGGGAGGCCGCCAGGTGCTTTTTATTAGTAAAGGGAGGCCGCCAGGGGCTTTTTATTAGTAAAGGGAGGCCGCTAGGGGTTTTTTATTAGTAAAGGGGGGGCTCTAGGGCCTTTTTATTAGTAAAGGGAGGCCGCCAGGGGCTTTTTATTAGTAAAGGGAGGCCGCTAGGGGTTTTTTATTAGTAAAGGGAGGCCGCTAGGGCCTTTTTATTAGTAAAGGGAGGCAGCTAGGGGCTTTTTATTAGTAAAGGGAGGCTGCTAGGGCCTTTTTATTAGTAAAGGGAGGCTGCTAGGGCCTTTTTATTAGTAAAGGGAGGCAGCTAGGGCCTTTTTATTAGTAAAGGGAGGCCGCCAGGGGCTTTTTATTAGTAAAGGGAGGCAGCTAGGGGCTTTTTATTAGTAAAGGGAGGCAGCTAGGGGCTTTTTATTAGTAAAGGGAGGCCGCCAGGGGCTTTTTATTAGTAAAGGGAGGCAGCTAGGGGCTTTTTATTAGTAAAGGGAGGCAGCTAGGGGCTTTTTATTAGTAAAGGGAGGCTGCTAGGGCCTTTTTATTAGTAAAGGGAGGCCGCCAGGGGCTTTTTATTAGTAAAGGGAGGCCGCCAGGGGCTTTTTATTAGTAAAGGGAGGCAGCTAGGGGCTTTTTATTAGTAAAGGGAGGCCGCCAGGGGCTTTTTATTACTAAAGTGAGGCCGCCAGGGCCTTTTTATTAGTAAAGGGAGGCCGCTAGGGGCTTTTTATTAGTAAAGGGAGGCAGCTAGGGGCTTTTTATTAGTAAAGGGAGGCCGCTAGGGGCTTTTTATTAGTAAAGGGAGGCATCTAGGGCCTTTTTATTAGTAAAGGGAGGCCGCCAGGGGCTTTTTATTAGTAAAGGGAGGCAGCTAGGGGCTTTTTATTAGTAAAGGGAGGCAGCCAGGGGCTTTTTATTAGTAAAGGGAGGCAGCCAGGGGCTTTTTATTAGTAAAGGGAGGCAGCTAGGGGCTTTTTATTAGTAAAGGGAGGCTGCTAGGGCCTTTTTATTAGTAAAGGGAGGCCGCCAGGGGCTTTTTATTAGTAAAGGGAGGCAGCTAGGGGCTTTTTATTAGTAAAGGGAGGCAGCTAGGGGCTTTTTATTAGTAAAGGGAGGCTGCTAGGGCCTTTTTATTAGTAAAGGGAGGCCGCCAGGGGCTTTTTATTAGTAAAGGGAGGCAGCTAGGGGCTTTTTATTAGTAAAGGGAGGCCGCTAGGGCCTTTTTATTAGTAAAGGGAGGCAGCCAGGGGCTTTTTATTAGTAAAGGGAGGCAGCTAGGGGCTTTTTATTAGTAAAGGGAGGCTGCTAGGGCCTTTTTATTAGTAAAGGGAGGCCGCCAGGGGCTTTTTATTAGTAAAGGGAGGCCGCCAGGGGCTTTTTATTAGTAAAGGGAGGCAGCTAGGGGCTTTTTATTAGTAAAGGGAGGCCGCCAGGGGCTTTTTATTACTAAAGTGAGGCCGCCAGGGCCTTTTTATTAGTAAAGGGAGGCCGCTAGGGGCTTTTTATTAGTAAAGGGAGGCAGCTAGGGGCTTTTTATTAGTAAAGGGAGGCAGCTAGGGGCTTTTTATTAGTAAAGGGAGGCCGCTAGGGCCTTTTTATTAGTAAAGGGAGGCAGCTAGGGCCTTTTTATTAGTAAAGGGAGGCCGCTAGGGGCTTTTTATTAGTAAAGGGAGGCATCTAGGGCCTTTTTATTAGTAAAGGGAGGCAGCCAGGGGCTTTTTATTAGTAAAGGGAGGCAGCTAGGGCCTTTTTATTAGTAAAGGGAGGCAGCTAGGGGCTTTTTATTAGTAAAGGGAGGCCGCCAGGGGCTTTTTATTAGTAAAGGGAGGCCGCCAGGGGCTTTTTATTAGTAAAGGGAGGCAGCTAGGGCCTTTTTATTAGTAAAGGGAGGCAGCTAGGGGCTTTTTATTAGTAAAGGGAGGCCGCCAGGGGCTTTTTATTAGTAAAGGGAGGCTGCTAGGGCCTTTTTATTAGTAAAGGGAGGCAGCCAGGGGCTTTTTATTAGTAAAGGGAGGCCGCCAGGGGTTTTTTATTAGTAAAGGGAGGCAGCTAGGGCCTTTTTATTAGTAAAGGGAGGCAGCTAGGGGCTTTTTATTAGTAAAGGGAGGCAGCTAGGGGCTTTTTATTAGTAAAGGGAGGCCGCTAGGGGCTTTTTATTAGTAAAGGGAGGCCGCTAGGGCCTTTTTATTAGTAAAGGGAGGCAGCTAGGGGCTTTTTATTAGTAAAGGGAGGCCGCCAGGGGCTTTTTATTAGTAAAGGGAGGCTGCTAGGGCCTTTTTATTAGTAAAGGGAGGCAGCCAGGGGCTTTTTATTAGTAAAGGGAGGCCGCCAGGGGTTTTTTATTAGTAAAGGGAGGCAGCTAGGGCCTTTTTATTAGTAAAGGGAGGCAGCTAGGGGCTTTTTATTAGTAAAGGGAGGCATCTAGGGGCTTTTTATTAGTAAAGGGAGGCAGCTAGGGGCTTTTTATTAGTAAAGGGAGGCCGCCAGGGGTTTTTTATTAGTAAAGGGAGGCAGCTAGGGCCTTTTTATTAGTAAAGGGAGGCAGCCAGGGGCTTTTTATTAGTAAAGGGAGGCCGCCAGGGGCTTTTTATTAGTAAAGGGAGGCCGCCAGGTGCTTTTTATTAGTAAAGGGAGGCAGCTAGGGGCTTTTTATTAGTAAAGGGAGGCCGCCAGGGGCTTTTTTATTAGTAAAGGGAGGCAGCCAGGGGCTTTTTATTAGTAAAGGGAGGCAGCCAGGGGCTTTTTATTAGTAAAGGGAGGCCGCTAGGGCCTTTTTATTAGTAAAGGGAGGCATCTAGGGCCTTTTTATTAGTAAAGGGAGGCCTTTTATGACTGTTTTAGTGTCATTTTGTGCTATTTTGGTTGGTGGTGTGCCCCAGGATTTTCTAAGTATAAAAAGTGTGCCGCGGCTCAAAAAAGGTTGAAAATCACTGATCCATAACATGTGATATTATTACACTGCAGACATCACAGACCCTCCTGACCCTGTACCATGTATCATCCATAACATGTGATATTATTACACTGCAGACATCCCGGCCCCTCCTGACCCTGTACCATGTATCATCCATATTATGTGATATTATTACACTGCAGACATCCCAGCCCCTCCTGACCCTGTACCATGTATCATCCGTAACATGTGATATTATTACACTGCAGACATCCCGGCCCCTCCTGACCCTGTACCATGTATCATCCATAGCATGTGATATTATTACACTGCAGACATCCCGACCCCTCCTGACCCTGTACCATGTATCATCCATAACATGTGATATTATTACACTGCAGACAGCCCGGCCCCTCCTGACCCTGTACCATGCATCATCCATAACATGTGATATTATTACACTGCAGACATCCCGGCCCCTCCTTACCCTGTACCATGTATCATCCATAACATGTGATATTATTACACTTTAGACATCCCGGCCCCTCCTGACCCTGTACCATGTATCATCCATAACATGTGATATTATTACACTGCAGATATCCCGGCCCCTCCTGACCCTGTACTATGTATCATCCATAACATGTGATATTATTACACTGCAGACATCCCGGCCCCTCCTTACCCTGTACTATGTATCATCCATAACATGTGATATTATTACACTGCAGACATCCCGGCCCCTCCTGACCCTGTACCATGTATCATCCATAACGTGATATTATTACACTGCAGACATCCCGGCCCCTCCTGACCCTCTACCATGTATCATCCATAACATGTGGTATTATTACACTGCAGACATCCCGGCCCCTCCTGACCCTGAACCATGTATCATCCATAACATGTGATATTATTACACTGCAGACATCCCGGCCCCTCCTGACCCTGTACCATGTATCATCCATAACATGTGATATTATTACACTGCAGACATCCCGGCCCCTTCTGACCCTGTACCATGTATCATCCATAACATGTAATATTATTACACTGCAGACATCTCAGCCCCTCCTGACCCTCTACCATGTATCATCCATAACATGTGGTATTATTACACTGCAGACATCCCGGCCCCTCCTGACCCTGAACCATGTATCATCCATAACATGTGATATTATTACACTGCAGACATCCCGGCCCCTTCTGACCCTGTACCATGTATCATCCATAACATGTGATATTATTACACTGCAGACATCTCAGCCCCTCCTGACCCTGTACCATGTATCATCCATAACATGTGATATTATTACACTGCAGACATCCCAGCCCCTCCTGACCCTGTACCATGTATCATCCATAACATGTGATATTATTACACTGCAGACATCCCGGCCCCTCCTGACCCTGTACCATGTACCATCCATAACATGTGATATTATTACACTGCAGACATCCCGGCCCCTCCTGACCCTGTACCATGTATCATCCATAACATGTGATATTATTACACTGCAGACATCCCGGCCCCTCCTGACCCTGTACCATGTATCATCCATAACATGTAATATTATTACACTGCAGACATCTCAGCCCCTCCTGACCCTGTACCATGTATCATCCATAACATGTGATATTATTACACTGCAGACATTCCGGCCCCCCTGACCCTGTACCATGTATCATCCATAACATGTGATATTATTACACTGCAGACATTCCGGACCCTCCTGACCCTGTACCATGTATACTCCATAACATGTGATATTATTACACTGCAGACATCCCGGCCCCTCCTGACCCAGTACCATGTATCATGCATAACATGTGATATTACACTGCAGACATCCCGGCCCCTCCTGACCCTGTACCATGTATCATCCATATTATGTGATATTATTACACTGCAGACATCCCGGCCCCTCCTGACCATGTACCATGTATCATCCATAACATGTGATATTATTACACTGCAGACATCCCGGCCCCTCCTGACCCTGTACCATGTATCATCCATAACATGTGATATTATTACACTGCAGACATCCCGGCCCCTCCTGACCCTGTACCATGTATCATCCATAACGTGATATTATTACACTGCAGACATCCCGGCCCCTCCTGACCCTGCACCATGCATCATCCATAACACGTGATATTATTACACTGCAGACATCCCGGCCCCTCCTGACCCTGTACCATGTATCATCCATAACATGTGATATTATTACACTGCAGACATCCCGGCCCCTCCTGATTCTGTACCATGTATCATCCACAACATGTGATATAATTACACTGCAGACCTCCCAGCCCCTCCTGACCCTGTACCATGTATCATCCTTAACATGTGATATTATTACACTGCAGACATCCCGGCCCCTTCTGACCCTGTACCATGTATCATCCATAACATGTAATATTATTACACTGCAGACATCTCAGCCCCTCCTGACCCTCTACCATGTATCATCCATAACATGTGGTATTATTACACTGCAGACATCCCGGCCCCTCCTGACCCTGAACCATGTATCATCCATAACATGTGATATTATTACACTGCAGACATCCCGGCCCCTCCTGACCCTGAACCATGTATCATCCATAACATGTGGTATTATTACACTGCAGACATCCTGGCCCTTCCTGACCCTGAACCATGTATCATCCATAACATGTGATATTATTACACTGCAGACATCCCGGCCCCTCCTGACCCTGTACCATGTACCATCCATAACATGTGATATTATTACACTGCAGACATCCCGGCCCCTCCTGACCCTGTACCATGTATCATCCATAACATGTGATATTATTACACTGCAGACATCCCGGCCCCTCCTGACCCTGTACCATGTATCATCCATAACATGTAATATTATTACACTGCAGACATCTCAGCCCCTCCTGACCCTGTACCATGTATCATCCATAACATGTGATATTATTACACTGCAGACATTCCGGCCCCCCTGACCCTGTACCATGTATCATCCATAACATGTGATATTATTACACTGCAGACATTCCGGACCCTCCTGACCCTGTACCATGTATACTCCATAACATGTGATATTATTACACTGCAGACATCCCGGCCCCTCCTGACCCAGTACCATGTATCATGCATAACATGTGATATTACACTGCAGACATCCCGGCCCCTCCTGACCCTGTACCATGTATCATCCATATTATGTGATATTATTACACTGCAGACATCCCGGCCCCTCCTGACCATGTACCATGTATCATCCATAACATGTGATATTATTACACTGCAGACATCCCGGCCCCTCCTGACCCTGTACCATGTATCATCCATAACATGTGATATTATTACACTGCAGACATCCCGGCCCCTCCTGACCCTGTACCATGTATCATCCATAACGTGATATTATTACACTGCAGACATCCCGGCCCCTCCTGACCCTGCACCATGCATCATCCATAACACGTGATATTATTACACTGCAGACATCCCGGCCCCTCCTGACCCTGTACCATGTATCATCCATAACATGTGATATTATTACACTGCAGACATCCCGGCCCCTCCTGATTCTGTACCATGTATCATCCACAACATGTGATATAATTACACTGCAGACCTCCCAGCCCCTCCTGACCCTGTACCATGTATCATCCTTAACATGTGATATTATTACACTGCAGACATCCCGGCCCCTTCTGACCCTGTACCATGTATCATCCATAACATGTAATATTATTACACTGCAGACATCTCAGCCCCTCCTGACCCTCTACCATGTATCATCCATAACATGTGGTATTATTACACTGCAGACATCCCGGCCCCTCCTGACCCTGAACCATGTATCATCCATAACATGTGATATTATTACACTGCAGACATCCCGGCCCCTCCTGACCCTGAACCATGTATCATCCATAACATGTGGTATTATTACACTGCAGACATCCTGGCCCTTCCTGACCCTGAACCATGTATCATCCATAACATGTGATATTATTACACTGCAGACATCCCGGCCTCTCCTGACCCTGTACCATGTATCATCCATAACATGTGATATTATTACACTGCAGACATCCCTGCCCCTCCTGACCCTGTACCATGTATCATCCATATTATGTGATATTATTACACTGCAGACATCCAGGCCCCTCCTGACCCTGTACCGTGTATCATCCATAACATGTGATATTATTACACTGCAGACATCCCCGTCCCTCCTGACCATGTACCATGTATCATCCATAACATGTGATATTATTACACTGCAGACATCCCGGCCCCTCCTGACCCTGTACCATGTATCATCCATAACATGTGATATTATTACACTGCAGACATCCCGGCCCCTCCTGACCATGTACCATGTATCATCCATAACATGTGATATTATTACACTGCAGACATCCCGGCCCCTCCTGACCCTGCACCATGCATCATCCATAACATGTGATATTATTACACTGCAGACATCCCAGCCCCTCCTGACCCTGTACCATGTATCATCCATAACATGTGATATTATTACACTGCAGACATCCCGGCCCCTCCTGACCCTGTACCATGTATCATCCATAACATGTGATATTATTACACTGCAGATATCCCGGCCCCTCCTGACCCTGTACCATGTATCATCCATAACCTCTGATATTATTACACTGCAGACATCCCGGCCCCTCCTGACCCTGTACCATGTATCATCCATAACATGTGATATTATTACACTGCAGATATCCCGGCCCCTCCTGACCCTGTACCATGTATCATCCATAACCTCTGATATTATTACACTGCAGACATCCCGGCCCCTCCTGACCCTGTACCATGTATCATCTATGTGCTCCTCTATCCTGTGTTTTTTGGGGTGGTTAAACGGCTGAGATGTTATTTTGGGATCCGTGCTTATGACACAACTCATCTCTAAATATTTATGTCGGTTTTCTCAATATGAGATCCTCTCATTTTTTTAACATATTTTTGTATTAGGGTTTTTTTTCCCATGAATTTGTTCCTATCCATTATTTTCCATCTCCTGGATCCCGGATTTCCATTGGCTGGTAGCTGTGACCTGCTATAGTGCATGATACAGTATTTGCTGTTATTTTCTGTATAAAGGAGTAAACTTCTTGTTTCGCTTCAATTTCGAGCAGTAAATCGATACATGTAGGAAATGAAATTGCGGCAGTGTTTCCTGTGTGGATGTATAGCGTGCGGCATGGTCCGGCTGTGCAGGGGTTAATCTGAGCATGTCCCACATGTGTGCGGCTGGCAGGCAATCTCCCAGGGTTTAATAAGGCCGTTCTTCATTTGAGGCTGGCGGAGCGGTGTCCCTGCGGGAGATTCCCGATCCTCCAGCGAGGCCGGATAACCAGGTGGCGGCTTATTGAGCGGCGCGGGGACCTTTCTCCGCGTTATTAATGCTTTTTAATTAATGTCTTTTGGCTGAGAGGTGTCTGAGCTCCCTCCATAGTGCGGGCGGCTACTTTCTCTCTACTAGAGATTCGTATCCCCTCTAAGGGCGCAGCGGGAGACGTTCATTCTTAAAGGGAGGTTTCCACCCGGGGAAAAAGTTAATCTGTATTGCTGTATAAACATGTAGCATTTGCCAGGACGGCACCGCTTGATGCGCTCGGCTCAAGTCTTCCCTTATTTACCGGGGAAGTGATGGAAGTACAAATTGAAGGCAGCAGCCATAAGACCCCAGCAAGGTGCGATTCAAGTCTCCAAATGAGTCCTGATAAGCGTCTGCCTTGTGATTGGCCGTCTGGCCTGTAATCAGATTGTGCAGAATAGTGGAGAAAAGCAAAGAGTTCCATTCAGAATCCCTGATACGTGGCGCAGTGTGCCAGAGCCTGATAATGCACGCGCATGGGAAGCCGCCTCCGCCGCTATCAAGCATCTAAAACAAAGTGTTTTCATAGGAAGATTACATCGCAGGGGCACAAATTAATCCAAATTCTGTCTATTGATAATATGTACTACAAATATCTGCCCCCCCGTGCTACGGCATAATAGAGGCCTATTCACATGTAAAAGGGATTTCCAGAAATCGGAAAGATGACAGATAATCTCTGTATTTTCGGTCTGCACAGTGTATTCCGCGTCATGGTGCACCTACTGCTGCAGCTCCTCTTATGGACATAGCTGGTATTGCAGCTCCGCTACCTCCACATGTAAATCATGGCCCATATGATGGAAAAATTGGTAGCGATTCTGCAAAAAGCGAAACCCTATATTATGCAGGATCAGGGGATGGACCTGAGACTAAACCTCCTTCCAAGTAGTGCCTGCCTGATTGCCTCACTAATACTAAGCGGTAGAAGACAACTGGGTGCTGTTCCCTTCCTGAGCCAAAGGGAAGTCCATGGAGATGAAGACACGACAAACGGAGGAGAATAATCGCCAGAGCCGAGTCAGAACCAAGAGGACAAAGACAATACAAAATCACAAGCAAATGTTCAAAATATCAGGATACAGAGCACAATCACCATGAGCTAAGTCCATAGGAGGTAAACCCACATTATATGTGATGTCAGAGACCCGGCCACAGGAAGTGATTGGACCACAAGGATCAAGTCCAGACAAGACAGAACCGCAAGTGGAGGGGGAATCTGTCAATCACATCAGGCTCAGTAATGATGAACAGAAGCTGCAGGAGAGAGATGGGTGCAGATTAAGGCAGCGACAAGTCTAAACCAGTGTTCACACAGAACCGTCAGATGTTGCACCTAAAGTATCTATTAGAACCCCTTAAATATAATTGGTCAACACTGAGGCCATAGGTAATGGGGCGACACTTATTCCCGATTATGACATGTTCCGAGTCCATGTAGAAGAAGCGAAATCTCATCATAGACATCATGTCCAGTGTCCTCCCCGCTGTAGACATTGGTGATATTATGAGAACAGAGGGAGGCGGCGAATAACGTCCTGATTGGGGATAAACTTCCGTAATGCACCAAAAGTGCACATCAAAGACTGAGCGCCCGCCATTGTGTCTCATCTCCGCCGCGCTGAGATTCCCTGCTCCTATGTGTTATTTTATTCCCGAATTTCATACAATGAACATCTTTCTGTTATACTAAAAAGACGGCAGAGTGGCCATAGAAATCTTCTATTCTCAGAATTAGGTATTTTGGACATCGCTGCTCCGGCTGCAGAAACGAACCACAAGAATTTCCATCCCCAAAACGTTGTTGTACATCTCCCTACATCTCCATCACACATTGACCCTGGAAAAGTGGAGGAATGATAGAAATCCCAGGATGGATACAATATACATCTAACATGTTGGTGACTGCAACGTTATGGAACACAGCGGTGGACTGTAGGGGGGAAGGCTTTAGGGCTGGGTCTCCAGTTACCACCATACGGTGTAACCCTTTACTATCTGAATTATTCTCCCAATCAGACCTTGAACTCTGGGTGTGTAAATGTCTTAAATACCCTCTTCACCTGTAACAGAAGGGGATTCTTAAGACATTTGTGTCGCTTAGGCAAGAGTTTAATCTAGTGGCCTCTCTTTTCTAGGGATATTCCAGCTGCGTCATGTGCTGTTTGGGAGGGAGGAACTGAAAAGTCCATAAGAAGCTATTGCTAGAACTAAGGACCTTGCAAAACCTACATGTATCTTCTATAAACTCTTGATGGACACCCAGACTTCTCCTGCCATTAGAAGCTTTCACATATGGCAAAGGGGTGTACCTGAACTGGATGAATGTCACTGTAAGGAAATTACAAACAACTGGTGCTTAATGGTCATTGGTTATCAGCGGATACAGGTCAAATGGCTGCATCGAGTGTGTCTGACCCCTCTGTGTCTGATGCGCAGACTTCCCTCACACTTGTGCGGATGGTACGGGTACCTGATGCTGCCACATACAACCAGCACAGGACACAGAGCAGAGCGACGCATGGAGGAGAGCAGAAGCTGCAGTGTGCGGTGCAGGGAGGAGAGGAGAAGCTGCGGTGCAGGGAGGAGAGGAGAAGCTGCAGTGTGCGGTGCAGGGAGGAGAGGAGAAGTTGCAGTGTGCGGTGCAGGGAGGAGAAGCTGCAGTGTGCGGTGCAGGGAGGAGAGGAGAAGCTGCAGTGTGCGGTGCAGGGAGGAGAAGCTGCAGTGTGCGGTGTAGGGAGGAGAAGAGAAGCTGCAGTGTGCGGTGCAGGGAGGAGAAGAGAAGCTGCAGTGTGCGGTGTAGGGAGGAGAGGAGAAGCTGCAGTGTGCGGTGCAGGGAGGAGAGGAGAAGCTGCAGTGTGCGGTGCAGGGAGGAGAGGAGAAGCTGCAGTGTGCGGTGCAGGGAGGAGAGGAGAAGCTGCAGTGTGCGGTGCAGGGAGGAGAGGAGAAGCTGCAGTGTGCGGTGCAGGGAGGAGAGGAGAAGCTGCAGTGTCCGGTGCAGGGAGGAGAGGAGAAGCTGCAGTGTGCGGTGCAGGGAGGAGAGGGGAAGCTGCAGTGTGCGGTGTAGGGAGGAGAGGAGAAGCTGCAGTGTGTGGTGCAGGGAGGAGAGGAGAAGCTGCAGTGTGCAGGGAGGAGAGGAGAAGCTGCAGTGTGCGGTGCAGGGAGGAGAGGAGAAGCTGCAGTGTGCGGTGCAGGGAGGAGAGGAGAAGCTGCAGTGTGTGGTGCAGGGAGGAGAGGAGAAGCTGCAGTGTGTGGTGCAGGGAGGAGAGGAGAAGCTGCAGTGTGTGGTGCAGGGAGGAGAGGAGAAGCTGCAGTGTGCGGTGCAGGGAGGAGAGGAGAAGCTGCAGTGTGCGGTGCAGGGAGGAGAGGAGAAGCTGCAGTGTGCGGTGTAGGGAGGAGAGGAGAAGCTGTAGTGTGCGGTGCAGGGAGGAGAGGAGAAGCTGCAGTGTGCGGTGCAGGGAGGAGAGGAGAAGCTGCAGTCTGCTGTGCAGGGAGAAGAAGCTGCAGTGTGCGGTGCAGGGAGGAGAGGAGAAGCTGCAGTGTGCGGTGCAGGGAGAAGAAGCTGCAGTGTGCGGTGCAGGGAGGAGAGGAGAAGCTGCAGTGTGCGGTGCAGGGAGGAGAGGAGAAGCTGCAGTGTGTGGTGTAGGGAGGAGAGGAGAAGCTGTAGTGTGCGGTGCAGGGAGGAGAGGAGAAGCTGCAGTGTGCGGTGCAGGGAGTAGGAGAAGCTGCAGTGTGCGGTGCAGGGAGGAGAGGAGAAGCTGCAGTGTGCGGTGCAGGGAGGAGAGGAGAAGCTGCAGTGTGCAGGGAGGAGAGGAGAAGCTGCAGTGTGCGGTGCAGGGAGGAGAGGAGAGGAGAAGCTGCAGTGTGTGGTGCAGGGAGGAGAGGAGAAGCTGCAGTGTGCGGTGCAGGGAGGAGAGGAGAAGCTGCAGTGTGCGGTGCAGGAAGGAGAGGAGAAGCTGCAGTGTGCGGTGCAGGGAGGAGAGGAGAAGCTGCAGTGTGCGGTGCAGGGAGGAGAGGAGAAGCTGCAGTGTGCGGTGCAGGGAGGAGAAGCTGCAGTGTGCGGTGCAGGGAGGAGAGGAGAAGCTGCAGTGTGCGGTGCAGGGAGGAGAGGAGAAGCTGCAGTGTGCGGTGCAGGGAGGAGAGGAGAAGCTGCAGTGTGCGGTGCAGGGAGGAGAGCAGAAGCTGCAGTGTGTGGTGTAGGGCGGAGAGGAGAAGCTGCAGTGTGCGGTGCAGGGAGGAGAGGAGAAGCTGCAGTGTGCGGTGCAGGGAGGAGAGGAGAAGCTGCAGTGTGCGGTGCAGGGAGGAGAGGAGAAGCTGCAGTGTGCGGTGCAGGGAGGAGAGGAGAAGCTGCAGTGTGCGGTGCAGGGAGGAGAGGAGAAGCTGCAGTGTGCGGTGCAGGGAGGAGAGGAGAAGCTGCAGTGTGCGATGCAGGGAGGAGAGCAGAAGCTGCAGTGTGTGGTGTAGGGAGGGGAGGAGAAGCTGTGTGCGGTGCAGGGAGGAGAGGAGAAGCTGCAGTGTGCGGTGCAGGGAGGAGAGGAGAAGCTGCAGTGTGCGGTGTAGGGAGGAGAGGAGAAGCTGCAGTGTGTGGTGCAGGGAGGATTGGAGAAGCTGCAGTGTGTGGTGCAGGGAGGAGAAGAGAAGCTGCAGTGTGTGGTGCAGGGAGGAGAGGAGAAGCTGCAGTGTGTGGTGTAGGGAGGAGAGGAGAAGCTATAGTGTGCGGTGCAGGGAGGAGAAGCTGCAGTGTGCGGTGCAGGGAGGAGAGGAGAAGCTGCAGTGTGCGGTGCAGGGAGGAGAGGAGAAGCTGCAGTGTGCGGTGTAGGGAGGAGAGGAGAAGCTGCAGTGTGTGGTGTAGGGAGGAGAGGAGAAGCTGTAGTGTGCGGTGCAGGGAGGAGAGGAGAAGCTGCAGTGTGCGGTGCAGGGAGTAGGAGAAGCTGCAGTGTGCGGTGCAGGGAGGAGAGGAGAAGCTGCAGTGTGCGGTGCAGGGAGTAGGAGAAGCTGCAGTGTGCGGTGCAGGGAGGAGAGGAGAGGCTGCAGTGTGCGGTGCAGGGAGGAGAGGAGAAGCTGCAGTGTGCGGTGCAGGGAGGAGAGAAGAAGCTGCAGTGTGCAGGGAGGAGAGGAGAAGCTGCAGTGTGCGGTGCAGGGAGGAGAGGAGAAGCTGCAGTGTGCGGTGCAGGGAGGAGAGGAGAAGCTGCAGTGTGTGGTGTAGGGAGGAGAGGAGAAGCTGCAGTGTGCGGTGCAGGGAGGAGGAGAGGAGAAGCTGCAGTGTGTGGTGCAGGGAGGAGAGGAGAAGCTGCAGTCTGCTGTGCAGGGAGGAGAGGAGAATCTGCAGTGTGCGGTGCAGGGAGGAGAGGAGAAGCTGCAGTGTGTGGTGTAGGGAGGAGAGGAGAAGCTGCAGTGTGCGGTGCAGGGAGGAGAGGAGAAGCTGCAGTGTGTGGTGCAGGGAGGAGAGGAGAAGCTGCAGTGTGCGGTGCAGGGAGGAGAGGAGAAGCTGCAGTGTGCGGTGCAGGGAGGAGGAGAGGAGAAGCTGCAGTGTGCGGTGCAGGGAGGAGAGGAGAAGCTGCAGTGTGCAGGGAGGAGAGGAGAAGCTGCAGTGTGTGGTGTAGGGAGGAGAGGAGAAGCTGTAGTGTGCGGTGCAGGGAGGAGAGGAGAAGCTGCAGTCTGCTGTGCAGGGAGAAGAAGCTGCAGTGTGCGGTGCAGGGAGGAGAGGAGAAGCTGCAGTGTGCGGTGCAGGGAGAAGAAGCTGCAGTGTGCGGTGCAGGGAGGAGAGGAGAAGCTGCAGTGTGCGGTGCAGGGAGGAGAGGAGAAGCTGCAGTGTGTGGTGTAGGGAGGAGAGGAGAAGCTGTAGTGTGCGGTGCAGGGAGGAGAGGAGAAGCTGCAGTGTGCGGTGCAGGGAGTAGGAGAAGCTGCAGTGTGCGGTGCAGGGAGGAGAGGAGAAGCTGCAGTGTGCGGTGCAGGGAGGAGAGGAGAAGCTGCAGTGTGCAGGGAGGAGAGGAGAAGCTGCAGTGTGCGGTGCAGGGAGGAGAGGAGAGGAGAAGCTGCAGTGTGTGGTGCAGGGAGGAGAGGAGAAGCTGCAGTGTGCGGTGCAGGGAGGAGAGGAGAAGCTGCAGTGTGCGGTGCAGGAAGGAGAGGAGAAGCTGCAGTGTGCGGTGCAGGGAGGAGAGGAGAAGCTGCAGTGTGCGGTGCAGGGAGGAGAGGAGAAGCTGCAGTGTGCGGTGCAGGGAGGAGAAGCTGCAGTGTGCGGTGCAGGGAGGAGAGGAGAAGCTGCAGTGTGCGGTGCAGGGAGGAGAGGAGAAGCTGCAGTGTGCGGTGCAGGGAGGAGAGGAGAAGCTGCAGTGTGCGGTGCAGGGAGGAGAGCAGAAGCTGCAGTGTGTGGTGTAGGGCGGAGAGGAGAAGCTGCAGTGTGCGGTGCAGGGAGGAGAGGAGAAGCTGCAGTGTGCGGTGCAGGGAGGAGAGGAGAAGCTGCAGTGTGCGGTGCAGGGAGGAGAGGAGAAGCTGCAGTGTGCGGTGCAGGGAGGAGAGGAGAAGCTGCAGTGTGCGGTGCAGGGAGGAGAGGAGAAGCTGCAGTGTGCGGTGCAGGGAGGAGAGGAGAAGCTGCAGTGTGCGATGCAGGGAGGAGAGCAGAAGCTGCAGTGTGTGGTGTAGGGAGGGGAGGAGAAGCTGTGTGCGGTGCAGGGAGGAGAGGAGAAGCTGCAGTGTGCGGTGCAGGGAGGAGAGGAGAAGCTGCAGTGTGCGGTGTAGGGAGGAGAGGAGAAGCTGCAGTGTGTGGTGCAGGGAGGATTGGAGAAGCTGCAGTGTGTGGTGCAGGGAGGAGAAGAGAAGCTGCAGTGTGTGGTGCAGGGAGGAGAGGAGAAGCTGCAGTGTGTGGTGTAGGGAGGAGAGGAGAAGCTATAGTGTGCGGTGCAGGGAGGAGAAGCTGCAGTGTGCGGTGCAGGGAGGAGAGGAGAAGCTGCAGTGTGCGGTGCAGGGAGGAGAGGAGAAGCTGCAGTGTGCGGTGTAGGGAGGAGAGGAGAAGCTGCAGTGTGTGGTGTAGGGAGGAGAGGAGAAGCTGTAGTGTGCGGTGCAGGGAGGAGAGGAGAAGCTGCAGTGTGCGGTGCAGGGAGTAGGAGAAGCTGCAGTGTGCGGTGCAGGGAGGAGAGGAGAAGCTGCAGTGTGCGGTGCAGGGAGTAGGAGAAGCTGCAGTGTGCGGTGCAGGGAGGAGAGGAGAGGCTGCAGTGTGCGGTGCAGGGAGGAGAGGAGAAGCTGCAGTGTGCGGTGCAGGGAGGAGAGAAGAAGCTGCAGTGTGCAGGGAGGAGAGGAGAAGCTGCAGTGTGCGGTGCAGGGAGGAGAGGAGAAGCTGCAGTGTGCGGTGCAGGGAGGAGAGGAGAAGCTGCAGTGTGTGGTGTAGGGAGGAGAGGAGAAGCTGCAGTGTGCGGTGCAGGGAGGAGGAGAGGAGAAGCTGCAGTGTGTGGTGCAGGGAGGAGAGGAGAAGCTGCAGTCTGCTGTGCAGGGAGGAGAGGAGAATCTGCAGTGTGCGGTGCAGGGAGGAGAGGAGAAGCTGCAGTGTGTGGTGTAGGGAGGAGAGGAGAAGCTGCAGTGTGCGGTGCAGGGAGGAGAGGAGAAGCTGCAGTGTGTGGTGCAGGGAGGAGAGGAGAAGCTGCAGTGTGCGGTGCAGGGAGGAGAGGAGAAGCTGCAGTGTGCGGTGCAGGGAGGAGGAGAGGAGAAGCTGCAGTGTGCGGTGCAGGGAGGAGAGGAGAAGCTGCAGTGTGCAGGGAGGAGAGGAGAAGCTGCAGTGTGTGGTGTAGGGAGGAGAGGAGAAGCTGTAGTGTGCGGTGCAGGGAGGAGAGGAGAAGCTGCAGTGTGCGGTGCAGGGAGTAGGAGAAGCTGCAGTGTGCGGTGCAGGGAGGAGAGGAGAAGCTGCAGTGTGCGGTGCAGGGAGGAGAGGAGAAGCTGCAGTGTGTGGTGCAGGGAGGAGAGGAGAAGCTGCAGTGTGTGGTGCAGGGAGGAGAGGAGAAGCTGCAGTGTGTGGTGCAGGGAGGAGAGGAGAAGCTGCAGTGTGCGGTGCAGGGAGGAGAGGAGAAGCTGCAGTGTGCGGTGCAGGGAGGAGAGGAGAAGCTGCAGTGTGCGGTGTAGGGAGGAGAGGAGAAGCTGCAGTGTGTGGTGTAGGGAGGAGAGGAGAAGCTGTAGTGTGCGGTGCAGGGAGAAGAGGAGAAGCTGCAGTGTGCGGTGCAGGGAGGAGAGGAGAAGCTGCAGTGTGTGGTGTAGGGAGGAGATGAGAAGCTGTAGTGTGCGGTGCAGGGAGGAGAGGAGAAGCTGCAGTGTGCGGTGCAGGGAGTAGGAGAAGCTGCAGTGTGCGGTGCAGGGAGGAGAGGAGAAGCTGCAGTGTGCGGTGCAGGGAGGAGAGGAGAAGCTGCAGTGTGCAGGGAGGAGAGGAGAAGCTGCAGTGTGCGGTGCAGGGAGGAGAGGAGAGGAGAAGCTGCAGTGTGTGGTGCAGGGAGGAGAGGAGAAGCTGCAGTGTGCGGTGCAGGGAGGAGAGGAGAAGCTGCAGTGTGCGGTGCAGGAAGGAGAGGAGAAGCTGCAGTGTGCGGTGCAGGGAGGAGAGGAGAAGCTGCAGTGTGCGGTGCAGGGAGGAGAGGAGAAGCTGCAGTGTGCGGTGCAGGGAGGAGAAGCTGCAGTGTGCGGTGCAGGGAGGAGAGGAGAAGCTGCAGTGTGCGGTGCAGGGAGGAGAGGAGAAGCTGCAGTGTGCGGTGCAGGGAGGAGAGGAGAAGCTGCAGTGTGCGGTGCAGGGAGGAGAGGAGAAGCTGCAGTGTGCGGTGCAGGGAGGAGAGGAGAAGCTGCAGTGTGCGGTGCAGGGAGGAGAGGAGAAGCTGCAGTGTGCGATGCAGGGAGGAGAGCAGAAGCTGCAGTGTGTGGTGTAGGGAGAGGAGGAGAAGCTGTGTGCGGTGCAGGGAGGAGAGGAGAAGCTGCAGTGTGCGGTGCAGGGAGGAGAGCAGAAGCTGCAGTGTGTGGTGTAGGGAGAGGAGGAGAAGCTGCAGTGTGCGGTGCAGGGAGGAGAGGAGAAGCTGCAGTGTGCGGTGTAGGGAGGAGAGGAGAAGCTGCAGTGTGTGGTGCAGGGAGGATTGGAGAAGCTGCAGTGTGTGGTGCAGGGAGGAGAAGAGAAGCTGCAGTGTGTGGTGCAGGGAGGAGAGGAGAAGCTGCAGTGTGTGGTGTAGGGAGGAGAGGAGAAGCTATAGTGTGCGGTGCAGGGAGGAGAAGCTGCAGTGTGCGGTGCAGGGAGGAGAGGAGAAGCTGCAGTGTGCGGTGCAGGGAGGAGAGGAGAAGCTGCAGTGTGCGGTGTAGGGAGGAGAGGAGAAGCTGCAGTGTGTGGTGTAGGGAGGAGAGGAGAAGCTGTAGTGTGCGGTGCAGGGAGGAGAGGAGAAGCTGCAGTGTGCGGTGCAGGGAGTAGGAGAAGCTGCAGTGTGCGGTGCAGGGAGGAGAGGAGAGGCTGCAGTGTGCGGTGCAGGGAGGAGAGGAGAAGCTGCAGTGTGCGGTGCAGGGAGGAGAGAAGAAGCTGCAGTGTGCAGGGAGGAGAGGAGAAGCTGCAGTGTGCGGTGCAGGGAGGAGAGGAGAAGCTGCAGTGTGCGGTGCAGGGAGGAGAGGAGAAGCTGCAGTGTGTGGTGTAGGGAGGAGAGGAGAAGCTGCAGTGTGCGGTGCAGGGAGGAGGAGAGGAGAAGCTGCAGTGTGTGGTGCAGGGAGGAGAGGAGAAGCTGCAGTGTGCGGTGCAGGGAGGAGAGGAGAAGCTGCAGTGTGTGGTGTAGGGAGGAGAGGAGAAGCTGCAGTGTGCGGTGCAGGGAGGAGGAGAGGAGAAGCTGCAGTGTGTGGTGCAGGAAGGAGAGGGGAAGCTGCAGTGTGCGGTGCAGGGAGGAGAGAAGAGGCTGCAGTGTGCGGTGCAGGGAGGAGGAGAGGAGAAGCTGCAGTGTGCGGTGCAGGGAGGAGAGGAGAAGCTGCAGTGTGTGGTGCAGGGAGGAGAGGAGAAGCTGCAGTCTGCTGTGCAGGGAGGAGAGGAGAATCTGCAGTGTGCGGTGCAGGGAGGAGAGGAGAAGCTGCAGTGTGTGGTGTAGGGAGGAGAGGAGAAGCTGCAGTGTGCGGTGCAGGGAGGAGAGGAGAAGCTGCAGTGTGTGGTGCAGGGAGGAGAGGAGAAGCTGCAGTGTGCGGTGCAGGGAGGAGAGGAGAAGCTGCAGTGTGCGGTGCAGGGAGGAGGAGAGGAGAAGCTGCAGTGTGCGGTGCAGGGAGGAGAGGAGAAGCTGCAGTGTGCAGGGAGGAGAGGAGAAGCTGCAGTGTGTGGTGTAGGGAGGAGAGGAGAAGCTGTAGTGTGCGGTGCAGGGAGGAGAGGAGAAGCTGCAGTGTGCGGTGCAGGGAGTAGGAGAAGCTGCAGTGTGCGGTGCAGGGAGGAGAGGAGAAGCTGCAGTGTGCGGTGCAGGGAGGAGAGAAGAAGCTGCAGTGTGCAGGGAGGAGAGGAGAAGCTGCAGTGTGCGGTGCAGGGAGGAGAGGAGAAGCTGCAGTGTGCGGTGCAGGGAGGAGAGGAGAAGCTGCAGTGTGTGGTGTAGGGAGGAGAGGAGAAGCTGCAGCGTGCGGTGCAGGGAGTAGGAGAGGAGAAGCTGCAGTGTGCGGTGCAGGGAGGAGAGGAGAAGCTGCAGTGTGCGGTGCAGGGAGGAGAGGAGAAGCTGCAGTGTGCGGTGCAGGGAGGAGAGGAGAAGCTGCAGTGTGCGGTGCAGGGAGGAGAGGAGAAGCTGCAGTGTGCAGGGAGGAGAGGAGAAGCTGCAGTGTGTGGTGTAGGGAGGAGAGGAGAAGCTGCAGTGTGCGGTGCAGGGAGGAGAGGAGAAGCTGCAGTGTGTGGTGCAGGGAGGAGGAGTGGAGAAGCTGCAGTGTGCGGTGTAGGGAGGAGAGGAGAAGCTGCAGTGTGCGGTGCAGGGAGGAGAGGAGAAGCTGCAGTGTGCGGTGCAGGGAGGAGAGGAGAAGCTGCAGTGTGCGGTGCAGGGAGGAGAGGAGAAGCTGCATTGTGCGGTGCAGGGAGGAGAGCAGAAGCTGCAGTGTGCTGTGCAGGGAGGAGAGGAGAATCTGCAGTGTGCGGTGCAGGGAGGAGAGGAGAAGCTGCAGTGTGCGGTGTAGGGAGGAGAGGAGAAGCTGCAGTGTGCGGTGCAGGGAGGAGAGAAGAGAAGCTGCAGTGTGCGGTGCAGGGAGGAGGAGAGGAGAAGCTGCAGTGTGCGGTGCAGGGAGGAGGAGAGGAGAAGCTGCAGTGTGCGGTGCAGGGAGGAGGAGAGGAGAAGCTGCAGTGTGCAGGGAGGAGAGGAAAAGCTGCAGTGTGCGGTGCAGGGAGGAGAGGAGAAGCTGCAGTGTGCGGTGCAGAGAGGAGAAGCTGCAGTGTGTGGTGCAGGGAGGAGAGGAGAAGCTGCAGTGTGCGGTGCAGGGAGGAGAGGAGAAGCTGCAGTGCGTGGTGCAGGGAGGAGAGGAGAAGCTGCAGTGTGCGGTGCAGGGAGGAGAGAAGAGAAGCTGCAGTGTGCGGTGCAGGGAGGAGGAGAGGAGAAGCTGCAGTGTGCGGTGCAGGGAGGAGAGGAGAAGAGAAGCTGCAGTGTGCGGTGCAGGGAGGAGGAGAGGAGAAGCTGCAGTGTGTGGTGTAGGGAGGAGAGGAGAAGCTGCAGTGTGCGGTGCAGGGAGGAGGAGAGGAGAAGCTGCAGTGTGCGGTGCAGGGAGGAGGAGAGGAGAAGCTGCAGTGTGCGGTGCAGAGAGGAGAAGCTGCAGTGTGTGGTGCAGGGAGGAGAGGAGAAGCTGCAGTGTGCGGTGCAGGGAGGAGAGGAGAAGCTGCAGTGCGTGGTGCAGGGAGGAGAGGAGAAGCTGCAGTGTGCGGTGCAGGGAGGAGAAGAGAAGCTGCAGTGTGCGGTGCAGGGAGGAGAGGAGAAGCTGCAGTGTGCGGTGCAGGGAGGAGAGGAGAAGCTGCAGTGTGTGGTGCAGGGAGGAGAGGAGAAGCTGCAGTGTGCGGTGCAGGGAGGAGAAGAGAAGCTGCAGTGTGCGGTGCAGGGAGGAGAGGAGAAGCTGCAGTGTGTGGTGCAGGGAGGAGAGGAGAAGCTGCAGTGTGCGGTGCAGGGAGGAGAGGAGAAGCTGCAGTGTGCGGTGCAGGGAGGAGGAGAGGAGAAGCTGCAGTGTGTGGTGTAGGGAGGAGAAGCTGCAGTGTGTGGTGCAGGGAGGAGAGGAGAAGCTGCAGTGTGCGGTGCAGGGAGGAGAGGAGAAGCTGCAGTGCGTGGTGCAGGGAGGAGAGGAGAAGCTGCAGTGTGCGGTGCAGGGAGGAGGAGAGGAGAAGCTGCAGTGTGCGATGCAGGGAGGAGAGGAGAAGCTGCAGTGTGTGGTGTAGGGAGGAGGAGAGGAGAAGCTGCAGTGTGCAGGGAGGAGGAGAGGAGAAGCTGCAGTGTGTGGTGCAGGGAGGAGAGGAGAAGCTGCAGTGTGCGGTGCAGGGAGGCGAGGAGAAGGAGCGGTGCAGGGAGGAGAGGAGAAGCTGCAGTGCGTGGTGCAGGGAGGAGAGGAGAAGCTGCAGTGTGCGGTGCAGGGAGGAGAGGAGAAGCTGCAGTGTGCAGGGAGGAGGAGAGGAGAAGCTGCAGTGTGCGGTGTAGGGAGGAGAGGAGAAGCTGCAGTGTGCGGTGCAGGGAGGCGAGGAGAAGGAGCGGTGCAGGGAGGAGAGGAGAAGCTGCAGTGCGTGGTGCAGGGAGGAGAGGAGAAGCTGCAGTGTGCGGTGCAGGGAGGAGAGGAGAAGCTGCAGTGTGCGGTGCAGGGAGGAGAGGAGAAGCTGCAGTGTGCGGTGCAGGGAGGAGAGGAGAAGCTGCAGTGTGCGGTGCAGGGAGGAGAGGAGAAGCTGCAGTGTGCGGTGCAGGGAGGAGAGGAGAAGCTGCAGTGTGCGGTGCAGGGAGGAGAGGAGAAGCTGCAGTGTGCGGTGCAGGGAGGAGAGGAGAAGCTGCAGTGTGCGGTGCAGGGAGGAGAGGAGAAGCTGCAGTGTGCGGTGCAGGGAGGAGAGGAGGACCCTGAACGTGCCCCATAGAAGTGAATAGCCTTTGTGTCATCCTCTCTTATGGTCAGGAGGTGCAGCCATGTTTCTCATGAAGCTGCTTAGATTCCTTCGTTACATTCTCAGTTACCTATGGAGGACGACCCGACCTTTAAGGGGTTGTCTACTTTCAGCAAATAAATGTTATTGTTTGTATGATGAAAGTTATAGCGTTTCCTAACATAACGTCTGTATAACTTCCTTCCTTTTCTCGATCTCACAGCAAGCAGAGATCTAGAAGCCCGAGAGGAAGTGACACTGAAAGTCTATCATTGCAGATGGCGGAAGCCTCGGAGAACCATCCGCTCATCATCCGATCGGCAGACGATGTGATTTCCCCGCAGACTTGTTAGTAGAAATTCTTCAGTAAAACGTTTCTATAGTAAAAATAAATCTGTGGTCTGGGAAAATGACAATAAGCCGAGCAGATGTCATATACAGCAAACCCGGTGCAGCCCGGTGCAGCGCAGAGACCCGATAACCAGAGCGAATACGGACCACTTCCCCCCAGAACCCCTGTTCAGACCAAGCTTAGGCTTAGGTGATCATTCAGCAGTGGAGGGCGGGGCAGGTAACATTGGCAAAAGGACCGGCAGCGTGGAGAGGCCCGGGTAACCCCCACATTATCAGGAAAAACAAGAGACGGAGCTAACGGTCACGGCAGCCGTGTATTAAAGGGAGCTTGTCCACATAGTTTCACCATTACACCTAATGACAGGTTCCCACAGAAGTCTTCTCAATGGGGCTCATTTACTAAGAGCTCCGTGGCCGCACTTTTGTCGGGTTTCCCGATTTTCTCCGTTTTGCGCCAAATTCCACCGGCGCATGCAATCGGATTTTGGCGCATCGGCGCGGGCTTTCACGCAACAGAAATCAGGGGCGTGCAGGATACCGGGCGCACAACCTTAGTGAACCCCGGCAGAACCCGAATCAGCGTCGGACAAGGCGCTGTGGGATCGCAAATGGACCGGGTAAATGAGCCTCAATGTCTCCATCAGCTCCCCCATACTTCCTCTTTCCAGAATGAGGGAAACATTGGCTGGTTACACAGTGGCTGTGTGTGACTTGCTGAAGAGAATTCCTGAGGGAGGGGAGAATGAGGGAGACATTGGGTCTGTGTGCCTCACTCTAGAGAAAACATTACTTAGTAAGGGGGGATGAGGGAGATGTTGGGTATATGTAGAGAATTCCTGAGGGAGAGGGGATGAGGAACTTGAAAGAAATGTTTGCTGTATGTGATCTGCGTAAGAGAATTCCTGAGGGAGGGCGGATGAAGGAGCTGAGGAAGATGTTGAAGAAGAAATAGTTCGGCCCTTATGACCCAAGGTGGCAGCTACTTTCTTTTTTTTTATTTAATAACGGTATAAGCTGTAGATTTTTATATAAAAACTGAATGGGAAAGAGTGAGAAGACTTCTGCGGGAACCTGTCAATACGTTTAATGATGGAAACTTGATGACAGGTTCCCTTTAGACTCACAACAGAAAATAATAATAAACTAAACCATGAATTAATTACAACAAAATGTGCCGACACAACCTCATACCAGCTGTGACCCTATGTACTAAGCCCCTGCTCCCACCAGCTGCCAAAACGGCTCCACATTCCATGTGGTAGGGAAAGAGCGGGGGGCGCCGCCCGAGGCCCCCGGAATGGCCAGATCTTTGGACACCACAGTTGAGGTTGATGACTGAGGTTTCTCCATCTGCATAGACTCATCATCGTGATAACAACCAACAGATCGCAACGATTAAACCAAATATCCCCACAGCCGGTGCCGCGACCACTGGGCGACCACCCCCACAATAAATAAAGGTAAAACACACAAACAGAGCGAGGAGAGATTTCCTCATCTCCCCGGGGATTGTGAGAATTTGGAGGAAATAAAGCAGGATCAGTGCGGTGAGGGAACAGGTAAAATTACACAAAATGACAAAACACTGATCCAAACCAACAGCGGGATTATGGGATATAGAGTCAGATCGCCAGAATAAATAAGAGCGGCGCGGCCGGCCGGGGAGGCGAGAGACGGGCGCTGCGCACAATCGTCTGGACGGAATATGTTTCCGGGATAATCACACGCGATGATATGGAATAAGAAGCCGGGATTATCCGAGCGACGCTCCGCACCAATCACATGCAAATGTCTCCGCTACACAGCAACGCGCCCGGTGATAGGGGATCAGTCACCACTCACATGGGGGCCCCGGGCCCTGCACCCATAATAACAGGTAACATCAGCATAATCCCCGGGACAAGGGCCTCAGCGCTCAGAGATATCAACCACAGGGATCCCACCCAATCCCCCCAGACACAGGAGATCAGAACGGGGGTCCTCCGGCCTCCTCCTCCTGGTAAGACCACCACCTCACCTGTATAGAGGGGCCATGAGACATGATCTGTATGTACCGCAGCCCTGACACTTGTTATGGGGGTCCTCCGGCCTCCTCCTCCTGGTAAGACCACCACCTCACCTGTATAGAGGAGCCATGAGACATGATCTGTATGTGCTGCAGTCCTGACACTTGTTATGGGGGTCCTCCGGTCTCCTCCTCCTGGTAAGACCACCACCTCACCTGTATAGAGGGGCCATGAGACATGATCTGTATGTGCTGCAGTCCTGACACTTGTTATGGGGGTCCTCTGGCCTCCTCCTCCTGGTAAGACCACCACCTCACCTGTATAGAGGAGCCATGAGACATGATCTGTATGTGCCGCAGCCCTGACACTTGTTATGGGGGTCCTCCGGCCTCCTCCTCCTGGTAAGACCACCACCTCACCTGTATAGAGGGGCCATGAGACATGATCTGTATGTGCTGCAGTCCTGACACTTGTTATGGGGGTCCTCTGGCCTCCTCCTCCTGGTAAGACCACCACCTCACCTGTATAGAGGGGCCATGAGACATGATCTGTATGTGCTGCAGTCCTGACACTTGTTATGGGGGTCCTCCGGCCTCCTCCTCCTGGTAAGACCACCACCTCACCTGTATAGAGGGGCCATGAGACATGATCTGTATGTGCTGCAGTCCTGACACTTGTTATGGGGGTCCTCCGGTCTCCTCCTCCTGGTAAGACCACCACCTCACCTGTATAGAGGGGCCATGAGACATGATCTGTATGTGCTGCAGTCCTGACACTTGTTATGGGGGTCCTCCGGCCTCCTCCTGGTAAGACCACCACCTCACCTGTATAGAGGGGCCATGAGACATGATCTGTATGTGCCGCAGTCCTGACACTTGTTATGGGGGTCCTCCGGTCTCCTCCTGGTAAGACCACCACCTCACCTGTATAGAGGAGCCATGAGACATGATCTGTATGTGCTGCAGTCCTGACACTTGTTATGGGGGTCCTCCGGTCTCCTCCTGGTAAGACCACCACCTCACCTGTATAGAGGGGCCATGAGACATGATCTGTATGTGCTGCAGCCCTGACACTTGTTATGGGGGTCCTCCGGTCTCCTCCTCCTGGTAAGACCACCACCTCACCTGTATAGAGGGGCCATGAGACATGATCTGTATGTGCTGCAGCCCTGACACTTGTTATGGGGGTCCTCCGGTCTCCTCCTGGTAAGACCACCACCTCACCTGTATAGAGGGGCCATGAGACATGATCTGTATGTGCCGCAGTCCTGACACTTGTTATGGGGGTCCTCCGGCCTCCTCCTCCTGGTAAGACCACCACCTCACCTGTATAGAGGGGCCATGAGACATGATCTGCAGGTGCCGCAGTCCTGACACTTGTTATGGGGGTCCTCCGGTCTCCTCCTGGTAAGACCACCACCTCACCTGTATAGAGGGGCCATGAGACATGATCTGTATGTGCTGCAGCCCTGACACTTGTTATGGGGGTCCTCCGGCCTCCTCCTCCTGGTAAGACCACCACCTCACCTGTATAGAGGAGCCATGAGACATGATCTGTATGTGTTGCAGTCCTGACACTTGTTATGGGGGTCCTCCGGCCTCCTCGTGGTAAGACCACCACCTCACCTGTATAGAGGGGCCATGAGACATGATCTGTATGTGCTGCAGCCCTGACACTTGTTATGGGGGTCCTCCGATCTCCTCCTCCTGGTAAGACCACCACCTCACCTGTATAGAGGAGCCATGAGACATGATCTGTATGTGCTGCAGTCCTGACACTTGTTATGGGGGTCCTCCGGCCTCCTCCTCCTGGTAAGACCACCACCTCACCTGTATAGAGGGGCCTTGAGACATGATCTGTATGTGCTGCAGCCCTGACACTTGTTATGGGTGTCCTCCGATCTCCTCCTCCTGGTAAGACCACCACCTCACCTGTATAGAGGGGCCATGAGACATGATCTGTATGTGCTGCAGTCCTGACACTTGTTATGGGGGTCCTCCGGCCTCCTCCTCCTGGTAAGACCACCACCTCACCTGTATAGAGGGGCCATGAGACATGATCTGTATGTGCTGCAGTCCTGACACTTGTTATGGGGGTCCTCCGGTCTCCTCCTCCTGGTAAGACCACCACCTCACCTGTATAGAGGGGCCATGAGACATGATCTGCAGGTGCCGCAGTCCTGACACTTGTTATGGGGGTCCTCCGATCTCCTCCTCCTGGTAAGACCACCACCTCACCTGTATAGAGGGGCCATGAGACATGATCTGTATGTGCCGCAGTCCTGACACTTGTTATGGGGGTCCTCCGGTCTCCTCCTGGTAAGACCACCACCTCACCTGTATAGAGGGGCCATGAGACATGATCTGTATGTGCTGCAGTCCTGACACTTGTTATGGGGGTCCTCCGGTCTCCTCCTCCTGGTAAGACCACCACCTCACCTGTATAGAGGGGCCATGAGACATGATCTGTATGTGCTGCAGTCCTGACACTTGTTATGGGGGTCCTCCGGTCTCCTCCTGGTAAGACCACCACCTCACCTGTATAGAGGGGCCATGAGACATGATCTGTATGTGCTGCAGTCCTGACACTTGTTATGGGGGTCCTCCGGTCTCCTCCTCCTGGTAAGACCACGACCTCACCTGTATAGAGGGGCCATGAGACATGATCTGTATGTGCCGCAGTCCTGACACTTGTTATGGGGGTCCTCCGGTCTCCTCCTCCTGGTAAGACCACCACCTCACCTGTATAGAGGGGCCATGAGACATGATCTGTATGTGCCACAGTCCTGACACTTGTTATGGGGGTCCTCCGGCCTCCTCCTGGTAAGACCACCACCTCACCTGTATAGAGGGGCCATGAGACATGATCTGTATGTGCCGCAGCCCTGACACTTGTTATGGGGGTCCTCCGGTCTCCTCCTGGTAAGACCACCACCTCACCTGTATAGAGGGGCCATGAGACATGATCTGTATGTGCTGCAGTCCTGACACTTGTTATGGGGGTCCTCCGGCCTCCTCCTGGTAAGACCACCACCTCACCTGTATAGAGGGGCCATGAGACATGATCTGTATGTGCCGCAGCCCTGACACTTGTTATGGGGGTCCTCCGGTCTCCTCCTGGTAAGACCACCACCTCACCTGTATAGAGGGGCCATGAGGCATGATCTGTATGTGCTGCAGTCCTGACACTTGTTATGGGGGTCCTCCGGTCTCCTCCTGGTAAGACCACCACCTCACCTGTATAGAGGGGCCATGAGACATGATCTGTATGTGCTGCAGTCCTGACACTTGTTATGGGGGTCCTCCGGCCTCCTCCTCCTGGTAAGACCACCACCTCACCTGTATAGAGGGGCCATGAGACATGATCTGTATGTGCTGCAGTCCTGACACTTGTTATGGGGGTCCTCCGCTCTCCTCCTGGTAAGACCACCACCTCACCTGTATAGAGGGGCCATGAGACATGATCTGTATGTGCTGCAGTCCTGACACTTGTTATGGGGGTCCTCCGGTCTCCTCCTCCTGGTAAGACCACCACCTCACCTGTATAGAGGGGCCATGAGACATGATCTGTATGTGCTGCAGCCCTGACACTTGTTATGGGGGTCCTCCGGTCTCCTCCTGGTAAGACCACCACCTCACCTGTATAGAGGGGCCATGAGACATGATCTGTATGTGCTGCAGCCCTGACACTTGTTATGGGGGTCCTCCGGCCTCCTCCTCCTGGTAAGACCACCACCTCACCTGTATAGAGGGGCCATGAGACATGATCTGTATGTGCTGCAGTCCTGACACTTGTTATGGGGGTCCTCCGGCCTCCTCCTCCTGGTAAGACCACCACCTCACCTGTATAGAGGGGCCATGAGACATGATCTGTATGTGCCACAGTCCTGACACTTGTTATGGGGGTCCTCCGGCCTCCTCCTGGTAAGACCACCACCTGACCTGTATAGAGGGGCCATGAGACATGATCTGTATGTGCCACAGTCCTGACACTTGTTATGGGGGTCCTCCGGCCTCCTCCTCCTGGTAAGACCACCACCTCACCTGTATAGAGGGGCCATGAGACATGATCTGTATGTGCCGCAGCCCTGACACTTGTTATGGGGGTCCTCCGGTCTCCTCCTGGTAAGACCACCACCTCACCTGTATAGAGGGGCCATGAGACATGATCTGTATGTGCTGCAGTCCTGACACTTGTTATGGGGGTCCTCCGGTCTCCTCCTGGTAAGACCACCACCTCACCTGTATAGAGGGGCCATGAGACATGATCTGTATGTGCCGCAGCCCTGACACTTGTTATGGGGGTCCTCCGGCCTCCTCCTGGTAAGACCACCACCTCACCTGTATAGAGGGGCCATGAGACATGATCTGTATGTGCTGCAGTCCTGACACTTGTTATGGGGGTCCTCCGGTCTCCTCCTGGTAAGACCACCACCTCACCTGTATAGAGGGGCCATGAGACATGATCTGTATGTGCTGCAGTCCTGACACTTGTTATGGGGGTCCTCCGGTCTCCTCCTGGTAAGACCACCACCTCACCTGTATAGAGGAGCCATGAGACATGATCTGTATGTGCTGCAGTCCTGACACTTGTTATGGGGGTCCTCCGGTCTCCTCCTCCTGGTAAGACCACCACCTCACCTGTATAGAGGAGCCATGAGACATGATCTGTATGTGCTGCAGTCCTGACACTTGTTATGGGGGTCCTCCGGTCTCCTCCTCCTGGTAAGACCACCACCTCACCTGTATAGAGGGGCCATGAGACATGATCTGCAGGTGCCGCAGCCCTGACACTTGTTATGGGGGTCCTCCGGTCTCCTCCTGGTAAGACCACCACCTCACCTGTATAGAGGGGCCATGAGACATGATCTGTATGTGCTGCAGTCCTGACACTTGTTATGGGGGTCCTCCGGTCTCCTCCTGGTAAGACCACCACCTCACCTGTATAGAGGGGCCATGAGACATGATCTGTATGTGCTGCAGTCCTGACACTTGTTATGGGGGTCCTCCGGCCTCCTCCTGGTAAGACCACCACCTCACCTGTATAGAGGGGCCATGAGACATGATCTGTATGTGCTGCAGCCCTGACACTTGTTATGGGGGTCCTCCGGCCTCCTCCTCCTGGTAAGACCACCACCTCACCTGTATAGAGGGGCCATGAGACATGATCTGTATGTGCTGCAGCCCTGACACTTGTTATGGGGGTCCTCCGGCCTCCTCCTCCTGGTAAGACCACCACCTCACCTGTATAGAGGAGCCATGAGACATGATCTGTATGTGCTGCAGTCCTGACACTTGTTATGGGGGTCCTCCGGCCTCCTCCTGGTAAGACCACCACCTCACCTGTATAGAGGGGCCATGAGACATGATCTGTATGTGCTGCAGTCCTGACACTTGTTATGGGGGTCCTCCGGTCTCCTCCTCCTGGTAAGACCACCACCTCACCTGTATAGAGGAGCCATGAGACATGATCTGTATGTGCTGCAGTCCTGACACTTGTTATGGGGGTCCTCCGGTCTCCTCCTGGTAAGACCACCACCTCACCTGTATAGAGGAGCCATGAGACATGATCTGTATGTGCTGCAGCCCTGACACTTGTTATGGGGGTCCTCCGGTCTCCTCCTGGTAAGACCACCACCTCACCTGTATAGAGGGGCCATGAGACATGATCTGTATGTGCTGCAGTCCTGACACTTGTTATGGGGGTCCTCCGGTCTCCTCCTCCTGGTAAGACCACCACCTCACCTGTATAGAGGGGCCATGAGACATGATCTGTATGTGCTGCAGCCCTGACACTTGTTATGGGGGTCCTCTGGTCTCCTCCTCCTGGTAAGACCACCACCTCACCTGTATAGAGGAGCCATGAGACATGATATGTATGTGCTGCAGTCCTGACACTTGTTATGGGGGTCCTCCGGTCTCCTCCTCCTGGTAAGACCACCACCTCACCTGTATAGAGGGGCCATGAGACATGATCTGTATGTGCTGCAGTCCTGACACTTGTTATGGGGGTCCTCCGGTCTCCTCCTCCTGGTAAGACCACCACCTCACCTGTATAGAGGGGCCATGAGACATGATCTGTATGTGCTGCAGTCCTGACACTTGTTATGGGGGTCCTCCGGCCTCCTCCTCCTGGTAAGACCACCACCTCACCTGTATAGAGGGGCCATGAGACATGATCTGTATGTGCTGCAGTCCTGACACTTGTTATGGGGGTCCTCCGGTCTCCTCCTCCTGGTAAGACCACCACCTCACCTGTATAGAGGGGCCATGAGACATGATCTGTATGTGCTGCAGTCCTGACACTTGTTATGGGGGTCCTCCGGCCTCCTCCTGGTAAGACCACCACCTCACCTGTATAGAGGGGCCATGAGACATGATCTGTATGTGCTGCAGTCCTGACACTTGTTATGGGGGTCCTCCGGTCTCCTCCTCCTGGTAAGACCACCACCTCACCTGTATAGAGGGGCCATGAGACATGATCTGTATGTGCTGCAGTCCTGACACTTGTTATGGGGGTCCTCCGGCCTCCTCCTCCTGGTAAGACCACCACCTCACCTGTATAGAGGGGCCATGAGACATGATCTGTATGTGCTGCAGTCCTGACACTTGTTATGGGGGTCCTCCGGTCTCCTCCTCCTGGTAAGACCACCACCTCACCTGTATAGAGGGGCCATGAGACATGATCTGTATGTGCTGCAGTCCTGACACTTGTTATGGGGGTCCTCCGGCCTCCTCCTCCTGGTAAGACCACCACCTCACCTGTATAGAGGGGCCATGAGACATGATCTGTATGTGCTGCAGTCCTGACACTTGTTATGGGGGTCCTCCGGTCTCCTCCTCCTGGTAAGACCACCACCTCACCTGTATAGAGGGGCCATGAGACATGATCTGTATGTGCTGCAGTCCTGACACTTGTTATGGGGGTCCTCCGGCCTCCTCCTCCTGGTAAGACCACCACCTCACCTGTATAGAGGGGCCATGAGACATGATCTGTATGTGCTGCAGTCCTGACACTTGTTATGGGGGTCCCCGGTATTTGGGGGTTCGGTTATATATAGTGTAATGGTCTCTGTGTGATGTATTGAGGGGTTCCCGGTATTTGGGGGTCTCCCCGGCCAGTGCTGCCTCTCTTCTTCCTGTAATGGCTGACACCAGGGAATAATAGCTGCAAATCCCATGGGGATAGGAGGCTGAATAGTAAAAGGCAACAATAATTTTAACTAAAAATGTGTAAAATAAGAGAATATATAAGAACATTCTAGCGATGCTGTGGTACTACAACTCTCAACATCCGGCGCCTTGCGCTGCACTCCCGCCTCTGGCCGGCAGGTGGCGCCGCTGCTCTCCCGCCTTTTCTCTCTTGTTACCATAGCGACTCCTCAGGCCTAGATGAGAGACGTGTGAGGTAACACAGAGCAGCCGCTGCCCCCGCCCCTCCGACAACCAGAGCTACACAGTGCCGGAGCCTGGAGGTGTCACAGCATGAGGAGCAGAGACCCCCAGAGACCTGGTAACACGGTGTACAAGTGTATTTATGCATCTATAAGTGCCCGACCACTCACCTATACCTTAGCTATATGGGGGAGCGGGACTCACAGGCTTTCTCTATGAGTGGAGGGGGAGCAGGACTCACAGGCTTTCTCTATGAGTGGAGGAGGAGCAGGACTCACAGGCTTTCTCTATGGGTGGAGGGGGAGCAGGACTCACAGGCTTTCTCTATGAGTGGGAGGGGGAGCAGGACTCACAGGCTTTCTCTATGGGTGGAGGGGGAGCAGGACTCACAGGCTTTCTCTATGAGTGGGAGGGGGAGCAGGACTCACAGGCTTTCTCTATGAGTGGAGGGGGAGCAGGACTCACAGGCTTTATCTATGAGTGGAGGGGGGAGCAGGACTCACAGGCTTTCTCTATGAGTGGAGGGGGAGCAGGACTCACAGGCTTTCTCTATGAGTGGGAGGGGGAGCAGGACTCACAGGCTTTCTCTATGAGTGGAGGAGGAGCAGGACTCACAGGCTTTCTCTATGAGTGGAGGAGGAGCAGGACTCACAGGCTTTCTCTATGAGTGGAGGGGGAGCAGGACTCACAGGCTTTCTCTATGAGTGGAGGGGGAGCAGGACTCACAGGCTTTCTCTATGAGTGGAGGGGGGGCCGGACTCACAGGCTTTCTCTATGAGTGGGAGGGGGGAGCAGGATTCACAGGCTTTCTCTATGAGTGGAGGGGGAGCAGGACTCACAGGCTTTCTCTATGAGTGGAGGAGGAGCAGGACTCACAGGCTTTCTCTATGAGTGGGAGGGGGGAGCAGGACTCACAGGCTTTCTCTATGAGTGGAGGGGGATACAGGACTCACAGGCGTTCTCTATGAGTGGGAGGGGGAGCAGGACTCACAGGCTTTCTCTATGAGTGGGAGGGGGAGCAGGACTCACAGGCTTTCTCTATGAGTGGAGGAGGAGCAGGACTCACAGGCTTTCTCTATGAGTGTAGGGGGAGCAGGACTCACAGGCTTTCTCTATGAGTGGAGGAGGAGCAGGACTCACAGGCTTTCTCTATGAGTGGAGGGGGAGCAGGACTCACAGGCGTTCTCTATGAGTGGAGGGGGAGCAGGACTCACAGGCTTTCTCTATGAGTGGGAGGGGGAGCAGGACTCACAGGCTTTCTCTATGAGTGGGTGGAGGAAGCAGGACTCACAGGCTTTCTCTATGAGTGGAGGGGGAGCAGGACTCACAGGCTTTCTCTATGAGTGGGAGGGGGGAGCAGGACTCACAGGCTTTCTCTATGAGTGGGAGGAGGAGCAGGAATCACTGGCTTTCTCTATGAGTGGAGGGGGAGCAGGACTCACAGGCTTTCTCTATGAGTGGAGGGGGAGCAGGACTCACAGGCTTACTCTATGAGTGGAGGGGGGAGCAGGACTCACAGGCTTTCTCTATGAGTGGAGGGGGAGCAGGACTCACAGGCTTTCTCTATGAGTGGAGGGGGAGCAGGACTCACAGGCTTTCTCTATGAGTGGAGGGGGAGCAGGACTCACAGGCTTTCTCTATGAGTGGAGGGGGAGCAGGACTCACAGGCTTACTCTATGAGTGGAGGGGGGAGCAGGACTCACAGGCTTTCTCTATGAATTGGAGGGGGGAGCAGGACTCACAGGCTTTCTCTATGAGTGGGAGGAGGAGCAGGACTCACAGGCTTTCTCTATGAGTGGAGGGGATACAGGACTCACAGGCTTTCTCTATGAGTGGAGGAGGAGCAGGACTCACAGGCTTTCTCTATGAGAGGAGGGGGAGCAGGACTCGCAGGCTTTCTCTATGAGTGGAGGGGGAGCAGGACTCACAGGCTTTCTCTATGAGTGGTGGGGGAGCAGGACTCACAGGCTTTCTCTATGAGTGGAGGAGGAGCAGGACTCACAGGCTTTCTCTATGAGTGGAGGGGGAGCAGGACTCACAGGCTTTCTCTATGAGTGGGAGGAGGAGCAGGACTCACAGGCTTTCTCTATGAGTGGAGGGGGAGCAGGACTCACAGGCTTTCTCTATGAGTGGAGGGGGACAGGACTCACAGGCTTTCTCTATGAGTGGGAGGGGGAGCAGGACTCACAGGCTTTCTCTATGAGTGGAGGGGAAGCACAGGACTCACAGGCTTTCTCTATTAGTGGAGGGGGAGCAGGACTCACAGGCTTTCTCTATGAGTGGAGGGGGAGCAGGACTCACAGGCTTTCTCTATGAGTGGAGGAGGAGCAGGACTCACAGGCTTTCTCTATGAGTGGAGGGGGAGCAGGACTCACAGGCTTTCTCTATGAGTGGGTGTAGGAAGAAGGACTCACAGGCTTTCTCTATGAGTGGAGGGGGGAGCAGGACTCACAGGCTTTCTCTATGAGTGGAGGGGGGAGCAGGACTCACAGGCTTTCTCTATGAGTGGAGGAGGAGCAGGACTCACAGGCTTTCTTTATGAGTGGAGGGGGAGCAGGACTCACAGGCTTTCTCTATGAGTGGAGGAGGAGCAGGACTCACAGGCTTTCTCTATGAGTGGAGGGGGAGCAGGACTCACAGGCTTTCTCTATGAGTGGAGGGGGACAGGACTCACAGGCTTTCTCTATGAGTGGGAGGAGGAGCAGGACTCACAGGCTTTCTCTATGAGTGTAGGGGGAGCAGGACTCACAGGCTTTCTCTATGAGTGGAGGAGGACAGGACTCACAGGCTTTCTCTATGAGTGGAGGGGGAGCAGGACTCACAGGCTTTCTCTATGAGTGGGAGGGGGAGCAGGACTCACAGGCTTTCTCTATTAGTGGAGGGGGAGCAGGACTCACAGGCTTTCTCTATGAGTGGAGGGGGAGCAGGACTCACAGGCTTTCTCTATGAGTGGAGGGGGAGCAGGACTCACAGGCTTTCTCTATGAGTGGAGGGGGACAGGACTCACAGGCTTTCTCTATGAGTGGGAGGGGGAGCAGGACTCACAGGCTTTCTCTATGAGTGGAGGGGGAGCAGGACTCACAGGCTTTCTCTATGAGTGGGAGGAGGAGCAGGACTCACATGCTTTCTCTATGAGTGGGAGGAGGAGCAGGACTCACAGGCTTTCTCTATGAGTGTAGGGGGAGCAGGACTCACAGGCTTTCTCTATGAGTGGAGGGGGACAGGACTCACAGGCTTTCTCTATGAGTGGAGGGGGAGCAGGACTCACAGGCTTTCTCTATGAGTGGGAGGGGGAGCAGGACTCACAGGCTTTCTCTATTAGTGGAGGGGGAGCAGGACTCACAGGCTTTCTCTATGAGTGGAGGGGGAGCAGGACTCACAGGCTTTCTCTATGAGTGGAGGAGGAGCAGGACTCACAGGCTTTCTCTATGAGTGGAGGGGGAGCAGGACTCACAGGCTTTCTCTATGAGTGGGTGTAGGAAGCAGGGCTCACAGGCTTTCTCTATGAGTGGAGGGGGGAGCAGGACTCACAGGCTTTCTCTATGAGTGGAGGGGGGAGCAGGACTCACAGGCTTTCTCTATGAGTGGAGGAGGAGCAGGACTCACAGGCTTTCTCTATGAGTGGAGGGGGAGCAGGACTCACAGGCTTTCTCTATGAGTGGAGGAGGAGCAGGACTCACAGGCTTTCTCTATGAGTGGAGGGGGAGCAGGACTCACAGGCTTTCTCTATGAGTGGGAGGGGGAGCAGGACTCACAGGCTTTCTCTATTAGTGGAGGGGGAGCAGGACTCACAGGCTTTCTCTATGAGTGGAGGGGGAGCAGGACTCACAGGCTTTCTCTATGAGTGGAGGGGGAGCAGGACTCACAGGCTTTCTCTATGAGTGGAGGGGGACAGGACTCACAGGCTTTCTCTATGAGTGGGAGGGGGAGCAGGACTCACAGGCTTTCTCTATGAGTGGGAGGAGGAGCAGGACTCACATGCTTTCTCTATGAGTGGGAGGAGGAGCAGGACTCACAGGCTTTCTCTATGAGTGTAGGGGGAGCAGGACTCACAGGCTTTCTCTTTGAGTGGAGGGGGACAGGACTCACAGGCTTTCTCTATGAGTGGAGGGGGAGCAGGACTCACAGGCTTTCTCTATGAGTGGGAGGGGGAGCAGGACTCACAGGCTTTCTCTATTAGTGGAGGGGGAGCAGGACTCACAGGCTTTCTCTATGAGTGGAGGAGGAGCAGGACTCACAGGCTTTCTCTATGAGTGGAGGGGGAGCAGGACTCACAGGCTTTCTCTATGAGTGGGTGTAGGAAGAAGGACTCACAGGCTTTCTCTATGAGTGGAGGGGGGAGCAGGACTCACAGGCTTTCTCTATGAGTGGAGGGGGGAGCAGGACTCACAGGCTTTCTCTATGAGTGGAGGGGGAGCAGGACTCACAGGCTTTCTTTATGAGTGGAGGGGGAGCAGGACTCACAGGCTTTCTCTATGAGTGGAGGAGGAGCAGGACTCACAGGCTTTCTCTATGAGTGGAGGGGGAGCAGGACTCACAGGCTTTCTCTATGAGTGGAGGGGGACAGGACTCACAGGCTTTCTCTATGAGTGGGAGGAGGAGCAGGACTCACAGGCTTTCTCTATGAGTGTAGGGGGAGCAGGACTCACAGGCTTTCTCTATGAGTGGAGGAGGACAGGACTCACAGGCTTTCTCTATGAGTGGAGGGGGAGCAGGACTCACAGGCTTTCTCTATGAGTGGGAGGGGGAGCAGGACTCACAGGCTTTCTCTATTAGTGGAGGGGGAGCAGGACTCACAGGCTTTCTCTATGAGTGGAGGGGGAGCAGGACTCACAGGCTTTCTCTATGAGTGGAGGGGGAGCAGGACTCACAGGCTTTCTCTATGAGTGGAGGGGGACAGGACTCACAGGCTTTCTCTATGAGTGGGAGGGGGAGCAGGACTCACAGGCTTTCTCTATTAGTGGAGGGGGAGCAGGACTCACAGGCTTTCTCTATGAGTGGAGGAGGAGCAGGACTCACAGGCTTTCTCTATGAGTGGAGGGGGAGCAGGACTCACAGGCTTTCTCTATGAGTGGGTGTAGGAAGAAGGACTCACAGGCTTTCTCTATGAGTGGAGGGGGGAGCAGGACTCACAGGCTTTCTCTATGAGTGGAGGGGGGAGCAGGACTCACAGGCTTTCTCTATGAGTGGAGGAGGAGCAGGACTCACAGGCTTTCTTTATGAGTGGAGGGGGAGCAGGACTCACAGGCTTTCTCTATGAGTGGAGGAGGAGCAGGACTCACAGGCTTTCTCTATGAGTGGAGGGGGAGCAGGACTCACAGGCTTTCTCTATGAGTGGAGGGGGACAGGACTCACAGGCTTTCTCTATGAGTGGGAGGAGGAGCAGGACTCACAGGCTTTCTCTATGAGTGTAGGGGGAGCAGGACTCACAGGCTTTCTCTATGAGTGGAGGAGGACAGGACTCACAGGCTTTCTCTATGAGTGGAGGGGGAGCAGGACTCACAGGCTTTCTCTATGAGTGGGAGGGGGAGCAGGACTCACAGGCTTTCTCTATTAGTGGAGGGGGAGCAGGACTCACAGGCTTTCTCTATGAGTGGAGGGGGAGCAGGACTCACAGGCTTTCTCTATGAGTGGAGGGGGAGCAGGACTCACAGGCTTTCTCTATGAGTGGAGGGGGACAGGACTCACAGGCTTTCTCTATGAGTGGGAGGGGGAGCAGGACTCACAGGCTTTCTCTATGAGTGGAGGGGAAGCACAGGACTCACAGGCTTTCTCTATGAGTGGAGGGGGAGCAGGACTCACAGGCTTTCTCTATGAGTGGAGGGGGACAGGACTCACAGGCTTTCTCTATGAGTGGGAGGAGGAGCAGGACTCACATGCTTTCTCTATGAGTGGGAGGAGGAGCAGGACTCACAGGCTTTCTCTATGAGTGTAGGGGGAGCAGGACTCACAGGCTTTCTCTATGAGTGGAGGGGGACAGGACTCACAGGCTTTCTCTATGAGTGGAGGGGGAGCAGGACTCACAGGCTTTCTCTATGAGTGGGAGGGGGAGCAGGACTCACAGGCTTTCTCTATTAGTGGAGGGGGAGCAGGACTCACAGGCTTTCTCTATGAGTGGAGGGGAAGCACAGGACTCACAGGCTTTCTCTATGAGTGGAGGGGGAGCAGGACTCACAGGCTTTCTCTATGAGTGGAGGGGGACAGGACTCACAGGCTTTCTCTATGAGTGGAGGAGGAGCAGGACTCACAGGCTTTCTCTATGAGTGGAGGGGGAGCAGGACTCACAGGCTTTCTCTATGAGTGGGAGGGGGAGCAGGACTCACAGGCTTTCTCTATTAGTGGAGGGGGAGCAGGACTCACAGGCTTTCTCTATGAGTGGAGGGGGAGCAGGACTCACAGGCTTTCTCTATGAGTGGAGGGGGAGCAGGACTCACAGGCTTTCTCTATGAGTGGAGGGGGACAGGACTCACAGGCTTTCTCTATGAGTGGGAGGGGGAGCAGGACTCACAGGCTTTCTCTATGAGTGGGAGGAGGAGCAGGACTCACAGGCTTTCTCTATGAGTGTAGGGGGAGCAGGACTCACAGGCTTTCTCTATGAGTGGAGGGGGACAGGACTCACAGGCTTTCTCTATGAGTGGAGGGGGACAGGACTCACAGGCTTTCTCTATGAGTGGGAGGAGGAGCAGGACTCACATGCTTTCTCTATGAGTGGGAGGAGGAGCAGGACTCACAGGCTTTCTCTATGAGTGTAGGGGGAGCAGGACTCACAGGCTTTCTCTTTGAGTGGAGGGGGACAGGACTCACAGGCTTTCTCTATGAGTGGAGGGGGAGCAGGACTCACAGGCTTTCTCTATGAGTGGGAGGGGGAGCAGGACTCACAGGCTTTCTCTATTAGTGGAGGGGGAGCAGGACTCACAGGCTTTCTCTATGAGTGGAGGGGGAGCAGGACTCACAGGCTTTCTCTATGAGTGGAGGAGGAGCAGGACTCACAGGCTTTCTCTATGAGTGGAGGGGGAGCAGGACTCACAGGCTTTCTCTATGAGTGGAGGGGAAGCACAGGACTCACAGGCTTTCTCTATGAGTGGAGGGGGAGCAGGACTCACAGGCTTTCTCTATGAGTGGAGGGGGACAGGACTCACAGGCTTTCTCTATGAGTGGGAGGAGGAGCAGGACTCACATGCTTTCTCTATGAGTGGGAGGAGGAGCAGGACTCACAGGCTTTCTCTATGAGTGTAGGGGGAGCAGGACTCACAGGCTTTCTCTATGAGTGGAGGGGGACAGGACTCACAGGCTTTCTCTATGAGTGGAGGGGGAGCAGGACTCACAGGCTTTCTCTATGAGTGGGAGGGGGAGCAGGACTCACAGGCTTTCTCTATTAGTGGAGGGGGAGCAGGACTCACAGGCTTTCTCTATGAGTGGAGGGGAAGCACAGGACTCACAGGCTTTCTCTATGAGTGGAGGGGGAGCAGGACTCACAGGCTTTCTCTATGAGTGGAGGGGGACAGGACTCACAGGCTTTCTCTATGAGTGGAGGAGGAGCAGGACTCACAGGCTTTCTCTATGAGTGGAGGGGGAGCAGGACTCACAGGCTTTCTCTATGAGTGGGAGGGGGAGCAGGACTCACAGGCTTTCTCTATTAGTGGAGGGGGAGCAGGACTCACAGGCTTTCTCTATGAGTGGAGGGGGAGCAGGACTCACAGGCTTTCTCTATGAGTGGAGGGGGAGCAGGACTCACAGGCTTTCTCTATGAGTGGAGGGGGAGCAGGACTCACAGGCTTTCTCTATGAGTGGAGGGGGACAGGACTCACAGGCTTTCTCTATGAGTGGGAGGGGGAGCAGGACTCACAGGCTTTCTCTATGAGTGGGAGGAGGAGCAGGACTCACAGGCTTTCTCTATGAGTGTAGGGGGAGCAGGACTCACAGGCTTTCTCTATGAGTGGAGGGGGACAGGACTCACAGGCTTTCTCTATGAGTGGAGGGGGACAGGACTCACAGGCTTTCTCTATGAGTGGGAGGAGGAGCAGGACTCACATGCTTTCTCTATGAGTGGGAGGAGGAGCAGGACTCACAGGCTTTCTCTATGAGTGTAGGGGGAGCAGGACTCACAGGCTTTCTCTTTGAGTGGAGGGGGACAGGACTCACAGGCTTTCTCTATGAGTGGAGGGGGAGCAGGACTCACAGGCTTTCTCTATGAGTGGGAGGGGGAGCAGGACTCACAGGCTTTCTCTATTAGTGGAGGGGGAGCAGGACTCACAGGCTTTCTCTATGAGTGGAGGGGGAGCAGGACTCACAGGCTTTCTCTATGAGTGGAGGAGGAGCAGGACTCACAGGCTTTCTCTATGAGTGGAGGGGGAGCAGGACTCACAGGCTTTCTCTATGAGTGGGTGGAGGAAGCAGGACTCACAGGCTTTCTCTATGAGTGGAGGGGGGAGCAGGACTCACAGGCTTTCTCTATGAGTGGGAGCAGGACTCACAGGCTTTTTCGATGAGTGGAGGGGGGAGCAGGACTCACAGGCTTTCTCTATGAGTGGAGGGGGAGCAGGACTCACAGGCTTTCTCTATGAGTGGAGGGGGAGCAGGACTCACAGGCTTTCTCTATGAGTGGAGGGGGAGCAGGACTCACAGGCTTTCTCTATGAGTGGAGGGGGAGCAGGACTCACAGGCTTTCTCTATGAGTGGAGGGGGACAGGACTCACAGGCTTTCTCTATGAGTGGGAGGGGGAGCAGGACTCACAGGCTTTCTCTATGAGTGGGAGGAGGAGCAGGACTCACAGGCTTTCTCTATGAGTGTAGGGGGAGCAGGACTCACAGGCTTTCTCTATGAGTGGAGGGGGACAGGACTCACAGGCTTTCTCTATGAGTGGAGGGGGACAGGACTCACAGGCTTTCTCTATGAGTGGGAGGAGGAGCAGGACTCACATGCTTTCTCTATGAGTGGGAGGAGGAGCAGGACTCACAGGCTTTCTCTATGAGTGTAGGGGGAGCAGGACTCACAGGCTTTCTCTTTGAGTGGAGGGGGACAGGACTCACAGGCTTTCTCTATGAGTGGAGGGGGAGCAGGACTCACAGGCTTTCTCTATGAGTGGGAGGGGGAGCAGGACTCACAGGCTTTCTCTATTAGTGGAGGGGGAGCAGGACTCACAGGCTTTCTCTATGAGTGGAGGGGGAGCAGGACTCACAGGCTTTCTCTATGAGTGGAGGAGGAGCAGGACTCACAGGCTTTCTCTATGAGTGGAGGGGGAGCAGGACTCACAGGCTTTCTCTATGAGTGGGTGGAGGAAGCAGGACTCACAGGCTTTCTCTATGAGTGGAGGGGGGAGCAGGACTCACAGGCTTTCTCTATGAGTGGGAGCAGGACTCACAGGCTTTTTCGATGAGTGGAGGGGGGAGCAGGACTCACAGGCTTTCTCTATGAGTGGAGGGGGAGCAGGACTCACAGGCTTTCTCTATGAGTGGAGGGGGAGCAGGACTCACAGGCTTTCTCTATGAGTGGAGGGGGAGCAGGACTCACAGGCTTTCTCTATGAGTGGAGGAGGAGCAGGACTCACAGGCTTTCTCTATGAGTGGAGGGGGAGCAGGACTCACAGGCTTTCTCTATGAGTGGGTGGAGGAAGCAGGACTCACAGGCTTTCTCTATGAGTGGAGGGGGAGCAGGACTCACAGGCTTTCTCTATGAGTGGAGGGGGAGCAGGACTCACAGGCTTTCTCTATGAGTGGGTGGAGGAAGCAGGACTCACAGGCTTTCTCTATGAGTGGAAGGGGAGCAGGACTCACAGGCTTTCTCTATGAGTGGAGGAGGAGCCGGACTCACAGGCTTTCTCTATGAGTGGGCGGAGGAAGCAGGACTCACAGGCTTTCTCTATGAGTGGAGGGGGAGCAGGACTCACAGGCTTTCTCTATGAGTGGAGGGGGAGCAGGACTCACAGGCTTTCTCTATGAGTGGAGGGGGAGCCGGACTCACAGGCTTTCTCTATGAGTGGAGGGGGAGCAGGACTCACAGGCTTTCTCTATGAGTGGGAGGGGGAGCAGGACTCACAGTCTTTCTCTATGAGTGGAGGAGGAGCAGGACTCACAGGCTTTCTCTATGAGTGGAGGGGGAGCAGGACTCACAGGCTTTCTCTATGAGAGGAGGGGGAGCAGGACTCACAGGCTTTCTCTATGAGTGGGAGGGGGGAGCAGAACTCACAGGCTTTCTCTATGAATGGGAGGGGGAGCAGGACTCACAGGCTTTCTCTATGAGTGGAGGGGAGCAGGACTCACAGGCTTTCTCTATGAGTGGGAGGGGGAGCAGGAATCACAGGCTTTCTCTATGAGTGGAGGGGGAGCAGGACTCACAGGCTTTCTCTATGAGTGGAGGAGGAGCAGGACTCACAGGCTTTCTCTATGCGTAGAGAGGGAGCAGGACTCACAGGCTTTCTCTATGAGTGGGAGGGGGGAGCAGGATTCACAGGCTTTCTCTATGAGTGGAGGGGGGAGCAGGACTCACAGGCTTTCTCTATGAGTGCAGGGGGAGCAGGAATCACAGGCTTTCTCTATGAGTTGGAGGGGGAGCAGGACTCACAGGCTTTCTCTATGAGTGGAGGGGGAGCAGGACTCACAGGCTTTCTCTATGAGTGGGAGGGGGGAGCAGGAATCACAGGCTTTCTCTATGAGTGCAGGGGGAGCAGGAATCACAGGCTTTCTCTATGAGTTGGAGGGGGAGCAGGACTCACAGGCTTTCTCTATGAGTGGAGGGGAGCAGGACTCACAGGCTTTCTCTATGAGTGGAGGAGGAGCAGGACTCACAGGCTTTCTCTATGAGTGGAGGGGGAGCAGGACTCACAGGCTTTCTCTATGAGTGGGAGGAGGAGCAGGGCTCACAGGCTTTCTCTATGAGTGGAGGAGGAGCAGGACTCACAGGCTTTCTCTATGAGTGGGAGGGGGAGCAGGACTCACAGGCTTTCTCTATGAGTGGGAGGGGGGAGCAGGACTCACAGGCTTTCTCTATGAGTGGAGGGGATACAGGACTCACAGGCTTTCTCTATGAGTGGGAGGAGGAGCAGGACTCACAGGCTTTCTCTATGAGTGGGAGCGGGGAGCAGGACTCACAGGCTTTCTCTATGAGTGGAGGGGGAGCAGGACTCACAGGCTTTCTCTATGAGAGGAAGGGGAGCAGGACTCACAGGCTTTCTCTATGAATGGGAGGGGGAGCAGGACTCCCAGGCTTTCTGTATGAGTGGAGGGGGAGCAGGACTCACAGGCTTTCTCTATGAGTGGAGGGGATACCGTACTCACAGGCTTTCTCTATGAGTGGGAGGAGGAGCAGGACTCACAGGCTTTCTCTATGAAGGGGAGCAGGACTCACAGGCTTTCTCTATGAGTGGGAGGGGGGGCAGGACTCACAGGCTTTCTCTATGAGTGGAGGGGGAGCAGGACTCACAGGCTTTCTCTATGAGTGGAGGGGGAGCAGGACTCACAGGCTTTCTCTATAAGTGGAGGAGGAGCAGGACTCACAGGCTTTCTCTATGAGTGGAGGGGGAGCAGGACTCACAGGCTTTCTCTATGAGTGGAGGGGGAGCAGGACTCACAGGCTTTCTCTATGAGTGGGAGCGGGGAGCACGACTCACAGGCTTTCTCTATGAGTGGAGGGGGAGCAGGACTCACAGGCTTTCTCTATGAGTGGGTGGAGGAAGCAGGACTCACAGGCTTTCTCTATGAGTGGAAGGGGAGCAGGACTCACAGGCTTTCTCTATGAGTGGAGGAGGAGCAGGACTCACAGGCTTTCTCTATGAGTGGGCGGAGGAAGCAGGACTCACAGGCTTTCTCTATGAGTGGAGGGGGAGCAGGACTCACAGGCTTTCTCTATGAGTGGAGGGGGAGCCGGACTCACAGGCTTTCTCTATGAGTGGAGGGGGAGCAGGACTCACAGGCTTTCTCTATGAGAGGAAGGGGAGCAGGACTCACAGGCTTTCTCTATGAATGGGAGGGGGAGCAGGACTCCCAGGCTTTCTGTATGAGTGGAGGGGGAGCAGGACTCACAGGCTTTCTCTATGAGTGGAGGGGATACAGTACTCACAGGCTTTCTCTATGAGTGGGAGGAGGAGCAGGACTCACAGGCTTTCTCTATGAAGGGGAGCAGGACTCACAGGCTTTCTCTATGAGTGGGAGGGGGGGCAGGACTCACAGGCTTTCTCTATGAGTGGAGGGGGAGCAGGACTCACAGGCTTTCTCTATGAGTGGAGGGGGAGCAGGACTCACAGGCTTTCTCTATAAGTGGAGGAGGAGCAGGACTCACAGGCTTTCTCTATGAGTGGAGGGGGAGCAGGACTCACAGGCTTTCTCTGTGAGTGGAGGGGGAGCAGGACTCACAGGCTTTCTCTATGAGTGGGAGCGGGGAGCACGACTCACAGGCTTTCTCTATGAGTGGAGGGGGAGCAGGACTCACAGGCTTTCTCTATGAGTGGGTGGAGGAAGCAGGACTCACAGGCTTTCTCTATGAGTGGGAGCGGGGAGCAGGACTCACAGGCTTTCTCTATGAGTGGAGGGGGAGCCGTACTCACAGGCTTTCTCTATGAGTGGAGGGGGAGCCGGACTCACAGGCTTTCTCTATGAGTGGAGGGGGAGCAGGACTCACAGGCTTTCTCTATGAGTGGAGGGGGAGCAGGACTCACTGGCTTTCTCTATGAGTGGAGGAGGAGTAGGACTCACAGGCTTTCTCTATGAGTGGAGGAGGAGCAGGACTCACAGGCTTTCTCTATGAGAGGAGGGGGGAGCAGGACTCACAGGCTTTCTCTATGAGTGGGAGCAGGACTCACAGGCTTTCTCTATGAGTGTAGGGGGAGCAGGACTCACAGGCTTTCTCTATGAGAGGAGGGGGAGCAGGACTCACAGGCTTTCTCTATGAGTAGAGGAGCAACAGGACTCACAGGCTTTCTCTATGAGTGGAGGAGCAACAGGACTCACAGGCTTTCTCTATGAGTGGGAGGGGGGGATACAGGACTCACAGGCTTTCTTTATGAATGGGAGGGGGAGCAGGACTCACAGGCTTTCTCTATGAGTGGAAGGGGTGCAGGACTCACAGGCTTTCTCTATGAGTGGAAGGGGAGCAGGACTCACAGGCTTTCTCTATGAGTGGAGGGGGAGCAGGACTCACAGGCTTTCTCTATGAGTGGGAGGGGGAGCAGGACTCACAGGCTTTATCTATGAGTGGAGGGGGAGCAGGACTCACAGGCTTTCTCTATGAGTGGAGGGGGAGCAGGACTCACAGGCTTTCTCTATGAGAGGAGGGGGAGCAGGACTCACAGGCTTTCTCTATGAGTGGAGGGGGGAGCAGGACTCACAGGCTTTCTCTATGAGTGGAGGGGGAGCAGGACTCACAGGCTTTCTCTATGAGTGGGAGGAGGAGCAGGACTCACAGGCTTTCTCTATGAGTGGAGGAGGAGCAGGACTCACAGGCTTTCTCTATGAGTGGGTGGAGGAAGCAGGACTCACAGGCTTTCTCTATGAGTGGAGGGGGGAGCAGGACTCACAGGCTTTCTCTATGAGTGGGAGCAGGACTCACAGGCTTTCTCTATGAGTGGAGGGGGGAGCAGGACTCACAGGCTTTCTCTATGAGTGGAGGGGGAGCAGGACTCACAGGCTTTCTCTATGAGTGGAGGGGGAGCAGGACTCACAGGCTTTCTCTATGAGTGGAGGGGGAGCAAGAATCACAGGCTTTCTCTATGAGTGGAGGGAGAGCAGGACTCACAGGCTTTCTCTATAAGTGGAGGAGGAGCAGGACTCACAGGCTTTCTCTATGAGTGGAGGGGGAGCAGGACTCACAGGCTTTCTCTATGAGTGGAGGGGGAGCAGGACTCACAGGCTTTCTCTATCAGTGGGAGCGGGGAGTACGACTCACAGGCTTTCTCTATGAGTGGAGGGGGAGCAGGACTCACAGGCTTTCTCTATGAGTGGGTGGAGGAAGCAGGACTCACAGGCTTTCTCTATGAGTGGAAGGGGAGCAGGACTCACAGGCTTTCTCTATGAGTGGAGGAGGAGCAGGACTCACAGGCTTTCTCTATGAGTGGGCGGAGGAAGCAGGACTCACAGGCTTTCTCTATGAGTGGAGGGGGGAGCAGGACTCACAGGCTTTCTCTATGAGTGGAGGGGGGAGCAGGACTCACAGGCTTTCTCTATGAGTGGAGGGGGAGCAGGACTCACAGGCTTTCTCTATGAGTGGAGGGGGAGCAGGACTCACTGGCTTTCTCTATGAGTGGAGGAGGAGCAGGACTCACAGGCTTTCTCTATGAGTGGGCGGAGGAAGCAGGACTCACAGGCTTTCTCTATGAGTGGAGGGGGAGCAGGACTCACAGGCTTTCTCTATGAGTGGAGGGGGGAGCAGGACTCACAGGCTTTCTCTATGAGTGGAGGGGGGAGCAGGACTCACAGGCTTTCTCTATGAGTGGAGGGGGAGCAGGACTCACAGGCTTTCTCTATGAGTGGAGGGGGAGCAGGACTCACTGGCTTTCTCTATGAGTGGAGGAGGAGCAGGACTCACAGGCTTTCTCTATGAGTGGGAGGGGGGGATACAGGACTCACAGGCTTTCTTTATGAATGGGAGGGGGAGCAGGACTCACAGGCTTTCTCTATGAGTGGAAGGGGAGCAGGACTCACAGGCTTTCTCTATGAGTGGAAGGGGAGCAGGACTCACAGGCTTTCTCTATGAGTGGAGGGGGAGCAGGACTCACAGGCTTTCTCTATGAGTGGGAGGGGGAGCAGGACTCACAGGCTTTCTCTATGAGTGGAGGGGGAGCAGGACTCACAGGCTTTCTCTATGAGTGGAGGGGGAGCAGGACTCACAGGCTTTCTCTATGAGAGGAGGGGGAGCAGGACTCACAGGCTTTCTCTATGAGAGGAGGGGGAGCAGGACTCACAGGCTTTCTCTATGAGTGGAGGGGGGAGCAGGACTCACAGGCTTTCTTTATGAGTGGAGGGGGAGCAGGACTCACAGGCTTTCTCTATGAGTGGGAGGAGGAGCAGGACTCACAGGCTTTCTCTATGAGTGGAGGAGGAGCAGGACTCACAGGCTTTCTCTATGAGTGGAGGAGGAGCAGGACTCACAGGCTTTCTCTATGAGTGGGTGGAGGAAGCAGGACTCACAGGCTTTCTCTATGAGTGGAGGGGGGAGCAGGACTCACAGGCTTTCTCTATGAGTGGGAGCAGGACTCACAGGCTTTCTCTATGAGTGGAGGGGGGAGCAGGACTCACAGGCTTTCTCTATGAGTGGAGGGGGAGCAGGACTCACAGGCTTTCTCTATGAGTGGAGGGGGAGCAGGACTCACAGGCTTTCTCTATGAGTGGAGGGGGAGCAGGACTCACAGGCTTTCTCTATGAGTGGAGGGAGAGCAGGACTCACAGGCTTTCTCTATAAGTGGAGGAGGAGCAGGACTCACAGGCTTTCTCTATGAGTGGAGGGGGAGCAGGACTCACAGGCTTTCTCTATGAGTGGAGGGGGAGCAGGACTCACAGGCTTTCTCTATCAGTGGGAGCGGGGAGCACGACTCACAGGCTTTCTCTATGAGTGGAGGGGGAGCAGGACTCACAGGCTTTCTCTATGAGTGGGTGGAGGAAGCATGACTCACAGGCTTTCTCTATGAGTGGAAGGGGAGCAGGACTCACAGGCTTTCTCTATGAGTGGAGGAGGAGCAGGACTCACAGGCTTTCTCTATGAGTGGGCGGAGGAAGCAGGACTCACAGGCTTTCTCTATGAGTGGAGGGGGAGCAGGACTCACAGGCTTTCTCTATGAGTGGAGGGGGGAGCAGGACTCACAGGCTTTCTCTATGAGTGGAGGGGGAGCAGGACTCACAGGCTTTCTCTATGAGTGGAGCGTGAGCAGGACTCACTGGCTTTCTCTATGAGTGGAGGAGGAGCAGGACTCACAGGCTTTCTCTATGAGAGGAGGGGGGAGCAGGACTCACAGGCTTTCTCTATGAGTGGGAGCAGGACTCACAGGCTTTCTCTATGAGTGTAGGGGGAGCAGGACTCACAGGCTTTCTCTATGAGAGGAGGGGGAGCAGGACTCACAGGCTTTCTCTATGAGTGGAGGAGCAACAGGACTCACAGGCTTTCTCTATGAGTGGGAGGGGGGGATACAGGACTCACAGGCTTTCTCTATGAGTGGAGGGGGGAACAGGACTCACAGGCTTTCTCTATGAGTGGGAGGAGGAGCAGGACTCTCAGGCTTTCTCTATGAGTGGAGGGGGAGCAGGACTCACAGGCTTTCTCTATGAGTGGGAGGAGGAAGCTTGACTCACAGGCTTTCTCTATGAGTGGGAGGAGGAAGCAGGACTCACAGGCTTTCTCTATGAGTGGGAGGAGGAGCAGGACTCACCGGCTTTCTCTATGAGTGGGAGGAGGAGAAGGACTCACAGGCCTTCTCTATGAGTGGGAGGGGGGGCAGGACTCACAGGCTTTCTCTATGAGTGGAGGGGGAGCAGGACTCACAGGCTTTCTCTATGAGTGGGAGGAGGAGCAGGACTCACAGGCTTTCTCTATGAGTGGAGGGGGAGCAGGACTCACAGGCTTTCTCTATGCGTGGAGGGGGAGCAGGACTCACAGGCTTTCTCTATTAGTGGAGGGGGAGCAGGACCCACAGGCTTTCTCTATGAGTGGAGGGGGAGCAGGACTCACATGCTTTCTCTATGAGTGGAGGGGGAGCAGGACTCACAGGCTTTCTCTATGAGTGGAGGAGGAGCAGGACTCATGGGCTTTCTCTTTGAGTGGAGGATGAGCAGGACTCACAGGCTTTCTCTATGAGTGGAGGGGGAGCAGGACTCACAGGCTTTCTCTGAGTGGGAGGAGGAGCAGGACTCACAGGCTTTCTCTATGAGTGGAGGGGGAGCAGGACTCACAGGCTTTCTCTATGCGTGGAGGGGGAGCAGGACTCACAGGCTTTCTCTATTAGTGGAGGGGGAGCAGGACCCACAGGCTTTCTCTATGAGTGGAGGGGGAGCAGGACTCACAGGCTTTCTCTATGAGTGGAGGAGGAGCAGGACTCATAGGCTTTCTCTATGAGTGGAGGGGGAGCAGGACTCACAGGCTTTCTCTATTAGTGGAGGGGGAGCAGGACTCACAGGCTTTCTCTATTAGTGGAGGAGGAGCAGGACTCATAGGCTTTCTCTGTGAGTGGGAGGGGGGAGCAGGATTCACAGGCTTTCTCTATGAGTGGAGGGGGAGCAGGACTCACAGGCTTTCTCTGAGTGGGAGGGGGGAGTAGGACTCACAGGCTTTCTCTATGAATGGGAGGGGGAGCAGGACTCACAGGCTTTCTCTATGAGTGGAGGGGAGCAGGACTCACAGGCTTTCTCTATGAGTGGAGGGGGAGTAGGACTCACAGGCTTTCTCTATGAGTGGAGGGGGAGCAGGACTCACAGGCGTTCTCTATGAGTGGAGGGGGAGCAGGACTCACAGGCTTTCTCTATGAGTGGGAGCGGGGAGCAGGACTCACAGGCTTTCTCTATGAGTGGAGGGGGGAACAGGACTCACAGGCTTTCTCTATGAGTGGAGGGGGGGCAGGACTCACAGGCTTTCTCTATGAGTGGGAGGGGTAAGCAGGACTCAGGCTTTCTCTATGAGTGGAGGAGGAGCAGGACTCACAGGCTTTCTCTACGAGTGGGAGGGGGGAGCAGGACTCACAGGCTTTCTCTATGAGTGGAGGGGAGCAGGACTCACAGGCTTTCTCTATGAGTGGAGGGGGAGCAGGACTCACAGGCTTTCTCTATGAGTGGAGGGGGAGCAGGACTCACAGGCTTTCTCTATGAGTGGGAGCGGGGAGCAGGACTCACAGGCTTTCTCTATGAGTGGAGGAGGAGCAGGACTCACAGGCTTTCTCTATGAGTGGAGTAGGGAACAGGACTCACAGGCTTTCTCTATGCGTGGAGAGGGAGCAGGAATCACAGGCTTTCTCTATGAGTGGAGGAGCAGGACTCACAGGCTTTCTCTATGAGTGGAGGAGGAGCATTAATCACAGGCTTTCTCTATGAGTGGAGGAGGAGCAGGACTCACAGGCTTTCTCTATGAGTGGGAGGAGGAGCTGGACTCACAGGCTTTCTCTATGAGTGGAGGAGGAGCAGGACTCACAGGCTTTCTCTATGAGTGGGAGGGGGAGCAGGACTCACAGGCTTTCTCTATGAGTGGGAGGAGGAGCAGGACTCACAGGCTTTCTCTATGAAGGGGAGCAGGACTCACAGGCTTTCTCTATGAGTGGAGGGGGAGCAGGACTCACAGGCTTTCTCTATGAGAGGAGCGGGAGCAGGACTCACAGGCTTTCTCTATGAATGGGAGGGGGAGCAGGACTCACAGGCTTTCTGTATGAGTGGAGGAGGAGCAGGAATCACAGGCTTTCTCTAGGAGTGGAGGAGGAGCAGGACTCACAGGCTTTCTCTATGAGTGGGAGGAGGAGCAGGACTCACAGGCTTTCTCTATGAGTGGAGGAGGAGCAGGACTCACAGGCTTTCTCTATGAGTGGGAGGGGGAGCAGGACTCACAGGCTTTCTCTATGAGTGGGAGGAGGAGCAGGACTCACAGGCTTTCTCTATGAAGGGGAGCAGGACTCACAGACTTTCTCTATGAGAGGAGGGGGAGCAGGACTCACATGCTTTCTCTATGAGTGGAGGGGGAGCAGGACTCATAGGCTTTCTCTATGAGTGGAGGGGGAGCAGGACTCACAGGCTTTCTCTATGAGTGGGAGGAGGAGCAGGACTCACAGGCTTTCTCTATGAGTGGAGGGGGAGCAGGACTCACAGGCTTTCTCTATGCGTGGAAGGGGAGCAGGACTCACAGGCTTTCTCTATGAGTGGGAGCGGGGAGCAGGACTCACAGGCTTTCTCTATGAGAGGAGGGGGAGCAGGACTCACATGCTTTCTCTATGAGTGGAGGGGGAGCAGGACTCACAGGCTTTCTCTATGAGTGGAGGGGGAGCAGGACTCACAGGCTTTCTCTATGAGTGGGAGGAGGAGCAGGACTCACAGGCTTTCTCTATGAGTGGAGGGGGAGCAGGACTCACAGGCTTTCTCTATGCGTGGAAGGGGAGCAGGACTCACAGGCTTTCTCTATTAGTGGAGGGGGAGCAGGACCCACAGGCTTTCTCTATGAGTGGAGGGGGAGCAGGACCCACAGGCTTTCTCTATGAGTGGGAGCGGGGAGCAGGACTCACAGGCTTTCTCTATGAGTGGAGGGGGAGCAGGACTCACAGGCTTTCTCTATGAGTGGGAGCGGGGAGCAGGACTCACAGGCTTTCTCTATGAGAGGAGGGGGAGCAGGACTCACATGCTTTCTCTATGAGTGGAGGGGGAGCAGGACTCACAGGCTTTCTCTATGAGTGGAGGAGGAGCAGGACTCATAGGCTTTCTCTTTGAGTGGAGGATGAGCAGGACTCACAGGCTTTCTCTATGAGTGGAGGGGGAGCAGGACTCACAGGCTTTCTCTGAGTGGAGTAGGGAACAGGACTCACAGGCTTTCTCTATGCGTGGAGAGGGAGCAGGACTCGCAGGCTTTCTCTATGAGTGGGAGCGGGGAGCAGGACTCACAAGCTTTCTCTATGAGTGGAGGAGGAGCAGGACTCACAGGCTTTCTCTATGAGTGGAGTAGGGAACAGGACTCACAGGCTTTCTCTATGAGTGGAGGGGGAGCAGGACTCACTGGCTTTCTCTATGAGTGGAGGAGGAGTAGGACTCACAGGCTTTCTCTATGAGTGGAGGAGGAGCAGGACTCACAGGCTTTCTCTATGAGAGGAGGGGGGAGCAGGACTCACAGGCTTTCTCTATGAGTGGGAGCAGGACTCACAGGCTTTCTCTATGAGTGTAGGGGGAGCAGAACTCACAGGCTTTCTCTATGAGAGGAGGGGGAGCAGGACTCACAGGCTTTCTCTATGAGTGGAGGAGCAACAGGACTCACAGGCTTTCTCTATGAGTGGAGGAGCAACAGGACTCACAGGCTTTCTCTATGAGTGGGAGGGGGGGATACAGGACTCACAGGCTTTCTTTATGAATGGGAGGGGGAGCAGGACTCACAGGCTTTCTCTATGAGTGGAAGGGGAGCAGGACTCACAGGCTTTCTCTATGAGTGGAAGGGGAGCAGGACTCACAGGCTTTCTCTATGAGTGGAGGGGGAGCAGGACTCACAGGCTTTCTCTATGAGTGGGAGGGGGAGCAGGACGCACAGGCTTTCTCTATGAGTGGAGGGGGAGCAGGACTCACAGGCTTTCTCTATGAGTGGAGGCGGAGCAGGACTCACAGGCTTTCTCTATGAGAGGAGGGGGAGCAGGACTCACAGGCTTTCTCTATGAGTGGAGGGGGGAGCAGGACTCACAGGCTTTCTCTATGAGTGGAGGGGGAGCAGGACTCACAGGCTTTCTCTATGAGTGGGAGGAGGAGCAGGACTCACAGGCTTTCTCTATGAGTGGAGGAGGAGCAGGACTCACAGGCTTTCTCTATGAGTGGAGGAGGAGCAGGACTCACAGGCTTTCTCTATGAGTGGGTGGAGGAAGCAGGACTCACAGGCTTTCTCTATGAGTGGAGGGGGGAGCAGGACTCACAGGCTTTCTCTATGAGTGGGAGCAGGACTCACAGGCTTTCTCTATGAGTGGAGGGGGGAGCAGGACTCACAGGCTTTCTCTATGAGTGGAGGGGGAGCAGGACTCACAGGCTTTCTCTATGAGTGGAGGGGGAGCAGGACTCACAGGCTTTCTCTATGAGTGGAGGGGGAGCAGGACTCACAGGCTTTCTCTATGAGTGGAGGGAGAGCAGGACTCACAGGCTTTCTCTATAAGTGGAGGAGGAGCAGGACTCACAGGCTTTCTCTATGAGTGGAGGGGGAGCAGGACTCACAGGCTTTCTCTATGAGTGGAGGGGGAGCAGGACTCACAGGCTTTCTCTATCAGTGGGAGCGGGGAGCACGACTCACAGGCTTTCTCTATGAGTGGATGGGAAACAGGACTCACAGGCTTTCTCTATGAGTGGGTGGAGGAAGCAGGACTCATAGGCTTTCTCTATGAGTGGAAGGGGAGCAGGACTCACAGGCTTTCTCTATGAGTGGAGGAGGAGCAGGACTCACAGGCTTTCTCTATGAGTGGGCGGAGGAAGCAGGACTCACAGGCTTTCTCTATGAGTGGAGGGGGAGCAGGACTCACAGGCTTTCTCTATGAGTGGAGGGGGGAGCAGGACTCACAGGCTTTCTCTATGAGTGGAGGGGGAGCAGGACTCACAGGCTTTCTCTATGAGTGGAGGGGGAGCAGGACTCACTGGCTTTCTCTATGAGTGGAGGAGGAGCAGGACTCACAGGCTTTCTCTATGAGAGGAGGGGGGAGCAGGACTCACAGGCTTTCTCTATGAGTGGGAGCAGGACTCACAGGCTTTCTCTATGAGTGGAGGGGGAGCAGGACTCACAGGCTTTCTCTATGAGTGGAGGGGGAGCAGGACTCACAGGCTTTCTCTATGAGTGGAGGAGCAACAGGACTCACAGGCTTTCTCTATGAGTGGGAGGGGGGGATACAGGACTCACAGGCTTTCTCTATGAGTGGAGGGGGAGCAGGACTCGCAGGCTTTCTTTATGAGTGGGAGGGGGGAGCAGGACTCACAGGCTTTCTCTATGAATGGAGGGGATACAGGACTCACAGGCTTTCTCTATGAGTGGGAGGAGGAGCAGGACTCACAGGCTTTTTCTATGAAGCGGAGCAGGACTCACAGGCTTTCTCTATGAGTGGGAGGGGGGGGCAGGACTCACAGGCTTTCTCTATGAGTGGAGGGGGAGCAGGACTCACAGGCTTTCTCTATGAATGGAGGGGATACAGGACTCACAGGCTTTCTCTATGAGTGGGAGGAGGAGCACGACTCACAGGCTTTTTCTATGAAGCGGAGCAGGACTCACAGGCTTTCTCTATGAGTGGGAGGGGGGGGCAGGACTCACAGGCTTTCTCTATGAGTGGAGGGGGAGCAGGACTCACAGGCTTTCTCTATGAGTGGAGGGGGAGCAGGACTCACAGGCTTTCTCTATGAGTGGGAGGAGGAGCAGGACTCACAGGCTTTCTCTATGAGTGGAGGGGGAGCAGGACTCACAGGCTTTCTCTATGAGTGGGAGGAGGAGCAGGACTCACAGGCTTTCTCTATGAGTGGAGGGGGAGCAGGACTCACAGGCTTTCTCTATGCGTGGAGGGGGAGCAGGACTCACAGGCTTTCTCTATTAGTGGAGGGGGAGCAGGACTCACAGGCTTTCTCTATGAGTGGAGGGGGAGCAAGTCTCACAGGCTTTCTCTATGAGTGGAGGGGGAGCAGGACTCACAGGCTTTCTCTATGAGTGGGAGGAGGAGCAGGACTCACAGGCTTTCTCTATGAGTGGAGGGGGAGCAGGACTCACAGGCTTTCTCTATGCGTGGAGGGGGAGCAGGACTCACAGGCTTTCTCTATTAGTGGAGGGGGAGCAGGACCCACAGGCTTTCTCTATGAGTGGAGGGGGAGCAGGACCCACAGGCTTTCTCTATGAGTGGGAGCGGGGAGCAGGACTCACAGGCTTTCTCTATGAGTGGAGGGGGAGCAGGACTCACAGGCTTTCTCTATGAGTGGGAGCGGGGAGCAGGACTCACAGGCTTTCTCTATGAGAGGAGGGGGAGCAGGACTCACATGCTTTCTCTATGAGTGGAGGGGGAGCAGGACTCACAGGCTTTCTCTATGAGTGGAGGAGGAGCAGGACTCATAGGCTTTCTCTTTGAGTGGAGGATGAGCAGGACTCACAGGCTTTCTCTATGAGTGGAGGGGGAGCAGGACTCACAGGCTTTCTCTGAGTGGAGTAGGGAACAGGACTCACAGGCTTTCTCTATTCGTGGAGAGGGAGCAGGACTCACAGGCTTTCTCTATGAGTGGGAGCGGGGAGCAGGACTCACAAGCTTTCTCTATGAGTGGAGGAGGAGCAGGACTCACAGGCTTTCTCTATGAGTGGAGTAGGGAACAGGACTCACAGGCTTTCTCTATAAGTGGAGGGGGAGCAGGACTCACTGGCTTTCTCTATGAGTGGAGGAGGAGTAGGACTCACAGGCTTTCTCTATGAGTGGAGGAGGAGCAGGACTCACAGGCTTTCTCTATGAGAGGAGGGGGGAGCAGGACTCACAGGCTTTCTCTATGAGTGGGAGCAGGACTCACAGGCTTTCTCTATGAGTGTAGGGGGAGCAGGACTCACAGGCTTTCTCTATGAGAGGAGGGGGAGCAGGACTCACAGGCTTTCTCTATGAGTGGAGGAGCAACAGGACTCACAGGCTTTCTCTATGAGTGGAGGAGCAACAGGACTCACAGGCTTTCTCTATGAGTGGGAGGGGGGGATACAGGACTCACAGGCTTTCTTTATGAATGGGAGGGGGAGCAGGACTCACAGGCTTTCTCTATGAGTGGAAGGGGAGCAGGACTCACAGGCTTTCTCTATGAGTGGAAGGGGAGCAGGACTCACAGGCTTTCTCTATGAGTGGAGGGGGAGCAGGACTCACAGGCTTTCTCTATGAGTGGAGGGGGAGCAGGACTCACAGGCTTTCTCTATGAGTGGAGGCGGAGCAGGACTCACAGGCTTTCTCTATGAGAGGAGGGGGAGCAGGACTCACAGGCTTTCTCTATGAGTGGAGGGGGGAGCAGGACTCACAGGCTTTCTCTATGAGTGGAGGGGGAGCAGGACTCACAGGCTTTCTCTATGAGTGGAGGAGGAGCAGGACTCACAGGCTTTCTCTATGAGTGGAGGAGGAGCAGGACTCACAGGCTTTCTCTATGAGTGGGTGGAGGAAGCAGGACTCACAGGCTTTCTCTATGAGTGGAGGGGGGAGCAGGACTCACAGGCTTTCTCTATGAGTGGGAGCAGGACTCACAGGCTTTCTCTATGAGTGGAGGGGGGAGCAGGACTCACAGGCTTTCTCTATGAGTGGAGGGGGAGCAGGACTCACAGGCTTTCTCTATGAGTGGAGGGGGAGCAGGACTCACAGGCTTTCTCTATGAGTGGAGGGGGAGCAGGACTCACAGGCTTTCTCTATGAGTGGAGGGAGAGCAGGACTCACAGGCTTTCTCTATAAGTGGAGTAGGAGCAGGACTCACAGGCTTTCTCTATGAGTGGAGGGGGAGCAGGACTCACAGGCTTTCTCTATGAGTGGAGGGGGAGCAGGACTCACAGGCTTTCTCTATCAGTGGGAGCGGGGAGCAGGACTCACAGGCTTTCTCTATAAGTGGAGTAGGAGCAGGACTCACAGGCTTTCTCTATGAGTGGAGGAGGAGCAGGACTCACAGGCTTTCTCTATGAGTGGAGTAGGGAACAGGACTCACAGGCTTTCTCTATGCGTGGAGAGGGAGCAGGAATCACAGGCTTTCTCTATGAGTGGAGGAGCAGGACTCACAGGCTTTCTCTATGAGTGGAGGAGGAGCAGGAATCACAGGCTTTCTCTATGAGTGGAGGAGGAGCAGGACTCACAGGCTTTCACTATGAGTGGGAGGAGGAGCAGGACTCACAGGCTTTCTCTATGAGTGGAGGAGGAGCAGGACTCACAGGCTTTCTCTATGAGTGGGAGGGGGAGCAGGACTCACAGGCTTTCTCTATGAGTGGGAGGAGGAGCAGGACTCACAGGCTTTCTCTATGAAGGGGAGCAGGACTCACAGGCTTTCTCTATGAGTGGAGGGGGAGCAGGACTCACAGGCTTTCTCTATGAGAGGAGCGGGAGCAGGACTCACAGGCTTTCTCTATGAATGGGAGGGGGAGCAGGACTCACAGGCTTTCTGTATGAGTGGAGGAGGAGCAGGACTCACAGGCTTTCTCTATGAGTGGAGGAGGAGCAGGAATCACAGGCTTTCTCTATGAGTGGAGGAGGAGCAGGACTCACAGGCTTTCTCTATGAGTGGGAGGAGGAGCAGGACTCACAGGCTTTCTCTATGAGTGGGAGGAGGAGCAGGACTCACAGGCTTTCTCTATGAGTGGAGGGGATACAGGACTCACACGCTTTCTCTATGAGTGGGAGGCGGAGCAGGACTCACAGGCTTTCTCTATGAAGCGGAGCAGGACTCACAGGCTTTCTCTATGAGTGGGAGGGGGGGCAGGACTCACAGGCTTTCTCTATGAGTGGAGGGGGAGCAGGACTCACAGGCTTTCTCTATTAGTGGAGGGGGAGCAGGACCCACAGGCTTTCTCTATGCGTGGAGGGGGAGCAGGACTCACAGGCTTTCTCTATTAGTGGAGGGGGAGCAGGACCCACAGGCTTTCTCTATGAGTGGAGGGGGAGCAGGACTCACAGGCTTTCTCTATGAGTGGGAGCGGGGAGCAGGACTCACAGGCTTTCTCTATGAGTGGAGGGGGAGCAGGACTCACAGGCTTTCTCTGAGTGGGAGCGGGGAGCAGGACTCACAGGCTTTCTCTATGAGTGGAGGGGGAGCAGGACTCACATGCTTTCTCTATGAGTGGAGGGGGAGCAGGACTCACAGGCTTTCTCTATGAGTGGAGGAGGAGCAGGACTCATAGGCTTTCTCTTTGAGTGGAGGATGAGCAGGACTCACAGGCTTTCTCTATGAGTGGAGGGGGAGCAGGACTCACAGGCTTTCTCTGAGTGGAGTAGGGAACAGGACTCACAGGCTTTCTCTATGCGTGGAGAGGGAGCAGGACTCACAGGCTTTCTCTATGAGTGGGAGCGGGGAGCAGGACTCACAAGCTTTCTCTATGAGTGGAGGAGGAGCAGGACTCACAGGCTTTCTCTATGAGTGGAGTATGGAACAGGACTCACAGGCTTTCTCTATGCGTGGAGAGGGAGCAGGACTCACAGGCTTTCTCTATGAGTGGGAGGGGGGAGCAGGATTCACAGGCTTTCTCTGAGTGGGAGGAGGAGCAGGACTCACAGGCTTTCTCTATGAGTGGGAGGAGGAGCAGGACTCACAGGCTTTCTCTATGAGTGGAGGGGGGAGCAGGACTCACAGGCTTTCTCTATGAGTGGGAGGGGGAGCAGGACTCACAGGCTTTCTCTATGAGTGGAGGAGGAACAGGACTCACAGGCTTTCTCTATGAGTGGAGGAGGAGCAGGACTCACAGGCTTTCTCTATGAGTGGAAGGAGGAGCAGGACTCAGGCTTTCTCTATGAGTGGGAGGAGGAGCAGGACTCACAGGCTTTCTCTATGAGTGGGAGGGAGGCAGGACTCACAGGCTTTCTCTATGAGTGGAGGGGGGGGATACAGGACTCACAGGCTTTCTCTTTGAGTGGGAGGAGGAGCGGGACTCACAGGCTTTCTCTATGAGTGGGCGGGGGAGCAGGACTCACAGGCTTTCTCTTTGAGTGGAGGATGAGCAGGACTCACAGGCTTTCTCTATGAGTGGAGGGGGAGCAGGACTCACAGGCTTTCTCTATGAGTGGAGGGGGAGCAGGACTCACAGGCTTTCTCTATGAGTGGAGGAGGAACAGGACTCACAGGCTTTCTCTATGAGTGGAGGGGAGCAGGACTCACGGGCTTTCTCTATGAGTGGAGGGGGAGCAGGACTCACAGGCTTTCTCTATGAGTGGAGGGGGAGCAGGACTCACAGGCTTTCTCTATGAGTGGAGGAGGAGCAGGACTCACAGGCTTTCTCTATGAGTGGAGTAGGGAACAGAACTCACAGGCTTTCTCTATGCGTGGAGAGGGAGCAGGACTCACAGGCTTTCTCTATGAGTGGGAGCGGGGAGCAGGACTCACAAGCTTTCTCTGAGTGGAGGAGGAGCAGGACTCACAGGCTTTCTCTATGAGTGGAGTAGGGAACAGGACTCACAGGCTTTCTCTATGCGTGGAGAGGGAGCAGGACTCACAGGCTTTCTCTATGAGTGGGAGGGGGGAGCAGGATTCACAGGCTTTCTCTGAGTGGGAGGAGAAGCAGGACTCACAGGCTTTCTCTATGAGTGGGAGGAGGAGCAGGACTCACAGGCTTTCTCTATGAGTGGAGTGGGGAGCAGGACTCACAGGCTTTCTCTATGAGTGGGAGGGGGAGCAGGACTCACAGGCTTTCTCTATGAGTGGAGGAGGAACAGGACTCACAGGCTTTCTCTATGAGTGGAGGAGGAGCAGGACTCACAGGCTTTCTCTATGAGTGGAGGTGGGAGCAGGATTCACAGGCTTTCTCTATGAGTGGGAGGGGGAGCAGGACTCACAGGCTTTCTCTATGAGTGGAGGCGGGAGCAGGACTCACAGGCTTTCTCTATGAGTGGAGGGGGGGCAGGACTCACAGGCTTTCTCTATGAGTGGGAGGGGTAAGCAGGACTCAGGCTTTCTCTATGAGTGGAGGAGGAGCAGGACTCACAGGCTTTCTCTACGAGTGGGAGGGGGGAGCATGACTCACAGGCTTTCTCTATGAGTGGAGGAGGAACAGGACTCACAGGCTTTCTCTATGAATGGAGGGGAGCAGGACTCACAGGCTTTCTCTATGAGTGGAGGGGGAGCAGGTCTCACAGGCTTTCTCTATGAGTGGAGGGGGAGCAGGACTCACAAGCTTTCTCTATGAGTGGAGGAGGAGCAGGACTCACAGGCTTTCTCTATGAGTGGAGTAGGGAACAGGACTCACAGGCTTTCTCTATGCGTGGAGAGGGAGCAGGACTCACAGGCTTTCTCTATGAGTGGGAGCGGGGAGCAGGACTCACAAGCTTTCTCTGAGTGGAGGAGGAGCAGGACTCACAGGCTTTCTCTATGAGTGGAGTAGGGAACAGGACTCACAGGCTTTCTCTATGAGTGGAGTAGGGAACAGGACTCACAGGCTTTCTCTATGAGTGGGAGGAGGAGCAGGACTCACAGGCTTTCTCTATGAGTGGGAGGAGGAGAAGGACTCACAGGCTTTCTCTATGAGTGGAGGGGGGCAGGACTCACAGGCTTTCTCTGAGTGGGAGGGGGGAGCAGGACTCACAGGCTTTCTCTATGAGTGGAGGGGGAGCAGGACTCACAGGCTTTCTCTATGAGTGGAGGAGGAGCAGTTCTCACAGGCTTTCTCTATGAGTGGGAGGGGGGGCAGGACTCACAGGCTTTCTCTATAAGTGGGGGAGGAGCAGGACTCACAGGCTTTCTCTATGAGTGGGAGGAGGAGCAGGACTCACAGGCTTTCTCTATGAGTGGGAGGGGGAGCAGGACTCACAGGCTTTCTCTATGAGTGGGAGGAGGAAGCAGGACTCACAGGCTTTCTCTATGAGGGGAGGAGGAAGCAGGACTCACAGGCTTTCTCTATGAGTGGGAGGAGGAGCAGGACTCACAGGCTTTCTCTATGAGTGGGAGGAGGAGCCGGACTCACAGGCTTTCTCTATGAGTGGAGGGGAGCAGGACTCACAGGCTTTCTCTATGAGTGGGAGGAGGAGCAGGACTCACAGGCTTTCTCTACGAGGGGAGGAGGAGCAGGACTCACAGGCTTTCTCTACGAGTGGAGGGGGAGCAGGACTCACAGGCTTTCTCTATGAGTGGAGGGGTATACAGGACTTACAGGCTTTCTCTATGAGTGGGAGGAGGAGCAGGACTCACAGGCTTTCTCTACGAGTGGAGGGGGATTGGGAGTGATTATTGTGGGGCACATCGTTTGCTCCCTACCATTATGTCCTATCAGAGCCACTTACTGTACTTACAGCTATGAGATGATAGAGACACTCAATAATATTTGTAGATTAGCAGAACGCCTCGTTTTCTCTGCACATTACTTCCGCATTATGTGGCGTTGCTAATGGAGCGTTCACTCCGGCGAGAGGCAGAGCTCCGGTACGAGGGATGGCTGATCAAGCATCGTGTTATAACATGTGCCGCTCCTCCAGGATCCCCGTATCGGGCGATCTCCCCCGCCGCTCAGGTGATTCAATTAGTGGCTCAATCAGCGGGATTGACTTGAAGCCGGTCACTAATTGAATGAGACTTGTTATAGCGGAACAATAGAAGGTTCTCCCATCTACTGATATCCTGGTACATAATAGCGATGGGGCGCTGCATGTCCCTGCGTTATATCTGTAGTGTAGCAGTACATCCCGTAGCTCCATCTATAGGGGAAATCCATCAGACTGCTGTCCTGGAATTCTGCAAATCCTTCCGAAAATGAAATGTTCAAATCGGGAGGGTCGGAAACGGTAGGCGCACAACAAGACCGGGAATATTCTCTCCAAATCTATTTATTATTACTAAAAGGAGAGGTAACAGATCATCACAGCGCGTTTCGGGGAACCAAGGTCCCCTTTTTCAAGTGAAAGAAGATCCGGTTCCTGGACGATCTGTTACCTCTCCTTTTAGTAATAATAAATATATTTGGAGAGAATATTCCCGGGATTGTTGTGCGCCTACCGTTTCTGACCCTCCCGATTTGACTCCCAGACCGGCATAGCCCCCTGAAACATCGGCCGCCACGGACCATTGTCCTTCCAAACTAACACTAGAGTTGTGCCTTGTTGAGCAACCACCAAAACACCTGTAACCAAGCGATACTACCCTATGAGCGCTAGTTTGTTTTGTCTCTTTTTGCTAAAATGAAATGTTGGCAGACTTATCCATGCTCAGTGTGAGGGTGCGGTCACATGTTCAGTATTTCGGATGTCCCAAATAAAAGAGGAGGAGATGCATCTCCATGATGCGTCCTTGTTAGGCACCAGGGTTAGGAGACCCTCTGTACCACCGCAGACGATGACATGAGCCGACACCTGGGAGCGGAGTCTAAGGGTGATGTCACACGTTGCGTTTTTAGGCCGTTTTTGGGCCGCTTTTAGTTTTCAGATCTTAAAAACAAGTGCTTTAAAAAACGCATTCGCTTTTGACCCGTTTGAATTAAGATAATTGGTCAAACCTGTCAAAAACGCATGCGTTTTTTACGATCTGAAAACGCACTAACTAAAAACGGCCTAAAAACGCCATGTGTGTCACCATCCTAAGTGGCACCTGGTATTCACCTGGTGCCCGCCGCACAGCTGGTTGGACTTGTTGCGGCGTGGTACCACCAGGTCGCTCCACAGGCGCAACTTTGCTAAGGTGGCGGCCAAGGCGAAGTACAAAGTTGAAAGGGAAGATCGTGGCAGGGGACAGGCAGGAGGCTGAGACAGGCAGCAGAAGTCGGGGACATAGCGGAAGGTCAGGACACAAAGCTTTCTCAGAGGCCGGCGCCACACAGGGCGCTTTGTCTGCACTTGCAAACGCAAACGCAGACAAAGTCGCGCCCACCGGGGCGGGCCTCGGCCCAATCGCATCAGCGTTTCCATGGAAACGCCTGCGATCGGGAACGAGCCGCCGGTGTTTCGCGATAAATTAACACATAACACCGGCGGCTCGTTCCCGATCGCAGGCGTTTCCATAGAAACGCCGATGCGATCGGGCCGAGGCCCGCCCCGGTGGGCGCGACTTTGTCTGCGTTTGCGTTTGCAAGCGCAGACAAAGCGCCCTGTGTGCCGCCGGCCTAAGGGTGAAGACACACATGGCGTTTTTAGGCCGTTTTTGGGCCATTTTTAGTTAGTGCGTTTTCAAATCGTTAAAAAACGCATGCGTTAAAAAACGCATCCGTTTTTAAAAACGCATCCGTTTTTTGAAAACGCATGCGTTTTTGTCCGTTTTTCATTGCGCAATTTCGGAAAAACTGACAAAAACACATGCGTTTTGAAAAAACGCATGCGTTTTTAAAAACTGATGCGTTTTTAACGATCTGAAAACGCACTTAGTAAAAACGGCCCCAAAACGGCCCAAAAACGCCATGTGTGTCTTCACCCTAAGGCTGTGAGACACAAAGATCCAGCAGGGGACACAGGAAGGGGCTGGATATTTAACAGAATTGGCAGCTGCCAGCACCAATTATCGGCGCTGGATCGAGGGAAGATGTGACCAGCGGCGGGGGCCCCGGGCAGCGGAGAGGGGAATGGGTGCGCCTGCGACCCGGTACCTGGATCGCAGGTGCACCCGTGACAGTTCTCATCCGTTATGATCTACACCTGCTTCTGAAAAACTGAACGTGTGGTTGCGTGCACCGAAAAAAAGCACCGAAAACTTGGCTGGTTCGAATCCATTATTCTTCATTTGTGCGAGTTTAAGCAGCTATGAATGTGTTCATACAGCTGCTTACACTTTCTGCAATGAAGAAAACGGAGTCTAACCAGCCAAACGCATTATAAACATACAAAACCACCCGCGTTTCCAGTGCTCTGCACTCTGGATGGCCACTGGTGGCTCTTAGTTTCAGGTGCTCATTGGGCGCTGAGCAACAACTGAGCCAATCACTCATCAGTCTATATGTGTGTTATTCTTCCAGGTCCTGTGTTGCATGGTCGGCACATCCACATTGATCCATGGATCCCCCCAGAAGCCGGCAGAGTACAGGTAGGTGCTTATACTACAGATTTACAGTCAGTGTTGGACCCTACATCCATCTAGATAGAAAAATCCTAAAAGATCCAAACCTGCATCTGTACAGATCACATACATGTCAGGATCAGGGGTAGTGGATCCACTGGACCACCACAAACAGTGACATATGCTGACACCTGGGAGCGGAGTCTTAGTGGTATCCGGTTTTCACCAGAGCCCACCGCAAAACAGGTTGGACTTTCTGCAGCGAGCGTTGTGTCACCAGGTCCCTCCACAGCGACTTTTCTTGCGGTGGGGGCAAAGTCGAAATACAGAATCGTGAGACAGAATCATGGTCGGGGAGAGGCAGGAGGTCAGGACAGGTAGCACAGGATCAAGGTCAACGGCAGAGCAAAAGGTCAAGGCTGGCAGAAGAGGAGCGGAGTGGGGAACGGAACCAAGGTCACAACTGGAAAACAGGATAAACGCACAGGGCAAGGACACAGCTTTCTCAGTGGCATGGAAGCACAAAGATCCGACGGGCATGAGAGAAGAGGCTGGCTATTACATTGCCAGGTGGGCAGCGCCTATTAGCAGTGCACTGGCCCTTTAAATCTCCAGAAGCCGGCACGCACATGCCCTAGGAGGCAGGGACGCATGCGCCAGATCGCGGGAGACAGTAAGAGAGCTTGCTGCACAGCTGAGGGCGCACAGGGAGGCTCCTGCTACCCGTGACCGTACACATCCACCATACACTGTACTATAAATGTGTAATCATCAATGTGTGTCGGATGTGTCCGGTATTCGTTGTAGTTCTTGCAGCCGGTGTCCCGGCTCCTGTGTACTGATCTGCTCCAGATCTTTCCTGTATCAGGGCCGTCGCTGGGTGACATTGAGTTTCAGCTCTTCTATAGATTTTGGATTGGGTTCAGGACTGGAGAGACCATTGCAGGACCTTGAAATGCTCCTTATTTGCCTTGGCTGTGTGAAGACCCAACTCCTACCTGATGCCTTTCTACTGTGCCACATAAGAAAAAGATGGCAGGACATGGGGCATGACCCTGCTCTAAGCGGATGTTAACCTATTAGATCCCACGATCAGTGCTGGGGATCTATGTACCTTCAGAGGGAGTGGCTCCCTCTCCTCCCGGCACCCCACAGTGCGATCCCTGTCTGCCATCGGCTTCTGCCAGCTCGGCCCAGCCATACATGGTTATTGCAGTGCATTAGTATGAACTAGTGATCATATGTTTACTAATTCATATGATAGAATTGTAAAAATAAAAAAGTAATATAAAAAAAAACACAAAAAATTAAAAAAAAATAAAAATCATTAAAATGTCCCAAAAGCTCCTAACACATATATAACAATAAATAATAGAAAAAAAGTAAAAAAAAAAAAACACAACATGTTAGGTATCACCGCGTCCCAAAATTCCTAATCTATAAAATGATAGAAACGGTTATTCCTGGCCGTGAACCCCGTAATGTGAAAATGACCTCAATATCCAAATCGACACTTTTTTGCCCTTTCAAAACACATAAAAATGTAATAAAAACTGATCTAAAGGTAACACAAGCCCCAAAATGGTAACAGTAATTTATTTATTTTTTTTGGTACAAAAAGTTTTAATTTTTGGTAAAATATTAGTGTCTGTGTTCACCTAAATTAATAATAATTAATAAAAAGAATTCCCTCATTTATATAGTGCACACAGATTACGCAGCGGGGCACAGAGCTTGCAATTGCGTTTTGAAATGTAATCCATAGGCTGGGGGTGGCAGTCACTGCCTGGATCCATGAGAAAGTGTCCCTGCTCTGATGGTAGATGGTTAGATATATATATCACACCTGACTGTCACTTCAACAGTTAGCATTTGGTTATAATGGTTCCCTGATATCTACAAACACAAGACACATATGAAAGAGGAAATTCTCGTCTTTCACATGAGGTTCTAGGTACCAGGGATCCAAAGTTATCGCAATCTGAAGTGTGTGGGCACAATGAAGGAGGAGCAAACGGTGAACACAGGAACCTCTCACAGATACAATGAATATGGACTACTCTGTGGGTACACATGTGGGATAACAGGAACGTCTATTTGTGTCATTACTCCTCTTTTACTTGCTGGCCCTTTCCTCCGTTACTTGTACCTGTTATGGAGGTTTTACTGGAATTCTTATGAACTTCGGAAGGTTCCGTTATTGTGCAGCTAATAGAATGGCGCACATATTACACCCATCTAACATAGATATTTAGTTTTTTAGTTGTTACTGTTGTGGAAGGATGTGTGTAATGATAGATCTGCGTCACGCTCAGTGCAAATTGTGTGCCCCCCCTCCCCCCCTGAGGATTTAACGTTGCTGCATATTTTGCCAAATATACACATGTGGGCTATGTATGAGCTCCGCTCACTGGTTTTGGGGAAGTACATTTTATTTATAAAAAAAAAAATAGAAAAAAAAGTCAGTGCGGGGAAATTGACAACCGCCCCCCCCCCCACATTTGTGGCATTTCCTTGTTGGTTCTGTTGTAACGCCTTTCTTTGTGAGCTCCAGATGACGCTTCCCCTTTATTCTTTGGGTCGGTCCGATCACAGGGAGAAAACATTTATATTTGTTGTATTAGGTTTTATTAGAAATTTTTAAAAAAATGTAAATCTTTTGTACAAAAACCAAAATGTGCTTTTCCGTCAGTAACTACTTGGCTGTACGGAGCGGTGTACGGTGTCAGCTTTTGCTCTACGTGTTGCTTAATAATAATAATAATAATTATTCTTTATTTCTATAGCGCCTACAGATTACCCAGCGCTGCACGAAGCATGACAGGTTGGTCTTATTAATTGATGTCAGTTTGGGAAATATTATTATTATCATTATTATTATTATTATTATATGAAACAGTTTGATGATTTTTTATTCAAATATTTATGGATGGAAAAGGTGAAAAAATGTCGATTCTGACTTTTGGACACAATGTTCCGTGTTAATGGCCGGAAATAATCTTTTTAATAATTTCCCCTGATGTGTTTATGATTTGCACGGTTTATTTTTATATGTTTTCCAGGGAAAAAAATTAAAATTAAATTTTTTTTAATGTTTTAAATTTTGTTTTCATTTTTTAAAAAAATATTATTTCAGACCCCCTGGAGGATCGGATAGCCCCTACAATGTGCTGCTGTCATTGTACTGAGGATCTCTAATAGCCTGTCTCTATGAGACTGTAGGCTGCCATGGCAACCTATTGGCGCCCTGAGATGGGGGTCCTCACCGGCACTTCTGTTAGGTGCTGCCGTCCGGTTCGGCCAAGCCACTTAACAGGTTAACTTCTGCGATTGGTGGCGGCCCTGACGGCGGGTGTCAGCAGCGTTATACAGGTGACACCCGCCGTGTATGGAGAGGGTTCAGCCCCTGATCTCGCTCCATACTCCCCCCGCAACACCACAGCGTTATATGTACATCAAGGTGAGTGAAGGGGTCAATTAAAAGTTATTTCGTATACATGGCAGGCTGCGATTTATGGAAATTGGATCTTTTTACTTTGTTTGTTAAATGTTTCTAAACACATTCGTGGATTGTATCCATATATTGCCCGGTTTGTGTTTTATCATTCATGTGTCATATTTATACATCACTGTGACTGATTATTTTTACACTTACATTTTTACAATTTTACGTAAAAATGTAACTTTTTTTTTTGTAATTTGTTTTTGTCACAAAGTTGCATGATGGTGGCGCAGGCTGTCAGCAGTGCTAATGTATGCAGAATGCAGGGGATGATTGTGTGATATGCTGCCATACATTAGTACTGCACTGTATTACAATGGACAAGTGACCACATGATCCCACCCTGTGACAAAATAAAACAGTAAAAAAAAAAGTGCAATTAAAAAAATTATTAAAAAAGAATAAGTCCCCATCCCGTATAATAATGAAATCCAACATAAAAAAGTGAAAATCACCCCAAAAAACCCCACAACATATTGGGTATCGCCACGTCCGTAACAACCTGTACAGTAAAATACAATTGTCACTGAAAACGTAAGGTGAACGCCGTCAAAATAAAAAGAAATAATAATAAAAACAGCATAAAAAATAATAAAAACAGCACAAAAAGTGATCAAAAAGTTACAATTACTCCCAATATAATACCAAGAAAAAGTACAGCAAAAAATAAGCTCTAAAGCAGCTCTGTAAACGAAAAAAAATAAAAAATGTTCTGCCTGTTATTACCCGGTGATGCAAAAAGAAGCAAATTTCTCACAGAATAAGTTCTATATTCAGCAAAACAAGTTAATCCTAAAAAAGCCATAAATGGGGCATCGCCGTAATCATGATGAGCCGTAGAATGAAGAGAACACATTATTTTTATGGTGCGGTGAACAGACGGAAAAATGCTAAAAACCATAAACAAGAATTAATGATTTTTTTTAACCACCACCAGGAAAGAGTTAATAAAATCTGATTATTTGCTACTGAACCCCCCGGAAATGATGGACCTGAAAAGTGGATGTCATCCCGAAAAAATAAGCAAAATTATGAGGAAATGCACATTTTATATCCTGCACAATGTGAGGCTGCGGATCTGCTCTGGATGTCACTGCTTCCCTTCTATCCCCGGCTGTGCGCCCCCCATAAAGCAGTCACCACCAGATATGGGGGGTCCTCATATTGGGGATCAAACTTTGTAGAGATTTTGTCATTCAATACTTTGTGACGGTTTTAATTTGTGGCCAAAATTAATATATTGTAAAAAAAAGAAACCCAACTTGTGAATTCCACCTGCATTTTGTTTTAACCCCTGTGAAACATCTAAAGGGTTAACACACTTCTTACTGTTGATTTGTCACACACTGAGGGGTGCGGTTTCTGTAATGGGGTAACTTACGGGGTTTTACTGCTGTTTAGGCCTCTGAAGGTCACTTAGAGCCGAGCAGGAGCCTCTGAATAAGGGTTTGGGTGAGAAAAATTGCACCGAAAATTCTGAACCTCCGAACAACCTAGAAAACAGAGAAGAAGCGTAACCCCCCCCCCCCCCCCCCGCCCCATATAAAGCAGAACTATCCACACCACAAGAGAGGAGGAGGCATAAACCCCGATATAAGGCAGACAATGGGAAATGTTAGTTATGGAGTTACTTGACTGCCTGAAATGCAGAAAATTGTATAAATTCTTAAAATGAATAATTTATAGAAATTTTTGCCAAAACATATCACCAAAATGTTTCTATTCCTTTGAAGTACAACATGTGACAGCAAACCAATCTCATAGCATCCTGGATGTGATAAAGTGTTACAGAGGCAGAAGCTCCTATACAGGACACTGGGGAAATGTACAGCATCAGGCCGGGTCCTAAAGCCCTAAGATGGCTCAGAGCTGAAGGGGTTAATCCCGGCCCATGCAGTCCCCTGCTCGTCTGCTTTCTATATATATATACATGTATATGGGTTTTAGGACCTTTACTTCTAATCGCTATATATTTTGCAGGATCGTGTCTTATCATTTCTAGCCGCACAGAGGATTTTTTGGTTATTTCAGATTTAGTGAATGCAATTTTAAAATTGGGAAGGTTTCTGCTTTTAGAAAATATCCGGTTTGTTTGGGTTTGTTATAATTCTTTAGGCTGTAATTTCTGTGTTATGTATACTGTCGGCTAGGGCCTGGCAGGGGAAGGGTCAGGCTGCAGTGACATGCGCTGGCCATGTGCAGGAGGGGCGCTGTGTCCAGGTACCTGTCATTGTGCTGGTGACATGTATGAGGGATGCCATGGTCCATCTGCTGTGTCTATCCCCTGTCTGTATCTCCTAGCACTTCCCCCTCATGCACTTCCCTGTGTAATGATATGAGAGGGGTGGGCTGGGGCAGGAGCCCTTTGGCCCTCGGGACTATAGGGGGAAGGGGAGATAGAGGACAAAGGCCACGGCTACTGTCCCTTTGTCTGCAGAGGAGTGATAGAATAATACTGGCGAGCGCCTGCAGATGGCGGCAGACTGATAACAGAGAGCAGGCGCTGACACACAGGGACCCGGGGATGCCACAGGACGCTTTGAAGGTGTCCAATTATTTTTCCATCCATGTGAAGATACAACTTAGTAACTAAACAACATCCTGATGCAGATAATGGCGGTGCAGGCTGCTGCATACTGGACGCACATCATAGTATCACCTATAGAGAACACTATACATGTATATACACTATAGAGAACACTATACATGTACATACACTATAGAGAACACTATACATGTATATACACTATAGAGAACACTATACATGTACATACACTATAGAGAACGCTATACATGTACATACACTATAGAGAACACTATACATGTATATACACTATAGAGAACACTATACATGTACATACACTATAGAGAACACTATACATGTACATACACTATAGAGAACGCTATACATGTACATACACTATAGAGAACACTATACATGTACATACACTATAGAGAACACTATACATGTACATACACTATAGAGAACACTATACATGTACATACACTATAGAGAACGCTATACATGTACATACACTATAGAGAACATTATACATGTACATACACTATAGAGAACACTATACATGTATATACACTATAGAGAACACTATACATGTACATACACTATAGAGAACACTATACATGTACATACACTATAGAGAACGCTATACATGTACATACACTATAGAGAACACTATACATGTACATACACTATAGAGAACACTATACATGTACATACACTATAGAGAACACTATACATGTACATACACTATAGAGAACACTATACATGTACATACACTATAGAGAACACTATACATGTACATACACTATAGAGAACACTATACATGTACATACACTATAGAGAACACTATACATGTACATACACTATAGAGAACACTATACATGTACATACACTATAGAGAACACTATACATGTACATACACTATAGAGAACACTATACATGTACATACACTATAGAGAACACTATACATATATACACTATAGAGAACACTATACATGTACATACACTATAGAGAACATTATACATGTACATACACTATAGAGAACATTATACATGTACATACACTATAGAGAACATTATACATGTACATACACTATAGAGAACGCTATACATGTACATACACTATAGAGAACGCTATACATGTACATACACTATAGAGAACGCTATACATGTATATACACTATAGAGAACACTATACATGTACATACACTATAGAGAACGCTATACATGTATATACACTATAGAGAACGCTATACATGTATATACACTATAGAGAACACTATACATGTACATACACTATAGAGAACACTATACATGTACATACAGTATAAATAATCCCATAGCTGGTTACATATTTCTCCCCCTCATATAATGTATCTGCAGGACATGTAAGGAGATGTCCACCTCTTGTCCTTTGTGTGGGGGGCAGTGCCCTGCAGCCCCCGCTGTAACACATAAGCCCTCCCACCCTTCCCAGGTCATATGAATTATCTCATTACATGGGGCTTGTGGCCAATGTTACTCACACGTCTGCTGTGGAGGGCGACAATGGCCTCATTACATATCCTCAGTATTCATGTACAGCGTATACACATAATTACAGGACATGAGTGTCATAGAGGCCATCGCAATCTATACAGGAGGTGACAGTGCTTGTACAATGGTCACAGGAGCTTACAATCTATGAGGAGGAGGGGACAGGAGGTGACAGTGCTTGTACAATGGTCACAGGAGCTTACAATCTATGAGGAGGAAGACACAGGAGGTGACAGTGCTTGTACAATGGTCACAGGAGCTTACAATCTATGAGGAGGAGGGGGCACAGGAGGTGACAGTGCTTGTACAATGGCCACAGGAGCTTACAATCTATGAGGAGGAGGACACAGGAGGTGACAGTGCTTGTACAATGGTCACAGGAGCTTACAATCTATGAGGAGGAGGACACAGGAGGTGACAGTACTTGTACAATGGTCACAGGAGCTTACAATCTATGAGGAGGAGGGGACACAGGAGGTGACAGTGCTTGTACAATGGTCACAAGAGCTTACAATCTATGAGGAGGAGGACACAGGAGGTGACAGTACTTGTACAATGGTCACAGAAGCTTACAATCTATGAGGAGGAGGGGACAGGAGGTGACAGTGCTTGTACAATGGTCACATGAGCTTACAATCTATGAGGAGGAGGGGACACAGGAGGTGACAGTGCTTGTACAATGATCACAGGAGCTTACAATCTATGAGGGGGAGGACACAGAAGGTGACAGTGCTTGTACAATGGTCACAGGAGCTTACAATCTATGAGGAGGAGGACACAGGAGGTGACAGTGCTTGTACAATGGTCACAGGAGCTTACAATCTATGAGGAGGAGGACACAGAAGGTGACAGTGCTTGTACAATGGTCACAGGAGCTTACAATCTATGAGGAGGAGGGGACAGGAGGTGACAGTGCTTGTACAATGGTCACATGAGCTTACAATCTATGAGGAGGAGGGGACAGGATGTGACAGTGCTTGTACAATGGTCACAGGAGCTTACAATCTATGAGGAGGAGGGGACACAGGAGGTGACAGTGCTTGTACAATGATCACAGGAGCTTACAATCTATGAGGGGGAGGACACAGAAGGTGACAGTGCTTGTACAATGGTCACAGGAGCTTACAATCTATGAGGAGGAGGACACAGGAGGTGACAGTGCTTGTACAATGGTCACAGGAGCTTACAATCTATGAGGAGGAGGACACAGAAGGTGACAGTGCTTGTACAATGGCCACAGGAGCTTACAATCTATGAAGAGGAGGACACAGGAGGTGACAGTGCTTGTACAATGGTCACAGGAGCTTACAATCTACGAGGAGGAGGACACAGGAGGTGACAGTGCTTGTACAATGGTCACAGGAGCTTACAATCTGTAAAGAGGAGGACACAGGAGGTGACAGTGCTTGTACAATGGTCACAGGAGCTTACAATCTATGAAGAGGAGGACACAGGAGGTGACAGTGCTTGTACAATGGTCACAGGAGCTTACAATCTATGAGGAGGAGGATACAGGAGGTGACAGTGCTTGTACAATGGTCACAGGAGCTTAAAATCTATGAGGAGGAGGACACAGGAGGTGACAGTGCTTGTACAATGGTCACAGGAGCTTACAATCTATCAGGAGGAGGACACAGGAGGTGACAGAGCTTGTATAATGGTCACAGGAGCTTACAATCTATGAGGAGGAGGACACAGGAGGTGACAGTGCTTGTACAATGGTCACAGGAGCTAACAATCTATGAGGAGGAGGACACAGGAGGTGACAGTGCTTGTACAATGGTCACAGGAGCTTACAATCTATGAGGAGCAGGGGACACAGGAGGTGACAGTGCTTGTACAATGGTCACAGGAGCTTACAATCTATGAGGAGGAGGAGGACTCAGGAGGTGACAGTGCTTGTACAATGGTCACAGGAGCTTACAATCTATGAGGAGGAGGAGGACTCAGGAGGTGACAGTGCTTGGACAATGGTCACAGGAGCTTACAATCTATGAGGAGGAGGAGGACACAGGAGGTGACAGTGCTTGTACAATGGTCACAAGAGCTTACAATCTATGAGGAGGAGGGGACACAGGAGGGGACAGAGCTTGTACAATGGTCACAAGAGCTTGCAATCTATGAGGAGGAGGACACAGAGGGTGACAGTGCTTGTACAATGGTCACAGAGCTTACAATCTATGAGGAGGGGGACACAGGAGGTGACAGTGCTTGTACAATGGTCACAGGAGCTTACAATCTATGAGGAGGGGGACACAGGAGGTGACAGTGCTTGTACAATGGTCACAGGAGCTTACAATCTATGAGGAGGAGGACACAGGAGGTGACAGTGCTTGTACAATGGTCACAAGAGCTTACAATCTATGAGGAGGAGGGGACACAGGAGGGGACAGAGCTTGTACAATGGTCACAAGAGCTTACAATCTATGAGGAGGAGGACACAGGAGGTGACAGTGCTTGTTCAATGGTCAAAAGAGCTTACAATCTATGAGGAGGGGGACACAGGAGGTGACAGTGCTTGTACAATGGTCACAAGAGCTTACAATCTATGAGGAGGAGGGGACTTGGGGGTGACAGTGCTTGTACAATGGTCACAGGAGCTTACAATCTATGAGGAGAAGACACAGGAGGTAACAGTGCTTGTGCAATGGTCACAGGAGCTTACAATCTATGAGGAGGAGAGGGCACAGGAGGTGACAGTGCTTGTACAATGGTCAAAGGAGCTTACACTCTATGAGGAGGAGGAGGACACAGGAGGTGACAGTGCTTGTACAATGGTCACAGGAGCTTACAATCTATGAGGAGGAGGAGGATACAGGAGGTGACAGTGCTTGTACAATGGTCACAGGAGCTTACAATCTATGAGGAAGAGGACACAGGAGGTGACAGTGCTTGTACAATGGTCACAGGAGCTTACAATCTATGAGTAGGAGGGGACACAGGAGGTGACAGTGCTTGTACAATGGTCACAGGATCTTACAATCTATGAGGAGGAGGACACAGGAGGTGACAGTGCTTGTACAATGGTCACAGGAGCATACAATCTATGAGGAGGAGGGGACAGGAGGTGACAGTGCTTGTACAATGGTCACAGGAGCTTACAATCTATAAGGAGGAGGACACAGGAGGTGACAGTGCTTGTACAATGGTCACAGGAGCTTACAATCTATGAGGAGGAGGGGACAAAGGAGGTGACAGTGCTTGTACAATGGTCACAGGAGCTTGCAATCTATGAGGAGGAGGATACAGGAGGTGACAGCGCTTGTACAATGGTCACAGGAGCTTACAATCTATGAGGAGGAGGGGACACAGGAGGTGACAGTGCTTGTACAATGGTCACAGGAGCTTACAATCTATGAGGAGGAGGAGACACAGGGGGTGACAGTGCTTGTACAATGGTCACAGGAGCTTACAATCTATGAGAAGGACACAGGAGGTGACAGTGCTTGTACAATGGTCACAGGAGCTTACAATCTATGAGGAGGAGGAGAACACAGGAGGTGACAGTGCTTGTGCGATGGTCACAGGAGCTTACAATCTATGAGGAGGAGGGGAGACACGGGAGGTGACAGTGCTTGTACAATGGTCACAGGAGCTTACAATCTATGAGGAGGAGGACACAGGAGATGACACTGCTTGTACAATGGTCACAGGAGCTTACAATCTATGAGGAGGAGGATACAGGAGGTGACAGTGCTTGTACAATGGTCACAGGAGCTTACAATCTATGAGGAGGAGGACACAGGAGGTGACAGTGCTTGTACAATGGTCACAGGAGCTTGCAATCTATGAGGAGGAGTATACAGGAGGTGACAGTGCTTGTACAATGGTCACAGGAGCTTACAATCTAGAAGGAGGAGGACACAGGAGGTGACAGTGCTTGTACAATGGTCACAGGAGCTTACAATCTATGAGGAGGAGGGGACACAGGAGGTGACAGTGCTTGTACAATGGTCACAGGAGCTTACAATCTATGAGGAGGAGGAGACACAGGGGGTGACAGTGCTTGTACAATGGTCACAGGAGCTTACAATCTATGAGAAGGAGAAGGACACAGGAGGTGACAGTGCTTGTACAATGGTCACAGGAGCTTACAATCTATGAGGAGGAGGAGAACACAGGAGGTGACAGTGCTTGTGCGATGGTCACAGGAGCTTACAATCTATGAGGAGGAGGGGAGACACGGGAGGTGACAGTGCTTGTACAATGGTCACAGGAGCTTACAATCTATGAGGAGGAGGACACAGGAGATGACACTGCTTGTACAATGGTCACAGGAGCTTACAATCTATGAGGAGGAGGAGACACGGGAGGTGACAGTGCTTGTACAATGGTCACAGGAGCTTACAATCTATGAGGAGGAGGAGAACACAGGAGGTGACAGTGCTTGTACTATGGTCACAGGAGCTTACAATCTATGAGGAGGAGGGGAGACACGGGAGGTGACAGTGCTTGTACAATGGTCACAGGAGCTTACAATCTATGAGGAGGAGGACACAGGAGATGACACTGCTTGTACAATGGTCACAGGAGCTTACAATCTATGAGGAGGAGGAGACACGGGAGGTGACAGTGCTTGTACAATGGTCACAGGAGCTTACAATCTATGAGGAGGAGGGGAGACACGGGAGGTGACAGTGCTTGTACAATGGTCACAGGAGCTTACAATCTATAAGGAGGAGGGGACACAGGAGGTGACAGTGCTTGTACAATGGTCACAGGAGCTTACAATCTACGTGGGGGAGGACACAGGAGGTGACAGTGCTTGTACAATGGTCACAGGAGCTTACAATCTATGAGGAGGAGGACACAGGAGGTGACAGTGCTTGTACAATGGTCACAGGAGCTTACAATCTACGTGGAGGAGGACACAGGAGGTGACAGTGCTTGTACAATGGTCACAGGAGCTTACAATCTACATGGAGGAGGACACATGAGGTGACAGTGCTTGTACAATGGTCACAGGAGCTTACAATCTATGAGGCGGAGGGGGCACAGGAGGTGACAGTGCTTGTACAATGGTCACAGGAGCTTACAATCTATGAGGAGGAGGACACAGGAGGTGACAGTGCTTGTACAATGGTCACAGGAGCTTACAATCTATGATGAGGAGGACATAGGAGGTGACAGTGCTTGTACAATGGTCACAGGAGCTTACACTCTATGAGGATTGGGGTGTGGGCACAGGTGGTAGCGGCTCCTGCCTTTCCTTGCTCTCTCAGATATACATCCCTATCATTCCTGTACCCAGGAGCCTAATCTTGTCACCCCAGAGATTCTGGTACCTGGGGCATCTGGTTGTCTCCATTAGACAATGACCTGGGATCCTAACACAGAAAGACAAAGTGCAGCTCTGTGTGTTATAGCTCAGGCTGCCGACTGCTGTGTTTTGGTCCAGTGTGTCAGCTTAGTGTACAATCCAGTCCTGAGAGTCCAGATTATCTGATGATTATTGAGCACGAATCAACAAACAGCAAAAATATTTAGAGTGCCACGATGCAGACCCTATGTGTGACCCTGTGTATGCAGACCCTATGTGTGATCCTGTGTATGCAGACCCTATGTGTGATCCTGTGTATGCAGACCCTATGTGTGATCCTGTGCATGCAGACCCTATGTGTGACCCTCTGTATGCAGACCCTATGTGTGACCCTGTGTATGCAGACCCTATGTGTGATCCTGTGTATGCAGACCCTCTGTATGACCCTGTGTATGCAGACCCTATGTGTGACCCTGTGCATGCAGACCCTATGTGTGACCCTGTGTCTGCAGACCCTATGTGTGACCCTGTGTATGCAGACCCTATGTGTGACCCTGTGTATGCAGACCCTATGTGTGACCCTGTGTATGCAGACCCTATGTGTGACCCACTGTATGCAGACCCTATGTGTGACCCTGTGTATGCAGACCCTATGTGTGATCCTGTGTATGCAGACCCTATGTGTGACCCTGTGTATGCAGACCCTATGTGTGACCCTGTGCATGCAGACCCTATGTGTGACCCTGTGTATGCAGACCCTATGTGTGATCCTGTGTATGCAGACCCTCTGTATGACCCTGTGTATGCAGACCCTATGTGTGACCCTGTGCATGCAGACCCTATGTGTGACCCTGTGTCTGCAGACCCTATGTGTGACCCTGTGTATGCAGACCCTATGTGTGACCCTGTGTATGCAGACCCTATGTGTGACCCTGTGTATGCAGACCCTATGTGTGACCCACTGTATGCAGACCCTATGTGTGACCCTGTGTATGCAGACCCTATGTGTGATCCTGTGTATGCAGACCCTATGTGTGACCCTGTGTATGCAGACCCTATGTGTGACCCTGTGCATGCAGACCCTCTGTATGACCCTGTGTATGCAGACCCTATGTGTGACCCTGTGCATGCAGACCCTATGTATGACCCTGTGTCTGCAGACCCTATGTGTGACCCTGTGTATGCAGACCCTATGTGTGACCCTGTGTATGCAGACCCTATGTATGACCCTGTGTATGCAGACCCCATGTGTGACCCTGTGCATGCAGACCCCATGTGTGACCCTGTGTATGCAGACCCTATGTATGACCCTGTGTATGCAGACCCCATGTGTGACCCTGTGCATGCAGACCCTATGTGTGACCCTGTGTATGCAGACCCTATGTGTGACCCTCTGTATGCAGACCCTATGTGTGACCCTCTGTATGCAGATCCTATGTGTGACCCTCTGTATGCAGATCCTATGTGTGACCCTGTGTATGCAGACCCTATGTGTGACCCTGTGTATGCAGATCCTATGTGTGACCCTGTGTATGCAGACCCTATGTGTGATCCTGTGTATGCAGACCCCCTGTATGACCCTGTGTATGCAGACCCTATGTGTGACCCTGTGTATGCAGACCCTATGTGTGACCCTGTGTATCAGACCCTATGTGTGACCCTGTGCATGCAGACCCTATGTGTGACCCTGTGTCTGCAGACCCTATGTGTGACCCTGTGTATGCAGACCCTATGTGTGACCCTGTGTATGCAGACCCTATGTGTGACCCTGTGTATGCAGACCCTATGTGTGACCCTGTGTATGCAGACCCTACGTGTGACCCTGTGTCTGCAGACCCTATGTGTGACCCTGTGTATGCAGACCCTATGTGTGACCCTGTGTATGCAGACCCTATGTGTGACCCTGTGCATGCAGACCCTATGTATGACCCTGTGTATCAGACCCTATGTATGACCATGTGTATGCAGACCCTATGTGTGACCCTGTGTATGCAGACCCTATGTGTGACCCTGTGCATGCAGACCCTATGTGTGACCCTGTGTATGCAGACCCTATGTGTGACCCTGTGTATGCAGACCCTATGTGTGACCCTGTGCATGCAGACCCTATGTGTGACCCTGTGTATGCAGACCCTATGTATGACCCTGTGTCTGCAGACCCTATGTGTGACCCAGTGCATGCAGACCCTATGTGTGACCCTGTTCATGCAGACCCTATGTGTGACCCTGTGCATGCAGACCCTATGTGTGACCCTGTGCATGCAGACCCTATGTGTGACCCTGTGCATGCAGACCCTATGTGTGACCCTCTGTATGCAGACCCTATGTGTGACCCAGTGCATGCAGACCCTATGTGTGACCCTGTGCATGCAGACCCTATGTGTGACCCTGTGTATGCAGACCCTATGTGTGACCCTGTGCATGCAGACCCTATGTGTGACCCAGTGCATGCAGACCCTATGTGTGACCCTGTGTATGCAGACCCTATGTGTGAGCCTGTGTATGCAGACCCTATGTGTGACCCTGTGCATGCAGACCCTATGTGTGACCCTGTGTATGACCCTGTGTATGCAGACCCTATGTGTGACCCTGGGTATGCAGACCCTATGTGTGACCCTGTGTATGCAGACCCTATGTGTGACCCTGTGTATGCAGACCCTATGTGTGACCCTGTGTATGCAGACCCTATGTGTGACCCTGTGTATGCAGACCCTATGTATGACCCTGTGTATGCAGACCCTATGTGTGACCCTGTGTATGCAGACCCTATGTGTGACCCTGGGTATGCAGACCCTATGTGTGACCCTGTGTATGCAGACCCTATGTGTGACCCTGTGTATGCAGACCCTATGTGTGACCCTGTGTATGCAGACCCTATGTGTGACCCTGTGTATGCAGACCCTATGTGTGACCCTGTGCATGCAGACCCTATGTGTGACCCTGTGTATGCAGACCCTATGTGTGACCCTGTGTATGCAGACCGCATGTGTGACCCTGTGTATGCAGACCCTATGTGTGACCCTGTGTCTGCAGAACCTATGCATGACCCTGTGTATGCAGATCCTATGTATGACCCTATGTATGCAGACCCCATGTATGACCCTATGTATGCAGACCCTATGTGTGACCCTGTGTATGCAGACCCTATGTGTGACACTGTGTATGCAGACCCTATGTGTGACCCTGTGTATGTAGACCCTATGTGTGACCCTGTGTATGCAGACCCTATGTGTGACCCTGTGTATGCAGACCCTATGTGTGACCCTCTGTATGCAGACCCTATGTGTGACCCTGTGTATGCAGACCCTATGTGTGACCCTGTGTCTGCAGACCCTATGTGTGACCCTGTGTATGCAGACCCTATGTGTGACCCTGTGTATGCAGACCCTATGTGTGACCCTGTGTCTGCAGACCCTATGTGTGACCCTGTGTATGCAGACCCTATGTGTGACCCTGTGCATGCAGACCCTATGGGTGACCCTGTGCATGCAGACCCTATGTGTGACCCTGTGTATGTATTATTCATAGTCTCAGTCTCTCCACCCTACAGACCTCTGAAGCTGGTGGAGACTTCATCTTCTGCACCCCTTCCAGTTATGGCCCTGGTGGTCTGTAGTGCTATCCACGAGCTCCTCCACCAGTGCAGCGCAGCCCATACATGTGCAGGCAGTATACAGGCAGTATACAGGCAGTATACAGGCAGTATGTACAGGCAGTATGTGCAGGCAGTGTACAGGCAGTATGTGAAGGCAGTGTACAGGCAGTATGTGCAGGCAGTATGTGCAGGCAGTGTACAGGCAGTATGTGCAGGCAGTGAACAGGCAGTATGTGCAGGCAGTGTACAGGCAGTATGTGCAGGCAGTGTACAGGCAGTATGTGCAGGCAGTATACAGGCAGTGTACAGGCAGTGAACAGGCAGTATGTGCAGGCAGTGTACAGGCAGTATGTGCAGGCAGTGTACAGGCAGTATGTGCAGGCAGTGTACAGGCAGTATGTGCAGGCAGTGTACAGGCAGTATGTGCAGGCAGTGTACAGGCAGTATGTGCAGGCAGTATACAGGCAGTATGTGCAGGCAGTGTACAGGTGACGGTTCTTGTAGATGGATATGCATGGAGGTGCAGCACACAGTCAGCGCTGAACTTTACTTACTACCTAGCGGCATAAGTCATGTCCAAGTTCATCTCATCCCCCTCTCCAGCAGCCCAGACAGCAGCCTATCAATAGGTTAATCCTGGGGTCGGCAGGTCAGGATTATTGAGAAAGTGATTAGGTCCCCGTCAGATCAATTCCTCCTTAGCTGCCCCTCCCTGGACACATAAACACCATTGATTTTGTGTGTGTTTAACATGTCTGTGGAAGGACATTGATCTCCCTTCCTGGAGAGAGGAGGAGGGGGTGACCCTCGCCGGCTGCACTCATACAACCCTGCCGCCTGTTCACACTGGGCTCCACTACTGCAAGAAATTGCCTCAGATGAGATTAGCCCCCGGAGAAGGCAGAATTCTACAGCCCCCCGTGTCCTCCCCCTGGTGCCCGCCGTATAAGTCAGCATTTCTCTAAAGGGTCATTCATCACAAACCTCGCTACCTGCAGCTCCTACAATCTGATTTTGGATTTATTTGATTAATTAGGGTCCTGTGAACGTGGCCGGATCAATTATGTGCAGGTCCAAGTCCTAAACATTTAGTGGAAGGCGACAGTCGTGTGCGTGACACGGCCGCCCCTGCACCGTCATCAAGTGTTCCCTTCCATGGGGAGCCGCAGGAGAGTTACCACAATGTGCTGCCCCATGCATATTTCTCCAAATGATTTGCCTGCTAAGGGGATTCTGGGTAAATGGTGTCACCCCCCCTGGTGCACGGGGGGTCACAGGCTCAGTGTGACGGTATGAGAAGTGTCAGGACTGATACATGGGATGTGCATGTTACCCGATGTTATGGCCGCACATCACAGGGGGACCTCGCCCATCACTGCTGAGCGTGCATGTGGGGTCACTACATCCCCATACCCTGAGGGACCCCTGTGCCTGCTCTCCCCAGGAGGCTCCGATGTGCCCTGACAGCAGTTATACAGGGCAATAAGAAGTCATTACATCTCCTCACCCCAGAGTGGGACTGGAAAGAAAGGAGAAATAGCATGCAAAGAAATACAAATCCTCCTCCTGTTTTGTGATTAAAAATAAGGAAATTAAATTAAGGAAGTAATTAAAAAAAGGATGGATATGTATGTAAATATCTATTTGTTGTGGCTGCATTGTAACCATTCATATTATATGTTATTATTCACCCCACCTGGGGAACACTTACAATAACTAACAGGAAATAAGAGGAAAGCGCATCTCACCCTGCAAAAACCAAACCCTCAGCAGCTCCATTAATACAGCCGCAGCTCGGTACATTCGGGGTACAATGGACCCCCGTTCTCATTGATCCATGAATGGCCCACAACGAAGACTCCTCCAATCAGCAACTTTAACTTGTGACTGGAGAAGGTTTTCAAAATCTGTAATAGGCTATTTTTTTATTTTTTCACATTGCCCCTTACCTGGACGAGTGGCACGGTATGAGGGCTGGTATTTTGTGGGATGGGTTGTATTTTTAGTTGTAGCATGTATTGGCCCTGGTGTCCCGGTTATCCGTTTTCTTTTCTATAATGCACGGAGCAGTGTTATAAGTGTCAGGATCCTGTGCTTGTCCCATTGATCTGTGGAATAATCCGATACTTAGAAAATGAAGCTACTGTAATGATTCAGCGCCAGGAATAATGCGCTCAGTACCTTGTCTCCTCACTGTGCGGCTCATGTCGGCCACGCTGGTTCTGTGGCTCCACAATCCGCTGCCACGACACCAGGAGGTTTCATGGTACATTATAACCCACAACCAACTCACATCCCAATAAGATGTACATTTCCTAGGCTATAACAGCATCAGACCTGAGCATACTCCACCCCTTACCATCACACCCATCATCCACAGCATACTCCACCCCTTACCATCACACCCATCATCCACAGCATACTCCACCCCTTACCATCACACCCATCATCCACAGCATACTCCACCCCTTACCATCACACCCATCATCCACAGCATACTCCACCCCTTACCATCACACCCATCATCCACAGCATACTCCACCCCTTACCATCACACCCATCATCCACAGCATACTCCACCCCTTACCATCACACCCATCATCCACAGCATACTCCACCCCTTACCATCACACCCATCATCCACAGCATACTCCACCCCTTACCATCACACCCATCATCCACAGCATACTCCACCCCTTACCATCACACCCATCATCCACAGCATACTCCACCCCTTACCATCACACCCATCATCCACAGCATACTCCACCCCTTACCATCACACCCATCATCCACAGCATACTCCACCCTTTACCATCACACCCATCATCCACAGCATACTCCACCCCTTACCATCACACCCATCATCCACAGCATACTCCACCCCTTACCATCACACCCATCATCCACAGCATACTCCACCCTTTACCATCACACCCATCATCCACAGCATACTCCACCCCTTACCATCACACCCATCATCCACAGCATACTCCACCCCTTACCATCACACCCATCATCTGTCTTATCTACAGGCAACACGGCCTCCTGATACATGGACATAACATACACCATGTATACACGCAGGCTATCCACGTACATACAGGGGGACATGCGTATTCATACATGAAGACATACATCCACAACAGACATCTAAGATATAAAGACAACAGTGCACACACACATGTGTATAGCTACATACATGAACATCCAGACATGCAAACACGTGTACATAGAGAGATGGGTACACATGCACCCACAAACATACACAAGTATATAGATCCCAGCATGCATATATACTAATACAACATGCACATACATAGCCACACATACTAAAGCACATACATGGACACATACAAGAACATACATAAACATGCACGTACATGAACATATATACATAACATACACAACATGCACATACATGACCATACATATACAGGCAAAGTGGACATATGGCCACAGATACATATACAATGACTGTACATGCATATATATAGTTACATACACTTGCTTGTACATGCATATATATAGTTCCATACACTTGCTTGTACATGCATATATATAGTTACATACACTTGCTTGTACATGCATATATATAGTTACATACACATGCTTGTACATGCATATATATAGTTCCATACACTTGCTTGTACATGCATATATATAGTTACATACACTTGCTTGTACATGCATATATATAGTTCCATACACTTGCTTGTACACGCATATATATAGTTCCATACACTTGCTTGTACATGCATATATATAGTTACATACACTTGCTTGTACATGCATATATATAGTTACATACACTTGCTTGTACATGCATATATATAGTTACATACACATGCTTGTACACGCATATATATAGTTACATACACTTGCTTGTACACGCATATATATAGTTCCATACACTTGCTTGTACACGCATATATATAGTTCCATACACTTGCTTGTACACGCATATATATAGTTCCATACACTTGCTTGTACATGCATATATATAGTTACATACACTTGCTTGTACATGCATATATATAGTTACATACACTTGCTTGTACATGCATATATATATAGTTACATACACTTGCTTGTACATGCATATATATAGTTACATACACTTGCTTGTACATGCATATATATATAGTTACATACACTTGCTTGTACACGCATATATATAGTTCCATACACTTGCTTGTACATGCATATATATAGTTACATACACTTGCTTGTACACGCATATATATAGTTACATACACTTGCTTGTACATGCATATATATAGTTACATACACTTGCTTGTACATGCATATATATAGTTACATACACATGCTTGTACATGCATATATATAGTTACATACACTTGCTTGTACATGCATATATATAGTTACATACACTTGCTTGTACATGCATATATATAGTTCCATACACTTGCTTGTACATGCATATATATAGTTACATACACTTGCTTGTACATGCATATATATAGTTACATACACTTGCTTGTACATGCATATATATAGTTACATACACTTGCTTGTACATGCATATATATAGTTACATACACGTGCTTGTACATGCATATATATAGTTACATACACGTGCTTGTACATGCATATATATAGCTCCATACACTTGCTTGTACATGCATATATATAGTTACATACACGTGCTTGTACATGCATATATATAGTTACATACACGTGCTTGTACATGCATATATATAGTTACATACACGTGCTTGTACATGCATATATATAGTTACATACACGTGCTTGTACATGCATATATATAGTTACATACACTTGCTTGTACACGCATATATATAGTTCCATACACTTGCTTGTACATGCATATATATATAGTTACATACACTTGCTTGTACATGCATATATATATAGTTACATACACTTGCTTGTACATGCATATATATAGTTACATACACATGCTTGTACATGCATATATATATAGTTACATACACTTGCTTGTACATGCATATATATAGTTCCATACACTTGCTTGTACATGCATATATATAGTTACATACACTTGCTTGTACACGCATATATATAGCTCCATACACTTGCTTGTACATGCATATATATAGTTACATACACTTGCTTGTACATGCATATATATAGTTACATACACTTGCTTGTACACGCATATATATAGTTCCATACACTTGCTTGTACATGCATATATATAGTTCCATACACTTGCTTGTACACGCATATATATAGTTCCATACACTTGCTTGTACATGCATATATATAGTTACATACACTTGCTTGTACATGCATATATATATAGTTACATACACGTGCTTGTACATGCATATATATATAGTTACATACACTTGCTTGTACACGCATATATATATAGTTCCATACACTTGCTTGTACATGCATATCTATAGCTCCATACACTTGCTTGTACATGCAAATATATAGCTCCATACACTTGCTTGTACACGCATATATATAGTTACATACACTTGCTTGTACATGCATATATATAGTTCCATACACTTGCTTGTACATGCATATATATAGCTCCATACACTTGCTTGTACATGCATATATATAGCTCCATACACTTGCTTGTACATGCATATATATAGTTACATACACTTGCTTGTACATGCATATATATAGTTCCATACACTTGCTTGTACATGCAAATATATAGCTCCATACACTTGCTTGTACACGCATATATATAGTTACATACACTTGCTTGTACATGCATATATATAGTTCCATACACTTGCTTGTACATGCATATATATAGCTCCATACACTTGCTTGTACATGCATATATATAGCTCCATACACTTGCTTGTACATGCATATATATAGTTACATACACTTGCTTGTACATGCATATATATAGTTCCATACACTTGCTTGTACATGCAAATATATAGCTCCATACACTTGCTTGTACACGCATATATATAGTTACATACACTTGCTTGTACATGCATATATATAGTTCCATACACTTGCTTGTACATGCATATATATAGCTCCATACACTTGCTTGTACACGCATGCACCTTATATGAGGATGAGGCATTTGCTGTGACTGTCACAATAATATTCTCCTAATAATCTGTAAGTATTGAGATGTATCTGGAAGGATGATATTGTGGTAAAGGGTTAAGCCGGGCTGCCGGGTGTATAGTGGGTGTTAATGAGTGTCTGTGGTGAGTAATGGCGGCTTGTGGTCACCCTCGCACCATTATTGATGGCAGCATTACAGCAGATGCAGTACATGCGGCCCCCCACAGCCGGTGCGGCCCCCTCTCCCCTGTCATCAGGTTTGGTGCAGGGCGATGCTGCACATAAATCTCCCCCCATCCGCAGAGAAGGAGCCCCCCATTACCCCCGGGCAGCCTTGTTTTGGGGCTCTCAGCGTGCCGGCTCCGGGAACACGTGGAGCACTTCCTCGCTTCTAATTGTTTTGACTTGGAATCGGCAAGGCGATTAAAGAGCATTGATTTTCTCATACTTACCACATTGATTTTTAAATTTCCTATTGATTCCCGCTCTAAATCTCTGTTTAAACAAGTCCTCACTCGGGAGATGACAAGATCTGATTAGCCCAAGAGCCCACAGAGCCCACAGCCCTTAACCCTTCCCCTGCCGCTGTACACAGCCCAGCGCTGGGCATTGGGTGGCAGCGCGGAGGAGAACGGGCTGGTGCCGGGCAGCGAGGACAGAGCCGAGTACACAGGAGACATCAGCCAGGAGCCCACATCATACATCACAGGAAGGTCACATAATACATGTGACACAGGATGATGCCAGGACTCCCTGACTACCCCCGATACTCCCCATACACAGCCCAGCGCTGGGCATTGGGTGGCAGCGCGGAGGAGAACGGGCTGGTGCCGGGCAGCGAGGACAGAGCCGAGTACACAGGAGACATGTCCGGATACATCAGCCAGGAGCCCACATCATACATCACAGGAAGGTCACATAATACATGTGACACAGGATGATGCCAGGACTCCCTGACTACCCCCGATACTCCCCATACACAGCCCAGCGCTGGGCATTGGGTGGCAGCGCGGAGGAGAACGGGCTGGTGCCGGGCAGCGAGTACAGAGCCGAGTACACAGGAGACATGTCCGGATACATCAGCCAGGAGCCCACATCATACATCTCAGGAAAGTCACGTAATACATGTGACACAGGATGATGCCAGGACTCCCTGACTACCCCCGATACTCCCCATACACAGCCCAGCGCTGGGCATTGGGTGGCAGCGCAGAGGAGAACGGGCTGGTGCCGGGCAGCGAGGACAGAGCCGAGTACACAGGAGACATGTCCGGATACATCAGCCAGGAGCCCACATCATACATCCCAGGAAGGTCACATAATACATGTGACACAGGATGATGCAAAGACTCCCTGGCTACCCCCGATACTCCCCATAATGCATCCAGGCCACTGTCTGCACCTGTATGACGGCTCCTTCCCATGACATAGTTTGGTTTATTGTACAGTCAGATGCAGTGGATGTCCGGGGTCGGATGGGCAATGTACTACGGCTGTCTACCAAGCATTATGGAGCGGCCCCTGCTTGTACATGACATCGGGTCAGTGCTCTGGATGGGCCGATACATTATCCGGATCACAGTATGGACCTGCTATGGTACCACAGTCACTACAAGCCTCGTCTTCTTCTTCTCCATCATTTTATGGACAGATATCACCTGCGATTTATGGAGTCTCCGAGGCTCGTAGTGATGGAGCATTGGATTGTCTTGATTATTTTGTAGACAGGAGCACAGGAGTCTCCATCACACGCTACAGAACCTTCCCAATTATATATATACACTCAGCGGCCACTTTATTAGGTACACCTGTCCAACTGCTCGTTAACACTTAATTTCTAATCAGCCAATCACATGGCGGCAGTGCATTTAGGCATGTAGACATGGTCCAGACAATCTCCTGCAGTTCTCCCGAGCATCAGTATGGGGAAGAAAGGTGATTTGTGGCCTTTGAACGTGGCATGGTTGTTGGTGCCAGAAGGGCTGGTCTGAGTATTTCAGAAACTGCTGATTTACTGGGATTTTCACGCACAACCATCTCTAGGGTTTACACAGAATGGTCCGAAAAAGAAAAAACATCCAGTGAGCAGCAGTTCTGTGGGCGGAAATGCCTTGTTGATGCCAGAGGTCACAGGAGAATGGGCAGACTGGTTCGAGCTGATAGAAAGGCAACAGTGACTCAAATCGCCACCCGTTACACCCAAGGTAGGCAGAAGAGCATCTCTGAACGCACAGTACGTCCAACTTTGAGGCAGATGGGCTACTGCAGCAGAAGACCACACCGGGTGCCACTCCTTTCAGCTAAGAACAGGAAACTGAGGCTACAATTTGCACAAGCTCATCGAAATTGGAAAGTAGAAGATTGGAAAAACGTTGCCTGGTCTGATGAGTCTCGATTTCTGCTGCGACATTCGGATGGTAGGGTCAGAATTTGGTACAACAACATGAAAGCATGGATCCATCCTGCCTTGTATCAGCGGGTCAGGCTGGTGGTGGTGTCATGGATCCATCCTGCCTTGTATCAGCGGGTCAGGCTGGTGGTGGTGGTGTCATGGATCCATCCTGCCTTGTATCAGCGGCTCAGGCTGGTGGTGGTGGTGTCATGGATCCATCCTGCCTTGTATCAGCGGGTCAGGCTGGTGCTGGTGGTGTCATGGATCCATCCTGCCTTGTATCAGCGGGTCAGGCTGGTGCTGGTGGTGTCATGGATCCATCCTGCCTTGTATCAGCGGGTCAGGCTGGTGGTGCTGGTGTCATGGATCCATCCTGCCTTGTATCAGCGGGTCAGGCTGGTGGTGCTGGTGTCATGGATCCATCCTGCCTTGTATCAGCGGGTCAGGCTGGTGGTGGTGGTGTCATGGATCCATCCTGCCTTGTATCAGCGGGTCAGGCTGGTGGTGGTGGTGTCATGGATCCATCCTGCCTTGTATCAGCGGGTCAGGCTGGTGGTGGTGGTGTCATGGATCCATCCTGCCTTGTATCAGCGGCTCAGGCTGGTGGTGGTGGTGTCATGGATCCATCCTGCCTTGTATCAGCGGCTCAGGCTGGTGGTGGTGGTGTCATGGATCCATCCTGCCTTGTATCAGCGGCTCAGGCTGGTGGTGGTGGTGTCATGGATCCATCCTGCCTTGTATCAGCGGCTCAGGCTGGTGGTGGTGGTGTCATGGATCCATCCTGCCTTGTATCAGCGGGTCAGGCTGGTGGTGGTGGTGTCATGGATCCATCCTGCCTTGTATCAGCGGCTCAGGCTGGTGGTGGTGGTGTCATGGATCCATCCTGCCTTGTATCAGCGGCTCAGGCTGGTGGTGGTGGTGTCATGGATCCCTCCTGCCTTGTATCAGCGGCTCAGGCTGGTGGTGGTGGTGTCATGGATCCATCCTGCCTTGTATCAGCGGCTCAGGCTGGTGGTGGTGGTGTCATGGATCCATCCTGCCTTGTATCAGCGGGTCAGGCTGGTGGTGGTGGTGTCATGGATCCATCCTGCCTTGTATCAGCGGCTCAGGCTGGTGGTGGTGGTGTCATGGATCCATCCTGCCTTGTATCAGCGGCTCAGGCTGGTGCTGGTGGTATCATGGATCCATCCTGCCTTGTATCAGCGGCTCAGGCTGGTGGTGCTGGTGTCATGGATCCATCCTGCCTTGTATCAGCGGCTCAGGCTGGTGGTGGTGTCATGGATCCATCCTGCCTTGTATCAGCGGCTCAGGCTGGTGGTGCTGGTGTCATGGATCCATCCTGCCTTGTATCAGCGGCTCAGGCTGGTGGTGCTGGTGTCATGGATCCATCCTGCCTTGTATCAGCGGGTCAGGCTGGTGGTGGTGGTGTCATGGATCCATCCTGCCTTGTATCAGTGGCTCAGGCTGGTGGTGGTGGTGTCATGGATCCATCCTGCCTTGTATCAGCGGCTCAGGCTGGTGGTGGTGGTGTCATGGATCCATCCTGCCTTGTATCAGCGGCTCAGGCTGGTGGTGGTGGTGTCATGGATCCATCCTGCCTTGTATCAGCGGCTCAGGCTGGTGGTGGTGGTGTCATGGATCCATCCTGCCTTGTATCAGCGGCTCAGGCTGGTGGTGCTGGTGTCATGGATCCCTCCTGCCTTGTATCAGCGGCTCAGGCTGGTGGTGGTGGTGTCATGGATCCATCCTGCCTTGTATCAGCGGGTCAGGCTGGTGGTGGTGGTGTCATGGATCCATCCTGCCTTGTATCAGCGGCTCAGACTGGTGGTGGTGGTGTCATGAATCCATCCTGCCTTGTATCAGCGGCTCAGGCTGGTGCTGGTGGTGTCATGGATCCATCCTGCCTTGTATCAGCGGCTCAGGCTGGTGGTGGTGGTGTCATGGATCCATCCTGCCTTGTATCAGCGGCTCAGGCTGGTGGTGGTGGTGTCATGGATCCATCCTGCCTTGTATCAGCGGCTCAGGCTGGTGGTGGTGGTGTCATGGATCCATCCTGCCTTGTATCAGCGGGTCAGGCTGGTGGTGGTGGTGTCATGGATCCATCCTGCCTTGTATCAGCAGTCAGGCTGGTGGTGGTGGTGTCATGGATCCATCCTGCCTTGTATCAGCGGCTCAGGCTGGTGGCGGTGGTGTCATGGATCCATCCTGCCTTGTATCAGTGGCTCAGGCTGGTGGTGGTGGTGTCATGGATCCATCCTGCCTTGTATCAGCAGTCAGGCTGGTGGTGGTGGTGTCATGGATCCATCCTGCCTTGTATCAGCGGCTCAGGCTGGTGGCGGTGGTGTCATGGATCCATCCTGCCTTGTATCAGCGGGTCAGGCTGGTGCTGGTGGTGTCATGGATCCATCCTGCCTTGTATCAGTGGGTCAGGCTGGTGGCGGTGGTGTCATGGATCCATCCTGCCTTGTATCAGCGGCTCAGGCTGGTGGTGGTGGTGTCATGGATCCATCCTGCCTTGTATCAGCGGGTCAGGCTGGTGGTGCTGGTGTCATGGATCCATCCTGCCTTGTATCAGCGGGTCAGGCTGGTGGTGGTGGTGTCATGGATCCATCCTGCCTTGTATCAGCGGCTCAGGCTGGTGGTGGTGGTGTCATGGATCCATCCTGCCTTGTATCAGCGGCTCAGGCTGGTGGTGGTGGTGTCATGGATCCATCCTGCCTTGTATCAGCGGCTCAGGCTGGTGGTGCTGGTGTCATGGATCCATCCTGCCTTGTATCAGCGGGTCAGGCTGGTGCTGGTGGTGTCATGGATCCATCCTGCCTTGTATCAGCGGGTCAGGCTGGTGGTGGTGGTGTCATGGATCCATCCTGCCTTGTATCAGCGGCTCAGGCTGGTGGTGGTGGTGTCATGGATCCATCCTGCCTTGTATCAGCGGGTCAGGCTGGTGGTGGTGGTGTCATGGATCCATCCTGCCTTGTATCAGCGGGTCAGGCTGGTGGTGGTGGTGTCATGGATCCATCCTGCCTTGTATCAGCGGCTCAGGCTGGTGGTGCTGGTGTCATGGATCCATCCTGCCTTGTATCAGCGGGTCAGGCTGGTGGTGCTGGTGTCATGGATCCATCCTGCCTTGTATAACGGGTCAGGCTGGTGGTGCTGGTGTCATGGATCCATCCTGCCTTGTATCAGCGGCTCAGGCTGGTGGTGCTGGTGTCATGGATCCATCCTGCCTTGTATCAGCGGCTCAGGCTGGTGGTGCTGGTGTCATGGATCCATCCTGCCTTGTATCAGCGGCTCAGGCTGGTGGTGGTGGTGTCATGGATCCATCCTGCCTTGTATCAGCGGCTCAGGCTGGTGGTGCTGGTGTCATGGATCCATCCTGCCTTGTATCAGCGGGTCAGGCTGGTCGTGCTGGTGTCATGGATCCATCCTGCCTTGTATCAGCGGGTCAGGCTGGTGGTGCTGGTGTCATGGATCCATCCTGCCTTGTATCAGCGGCTCAGGCTGGTGGTGGTGGTGTCATGGATCCATCCTGCCTTGTATCAGCGGGTCAGGCTGGTCGTGCTGGTGTCATGGATCCATCCTGCCTTGTATCAGCGGCTCAGGCTGGTGGTGCTGGTGTCATGGATCCATCCTGCCTTGTATCAGCGGGTCAGGCTGGTGGTGGTGGTGTCATGGATCCCTCCTGCCTTGTATCAGCGGCTCAGGCTGGTGGTGCTGGTGTCATGGTGTTGTTGCTGCCCATGTCCATCCCTGTATGAGCACAATGTACCCTGTAACATCTGATGGCTACTTTCAGCAGGATAATGCGCCATGTCATAAAGCTGGAATCATCTCAGACTGGTTTCTTGAACATGACAATGAGGTCACTGGACACAAATGGCTCCACAGTCACCAGATCTCAATCCAATAGAGCATCTTTGGGATGTGGTGGAACGGGAGATTGGCATCATGGATGTGCAGCCGACAAATCTGCGGCAACTGTGTGATGCCATCATGTCACTATGGAGCAAAATCTCTGAGGAGCTTCCAGCACCTTGTTGTATCTATGCCACGAAGAATTGAGGCAGTTCTGAAGGCAAAAGGGGGTCCAACCCGTTACTAGCATGGTGGACCTAATAAAGTGGCCGGGGAGTGTATGTATATATACAGCATATAGTGGACACCCCATACCCCGTGCCTAATAATCTGACACCTTACACAGTAGTCGTCATCACGGCCCAGAACATGAGCATCTTACAGCTCAGCTCCTAAAGGTCCAGTCTGCTGCCCTCACAGGGGTAACTACTCACGGCTCCCACCCTTATACCCTCTGACCTAGGGATCAGCATGCCTCATACCGTGTCTCCTCTCTGTGTCCTCTGATAGGACGTGGACTTTGGTGCAGTGGATAATCTCGTGCGTTCTTCTATGTGGTGTATTGTTGTGTTCCTGATGCTTAACCCTTCCCCGGCCATACACCTGATGTCCTCGCTATATTTCTGCCTCGTCTTCCCTGACCTCATTTTTTTAATATCCCTTCCACCAATCCCATTTATTTCTGATGTTTAAGACAAATCTTTGATCTTTGTTACTTTTGTGTTTTTCATTCGGGTTATCTCTCTGTAAAGTGATATAAATGTTCCCTCTTATCAGTGGATTTTGCTGCTCCAAGCATATTGAGCGATTCTGTGCTTGTAGAAATGACACAAAGGCGACGCATGTCCCCAAAAATTCCCTAAATACCATCAGGACATTATATATCAGTTATTATATTCAGTCATTATATTATATACATCAGGACATTATATATCAGTTATTACATAGTCATTATATTATATACATCAGGACATTATACATCAGTTATTACATATAATCATTATATTATATACATCAGTACATTATATATCAGTTATTATATTCAGTCATTATATTATATACATCAGGACATTATATATCAGTTATTACATATAATCATTATATTATATACATCAGGACATTATATATCAGTTATTACATATAATCATTATATTATATACATCAGGACATTATATATCAGTTATTATATACAGTCATTATATTATATACATCAGGACATTATATATCAGTTATTATATACAGTCATTATATTATATACATCAGTACATTATATATCAGTTATTACATAGTCATTATATTATATACATCAGGACATTATATATCAGTTATTACATAGTCATTATATTATATACATCAGGACATTATATATCAGTTATTACATAGTCATTATATTATATACATCAGGACATTATATATCAGTTATTACATATAATCATTATATTATATACATCAGTACATTATATATCAGTTATTATATTCAGTCATTATATTATATACATCAGGACATTATACATCAGTTATTATATTCAGTCATTATATTATATACATCAGGACATTATACATCAGTTATTACATATAATCATTATATTATATACATCAGGACATTATACATCAGTTATTACAGTCATTATATTATATACATCAGTACATTATATATCAGTTATTACAGTCATTATATTATATTATATACATCAGGACATTATATATCAGTTATTATATTCAGTCATTATATTATATACATCAGTACATTATACATCAGTTATTATATACAGTCATTATATTATATACATCAGGACATTATATATCAGTTATTATATACAGTCATTATATTATATACATCAGTACATTATATATCAGTTATTACATAGTCATTATATTATATACATCAGGACATTATATATCAGTTATTACATAGTCATTATATTATATACATCAGGACATTATATATCAGTTATTACATATAATCATTATATTATATACATCAGTACATTATATATCAGTTATTATATTCAGTCATTATATTATATACATCAGGACATTATATATCAGTTATTACATAGTCATTATATTATATACATCAGGACATTATATATCAGTTATTACATATAATCATTATATTATATACATCAGTACATTATATATCAGTTATTATATACAGTCATTATATTATATACATCAGGACATTATATATCAGTTATATACAGTCATTATATTATATACATCAGGACATTATATATCAGTTATTACATAGTCATTATATTATATACATCAGTACATTATATATCAGTTATTACATAGTCATTATATTATATACATCAGGACATTATATATCAGTTATTACATATAATCATTATATTATATACATCAGTACATTATATATCAGTTATTATATTCAGTCATTATATTATATACATCAGGACATTATATATCAGTTATTACAGTCATTATATTATATACATCAGTACATTATATATCAGTTATTATATACAATAACTATATTATATACATCAGTACATTATATATCAGTTATTATATACAATAACTATATTATATACATCAGTACATTATATATCAGTTATTATATACAATTCTTATATTATATACATCAGTTATTATATACAATCATTATATACATCAGTGCATTATATATCTACTAAATATACTGGTTAGTGTGTAATATATTATCTATTATAATCAGTATATTATATATCTGTAATAACATATCATTAGTATTATTATATATTGGTGATTACATAGGATAAGTACATTATATATTGGTTATATACAATCACTAGATTATATACCGTCAGTGCATTATATATTAGTTATTACATACAGTCATTATATTATATACATCAGGACATTATATATCAGTTATTACATAGTCATTATATTATATACCCCAGTACATTATATATCAGTTATTATATACAATCATTATATTATATACCCCAGTACATTATATATCAGTTATTACAATCATTATATTATATACATCAGTACATTATACATCAGTTATTACAATCATTTTATTATATACATCAGGACATTATATATCAGTTATTATATACAATCATTATATTATATACATCAGGACATTATATATCAGTTATTATATACAGTCATTATATTATATACATCAGTACATTATAAATCTACTAAATATACTGTTGAGTGTGTAATATATTATCTATTATAATCAGTATGTTATATATCTAATAACATATCATTAGTATTGTTATATATTGGTGATTACATAGGATAAGTACATTATATATCGGTTAATACACACTATTATTTCATAGTTACTACGTACTGTTAGTATATTAATAATTATATACCATCAGTATCAGCATCTTATATTTGTTACTACATATGATTAGTATGTTGCTTACAGTGGGTATTATATGTCGTGATTACTTATTATATACCATCAGTACATTACATCCTATAAGTGTCTAGAATAATTCTACATTGTACAGGCCATAGACCTGATATATGGTTTAGTATAAAGTGCAGGATGAAGCTGCCGGAGCGGCTCGTTTGGAGCAGTACACAGAACCTGGGCCAGACGGACCTGATACACACAGATGATATAGATCACGCTCCCTTATAACCTCTGACCTCCAGATTCTACCCGGTAACAGCGGACAGCGCGGGCGAGCACATCCCTCAGCAGGCGATGGCCAAGATGACCGATAGGGAGTAGTCCCAGGGTGTACGGGTATATACACCGCCTGCACTCCTCTCCCTCCCTAGCCCAGGGTCTTGGCCTGCAGGCTAGCACTTTATCTTCCGTCTACATGGAACTACTTTATCTCCTTACACTATACGTATGATAAGTGTGTGTAGTACCATCACATAATGTACATCCTCCGCCCTGCATGTTCCTATAATGAGCCGGGAGCCATTATACATCGCCCTGTAATAAGTGGCGCCTTGTATATACGTCTCCATGGATCGGATTGTGATAATAATCTATTGCGCTGTATATATCTGCGTCTATCTGCTCTCCGGCTGTCACACACCCGACCATTGCAGGAATTCATAGGAAGATATTTACACAATCCCTGCGTCTTCCTCGTGATGTCTGTAATATACGCAGTTTACGTGGATTTTATGAAGAACAGAAATTATAAAACGAGCAAATCTATATATTTCATGTAGTAAAAGTGAAAGATTGTGTAATTCCTAGCGGTTACCCCTCAATTAACCTTCCCTGTGTGAGGAGGCAGGGAAGGGGTTAACCCGTGGAGTGCTGGCCATCCCCTGCCGGGCATTCGGGAGCGCAGTGTGGCTGTGTGCAGGCTGCTCTATGTTTCTGTCCTTTGTGTGTGTACACGCCGGGGTGATGGGATAAGAAAAGAATGAGACCCCACACAATGGGACGCATCCCGGAGCCCCTGGCAGGGTGTGCGTCTGTGTGTTAATGATTACTGCTCACCCTCATTGTGTCTGCGGGGACTGCACGCAGCGACTTGTGAAAATTAGTGTTAGGTCATTGTGCGTCCACGCGCAGACGCCCCTCCAAGGCTTCCAATACACGGACATGCACAGCTCGTATTTTGTATTACTTATTCTAGAAAGATAAAGAGGGGACCGGACAGCGGCGTCCACCTCCACGTCCCACCTACCTACCTACCTACCTGCCGCTGCCGCCGTACATACAACTTTTCATCTTTAGCCGAGACTTTTCCCCTAACATTAATGAATCCTGCACGTCCCCCAACACTTCTATCCGGCAGGTTGTCCTGGCGACACTTTTTGGGCTTTTTTAAAATTCTTTCTATAATGTATTTTATTATTAGGATATAAAAAATCTTCATACCTGAAAAAATAACAATAATAAGACAAAAAAATGCTGAAATAAATTGTACAATCTGCAGATCTTAAGCAAATGAATAAAATCTAGAATTTATCTGAAGTTAAATGTCCCCAAAATGTATATTAATACAAGAAACACAGCGATACATGTAAAAATAGACAATAATATATATCCTGCTCCTCTGTACATATATATATATAATACAAGGCTTTATGTACTTCATCCCCTCATACGCCCATCTATACAGTGTATATCCTGCTACTATGTACATATATATATATATACAAGGCTTTATATACTGCATCCCCTCATACGCCCATCTATACAGTGTATATCCTGCTCCTCTGTACATATATATATATATACAAGGCTTTATATACTTCATCCCCTCATACGCCCATCTATACAGTGTATATCCTGCTCCTCTGTACATATATATATATATACAAGGCTTTATATACTTCATCCCCTCATACACCCATCTATACAGAGCCCCAGTGTGTATCATGCTTTATCCTGGGTTATTTTGTAGCCTTTTATAATTCCCTGTGTCTTATCCCCCCTCTGCCTATGGAAATAGCGCAGTGTATATATATAATCCTGTATAATGTATGACTATAGAGGGCTGGGGGGGCTCGTACATATATTTAAGCCTTGGCTCATTGTGCCGCACCATTTCACGGCTCGGTTGGAAAGGGGAGACTAGATAGAAGTGTCCATGTTATTAAAATCTTTTGACACTGAGGTCACCCCCTCCCCCGCTCCTGCTGTCCCTGATGCTTTATATATATCGTAAAAAAAAACCCATATATGTGCTCGAACACGGAGGGAGAAACAAATCGCTATTTGCCCCTGAATTTCTCCTTCCCCATCACCTTCTACCTGAGCGCGTCTTATATTATTATTATTATTATTATTATTATTATTAGTGGTTTTTTCTTTGGGGTCTTACATTTTTGCTTTGAATTCACATTTCTAATTATTTTAGCCTTTTCTTGCTCTTTCCTGCGTCACTTCTTCTCCGTCCTTCATTCTCCGGTTTCTCTAGAATCTTCGTTTTTCGATTTGTCCTTTAAATGTTTCAGTTATTATTGTAGAGTGAAGATCAGTGATTGTAGCGCAGATTTTATGGAGCAATTGTGTAATTGTCACATTGTAAAGATTTTCGTTACTTAGTTTTATGCTGCAGATAATTCATGGAGCTGCAGTATTTGCCTCTACTTCACTTTTGTAGATTTCTCTTTTTTACTTTTTGAGGAGTTTTTTTTTGTTGTTTTTTTAATTTTACTGTGACGTTTACAAACATTGAGGGAACGGAAGAAACTGATTTAGATATTTTGTAGTGATAATTCCTTATTCTTGTTGCGCGTCTCCTGATGACAGGGCGCAGTATATGATACAATGTATCAGACAGACTATTTCTATATCCATCAACCTCAGGATTGGAGCCCTGGACTGGTAATAGCAGGACAATGAGTCCGCAGCGTTACTTATATCACAGCCTTTTAAGTTACAAAAATACACGACAGGAGCCACTTTCCAAAGCTCAAATTTAAGAAAAAATGGGGGGGAAAAAAACAAGCGGAATAAAGCAACGAGTGCAAATCGCGAAACTGCAAAAATTGGGGGTAAAAGAAGCAAAATAAAAAGAGGAGGAATAAGGAATAAATGTGATTGTGATGATAGATGTGACCGGTCCTGGGGGAAGGACCAGAAGACAGGACAGAGCAAGGTAATGGGGCAGGAGGGGCATTAGGGGCAGGTGGAAAGGGGTAAATACAGACGAGGAGGAGAAGATGGAAGACACAGGCGTCTTATACCGGTCTATGTATAAGAAGATACAACAGATATAAAGAGGATTTGTGATTAAGTAAGAAAGACACATAAAGAGAAAGAAAGAGGTAAAGCCGCAGACAGGTGAACTAAAAAGCAGCGAAGGAGGGATGGAGAGAGACAGAGGGTAAGAGAGAGGCAGAGAGCCGTGTCTGGGGGGAGGGGATGCAGTATCGATCCATGCCGCTTCCATCATTTTGTGACACAGAATGTCAGATGTGCTGAGGTCCCTTTAACTCCTTCCCTTCCAGTCCCCCCGCCCGCGCCCCCTCAATCACTTCGTACCAGCCGCTCGATGAAAGAATTGATTTTCTTTTTAGCAACTCAAATGTACTTTGTAATGAATTAACTCCCGTCCCTGCACGCCGAGGATCGGAGCGAGGGAGAGGGAAGCGAGGGAGAGCTAATGAGAGGCCGGCAATGAAGGGATATTGGGAAGGGAGGCAGGTGAGAGAGGGGAAAAACGGGGGGAAAAGACGCGATTGTGGGGTACAGGAAGAAAACAGCCGCTTCTGAAAATGGAAGAACGGAACCGGCAACAAAGGTGATGAGAGAGGAAAGAACAGGTGGAAGGATGTGGGGATCCGGGACGACCAACATGGAAGCACCAAGGAGAGGCAGCGGCGACTACAGGGACTAGCAAAAGTTACAGAGGAAAACAGGTGGGAACAGAGATAAAGGGCAGAAGAAGAAGAGGAGGAAGAGATGTGGAAGATTACAGGAATGTGGAAGAGGTCCTGGAAGATATGGAAGAAGACAGGTGTCAGACGTGTATTATACAGCGACTATTACTGTTACCCCATATACCCAGCGCCGGGATAAGAGCGCGGCTTCCTGTAGTGACTTTATAGGAACAAGTGTAGACATTGGGTGGAGAGGATGGGACAGCCGTGAGCCGGCATGGGACAAGGCGTGCGTGCCGGCCACAGACAGCATGGGACAATACGTAGCAGCGTGACACAGTACGTAACAGTGCGAGACAGCAGGGTACAATGTGAGACATTGTGAGATAGCGAGACCCCCATGAGTGTCACCTGTCACCTTACACCATGTTCTGTATGTACGGAGGAGGGCTTACATTAACCCCTTCACTGAGGGGTGTGCGCCTCATTACATGACACCCTTTGGCATAGAATGGGTGCCCGGTGGCGGGGGGAGGAGCCCCTGCGTTTAGCCTGTGCTCTGTCCCCGCTCTCTCTTGGAAATCTCCATTATTCCAAGGGAAATAATTCCTTTTGTGTGCATGGAATGGACCTCGGGAAGGAGGAGGGGGGGCAGCAGTGGACGGAGTGGTGGGGGATAAAGGGGGGAGCGAGAGGTGGCCAGAAGGGGAGGGGGGACCCTGGGCATCAGGGGGGAGGTCTGTGAGGGACGGAGGGGTCGCTTATACAGCTGTCATCAGACAAGGGAGAGGGGAGGGAGAGAAGGGAGGAGATATTGTGAAGTGTAAGATGGAATAGCCGGGACTCGCAGGCAGTGTGTGCTGCTGTGCAGGGGGGGCCTTGGATGCGTGGGGGCCATATTGTAAAATTAACCGGCTCCAGAGAGAGAGAGGAGGAGAGCCAAAGAGAAAATACCAACAAAAAAGACTTTATCCGGTGAATGCACATCCGAGAGGTGGAGAAGACGTCGCTATCCCCTGGACCGCGCTCCACACGCACACCCTCACGGCTGCCCTGCACAACACACACGGACAGGTCGTGTAGCCTCTCCATCATCTGCCCCCCACCCTCCAGCATCGCACCGCATCGCACCCTGGCCTAATTCATCGGGTTATGAGAGCTGCCTGCACGCTGCTATGTTTGTTCCGCTCTCCGTCCCCTTTCTGTTTCAGCGAGCCGGCTCTGAACACACATGGCCCTTTAAGTCGCCTCTGTCCCTGGCAGGTGCTGACGGTAAGCTACATCAGGAGAGGCAGGCAGAGTGTGCCTCGCTGCCAGAGCCCGCTGCTGCCTTTTATTCATGTTTGTATTGATCTCTGGCTGTCAGAGGCAGCGGATTCAGCTCTTCTGGTCGATAGACAGGGAAAAAAAAAGAGAGAGGGAGAGACCAGAGCTCCATTTACAGACACCGGGATGTTTAGAAATTAGTGGAGAGATTTTAGGGGGGAAGAGACCCCCACACTTACCTGCTCCATTGGTTCCCCTTTATTAGACCCCCCCACACCCACAGAAAGATTGGGCAATGGGAGTTGTGTGGAGGTGTCTCCCCCTCTCCTGGTGTGGGAGTTCCAACCTTTTAGAATAATTAAGGCTTATTAGTTTAATTGGGAGAGGCGATGGGTGGGAGGACAGGAGGGGCGCCAGCCGCCAGCATAGCAGTAGCAGCGGGGGAAATAATCTTACATGAAATGACAATATTTAGCGTTCCCCATCCGTATCGGCCACGTTGTCACCTTGTTCCTGCCTCCCGCAGCCGCAACACTTAAACTTTACTTATTCATGCGGGTGCACCCCAAGTTGTGGGAGCAGCTCTGCGGGGGGCGCGGGGCTCATCATGTGCATGCGCTGTTATTATTTACTGCAGGATGTATCCCCCCCCCCATGTATAATTTGTAGTAATGTTCTGCTTTACAGATTTGGACTGTTTTATCCTTATTTTCCCTCAGGTGCTCCTCACATTGTGTAATGTAGTGTCTGGGGACCTCTGGGGTGTCCTCTCCTAATGTGTATTCACGGGGAGAGCTCCAGATTACTGCTGCTAAATAGTTCCTGGGCAGCGCGTTATGTACATGAATACAAGTTCATTATCAGCGCTGTATACACGTCCCCAAAGTTATAGTCCTTATATCCCCTGCATTATACCCCGAGATTATACTATAGCACACGCACCATGTGTCTGCAGGGTGTATATACTGTGTCATCATCATTATTATTATTATGTATATATTATATTATCTGTATTTATATTACTAATTGTAATTATTATGAGTCATCTTACAATTCTGCACTAGGCCTCTGTGGTTTAATATGTATCCATCATCTCCTATCTATCTATCTATCTATCTATCTATCTATCTATCTATCTATCTATCTATCTCCTATCTATCTATCTATCTATCTATCTATCTATCTATCTCCTATCTATCTATCTATCTATCTATCTATCTTATATCTATCTATCTATCTCCTATCTATCTTATATCTATCTCCTATCTATCTATCTATCTATCTTATATCTATCTATCTATCTCCTATCTATCTATCTATCTATCTATCTATCTATCTCCTATCTATCTATCTATCTATCTATCTATCTATCTCCTATCTATCTATCTATCTTATATCTATCTATCTATCTCCTATCTATCTTATATCTATCTCCTATCTATCTATCTATCTATCTATCTATCTATCTCCTATCTATCTATCTATCTATCTATCTATCTATCTCCTATCTATCTATCTATCTATCTATCTTATATCTATCTATCTATCTCCTATCTATCTATCTATCTATCTATCTATCTATCTATCTATCTCCTATCTATCTATCTATC